>NC_092873.1:380391769-380693102 GCF_028372415.1 Notamacropus eugenii | reverse complement strand
CATGATGCCATGGGTTCAAATACTGGCTTTACCGTCTAATTGTATGATCTAAGCTAAGTCACTTATCTTCTCTCTTCCCACCTGTTTTCTCATCTGGGAAATGAAAGGCCTGGAACAAATAGTCTCTTAAAGTCTGTGTGTCCTGTAATCCCAGAGGAAGGAGGGGAGCCATTGGAAGGAACCTGGAGTGGCTTCCCAGAGGAGGAGAATATAGAAAAAACAGGGTGGGGAAAGAGAAAGGAGCTAAGCAGGAGGTAGGAGTCAGAGAGCATGACAAGCAGAGGGAATAACTTAAAGATTGGGGGAAGGGTCTGAGCCAAGCTGGAGTGGTGTTCTGTCCTGGCAGAATGATTAGGGCCCAGAGGAGATGATTCAGGGTAGAAATCCTCAAGCCAAACTCAAGAGGTAGGACCTGATCCAACAGGCAAGAGAGAGTCATTATAGATTCCTGAAGAAGGAGGGAATTTTTTGTGTGCATGTGTTATATTGAAGAACCCAATTTCTTTTTTCCTTATGAACTTTACTTTAAAAAAAAGAATTCAGTAAATATTGAACCCCTATAATTTAAAATTTTTTAAACATTCAGATAAGAATAACTCATACATCTACAGTGCTTAAGGTATACAAAAAGCTTTCTTTACCACAGCCCTGCAAGTATGTGGTACTATTATTCCCATTTTACAGCTGAGGAAACTGATGCTGGGGATGTTAAGTGATTTGCCTGCAGTCACATATCCAGTAAATATTTTTAATCCAGGTCTTCTGAAGCTAGTCTATTATTTGTTCCAAATTCTACCCCCACAATAACATACTAAAATAGCAGTTCTTACCTTTTTTTGTTGCATGGATCCCTTTGGCAGTCTGGTAAAGCTTATGGACCCTTTCTTAAAATAAGGTTTGTTTTTTTTTTTAAATACATAATTGAAGGAAATGCTAAATGTTCATTAGAAGGTAGTAAAAAAAAAAAAGATATGTTTTTTTCCCCATCCAAATTCAAAGATCCCTGCTCAAGAATCCCTGTTTTGGAACATCTCAGTCCTTATTGATTATATGTTTGAATATCAGTAAATGTATTCCTAGTTCTAGAAAGGTCTTGCTTTATAGAATAAATGTTTTCTTTATAGAAATTACAGAATTGTAGATTTAGACCTACAAGGGGCTGCAGAGGCCAACTAGTCCCATTCCCTCATTTTACAGATAAGGAAACAGGCCCAGGGAAGTTAAATGACTTGCCCAAGGTGACACAGACAGTGTCAGAAGCAATAGTTGAGCTCAGTTCCTCTGACTTCAAAGGTAGTGCTACAATATAGGTGGTGTATTCCCCAGCTGTTGACTATTTACTCAGTTTCCAGTTTTTCCCCACATTACAAATAACATAACCATAAAAATCTTTATAGAGAAGAGAACTTAAAGTGTAGTAGATAGAATATGGAGAGAAGTTTCTTTGAGAGTCTTTAAGATTGAGTCTAAGATTCACCTCTGACACATAATAATAAAGCCAAAGTTTGAAATAATGGTAAAAGTCAGTATTTATGTTGTATGTTAAGGTTTCCATAGTGCTTACAAATATTCTCTCTTTTGCTCTCTATAGCATCCCTGGGAGGTAGATGCTATTATTATCTCCATTTTATAACTGAGGAAACTAAGGCAGATGGGGTGACTTGCCTGGGGTCATACAGCTGGTCTGAGCCTGGATTTGAACTCAGGTCTTCCTGACTTCAAGTCTAGTACTCTAACCAGTGCTGTCTCACTGCCTATTAGTTGTATGACCTGGGGCAAATCACTTCAACCTCTCAGTATCCCAGAAAAATCCTTGAGACTAAATTATAGGCCAATTAGGCTCTGAATCCATTTGAGGGAGTTCCTGCTCTGTTGTCCTAATGGAAAGCACAGGTCTGGACATAACCAGGTGCTGCCACCTCCCCCTCCCCCCCATTCCCAATAAAGTTGGTTTTTAGATTTATTTTGCATCCATTAGTTGTCTCCCCTAATAGAATGTAAGATCCTTGAGAACAGGGACGATTTCATTCCTGTCTTTGTATCTGCAGTGTTCAGCACAGTGTCTGGCCTGTAACAGGTGCTTAATAAGTTTTTGTTAAACAGTTAGAGTATTATTCCAGTGGTGGAACTACAAGGTCACAAGAGATGGTCAGTTATCCATCTTCCTTTTGTGTGAAAAGATCAGTGGTTATTCTCAACACCAGAAGGATCATCCCCAAGGCATGAATTTATATTTTGGCCACAACAATTCTTAAAATTGTCTAGAAAGGTATGGATGAGGTCTTGATCTTTGGTGTAGAAAGGATACCCACAGTGATGAAATAATAGACCTTTGGAAGTATTATTCCTTTCATTTCGACATGTCTCGAGCAGACCTCATTAATTTTTATCCCAAATTCACCCTTCTTTTGAACTTCAAGAATTTCTGCTCAGAGCACCACCATCCTCTTCCAGTCTCCCAGGTTCCCAACTTGGATCATTCTTGACCCCACCCTCTCCCTCATCCCATAGAAGTTGCTGAGGTTGCCTTCATTTCTACCTCCACATCTCTTAAAGGCGTTCCCTTCTCCCTACCCACGAAGTCACCACTCTAATTAAGGCCTTTAGACCTCTCACCTAGACTATTACAATCACCTTCTTGCTGGTCTCCCTGCCTCCAGTCTCTCTCCACTCCTGTTTTTCTTCCACACAGCTGCCAAAGTGATTTTCCTAAAGTGTACTTCTGACCATGTCATTCCCCTTTTCAATAAAGTCCAATGGCTTCTTATGACCTCTGGGATCAAGATAAACCCTTCTCTTTGGCACTTGAAGCCCTTTATAACCTGACCTCAGACTCCCTTTCTAGCCTTGTTAGACATTATTCCTCTTCACGATGAAGTCAGCTTTCTTCCTGGGATTTGTATGCATCATCCCACTTCCCTGTCCCCGTGCCTTTGTACTCCACCCCCTCCTCACTTCCAACTCATAAAACCTCTAGTAAGATTCAGCTCAGTGACCACTTTGATCCTCCCCCACCCAATCATCTTGTATCTGTTTTTTATATCCCTACATATGTGTACTTAACTTCTTTCCCTGTGGAGTATAAGCTCCCAGAGGACAGGGACTGTTTTGTTTCTCTCTCTTTATAGTCCTAGCATCTAGCACTGTGCCCGGCACAGAGTAATGGCTTAAGTGCTTGTTGATTGATGGATTGATTTTAGTTTTCCTCATAATAACCTGTAAAACAAAGTAGAAGTGCAAGTATTGTTCCCATCCTACAGCTGGGAAAACAGTCTTAGTGACTGACCCAAGATCACTTAGTAGGTAGCAGTGCGGGAATTTGGACCCAGCTGTCCCAGCACTAAGCCCAGCACACCTTCCAGTACTAATAGGCTTTCTGATTGCTATCCAGAAAGCACGTTCATTTGCAAAGTCACCAATGCCCAAGGCCACCTGTCTCCCCAAACCACCAGCTAACCAAGCCTTTTATCGTTGGTATTTGTTTTTGCTATTTTGATGAGTGTGAGGTTTTAGCTTCTTTAAGCATTTGTTCACAATTTCTGCGTCCTCTTTGGTGAATTGCTAGTTAAATCCTTGCACCCTTTAAGAGGATGGCACTCCTTCTGGCTGTGGGTAGGATGGATGAGAGGAATAGGGATAGAAGGTCCAGGTCAGGTCAGAGTGACCAGTTAACCCCGTGGGTGTGTGTGTGTGTGTGTGTGCGCGCACGTGTCTGTGTGTCTGTCTGTGTCTGTGTGTCTGTGTGTGTCTGTGTCTGTGTGTGTTTTCAGGGGAACTCTTGTCAAATTGGGAGTCCAAACTGGTCCCTAATCTTTCTTCCTCTCTAACCTCCACTCTAGGTAACAAAGGACCCTGGGGCTGTGCTGTGGTTGGAGGAGATCCGCCAGGGAGTGGCCAAAGCTAATCAGGAGACAGAAGCTGCTCAGAAGAGTAAGGCTAAGGGAATGATGCCCATTCCTAGCCCATTCCATCCCTCTTTTTTTGTCCATCTCCCGAGAGGAGGCAGACTGCCAAAGCAGAAAACCTCTTGGCTAAACTATAGAAGAGACTGTTTGATGGTCAAAGGGATGAGAGAATCTTTTTTGTGCTCAGCCCCTCTCTGCTGCCTCACTTGTCCTCCCCAGCCTCCTTATCCATCACTCTAAACATTGGCACATGCCAAGAGTGTATAAGAAATCATGTGATGGGCCAAAAAAAAAATCTCCCTTCCCCCCCCCCCCCCCCCTGCCTTTTTTTCTTCAGCCTTTGGATTGGGTTCTGGTGGGACTCTGCCCCCAGAGTGTGTTTCAGAGTTCATTCTCTCAGGTGAATGAGATGAGGAAAGGAGAGAGGGGGTTCAGTCAGCAAATATTCATCAGATATCTGCTGTGTTCAGAGTGCAGGGTTAAACATTGAGGGGTGGGGTGGGAGACAGTCATGACCCAGTCCTTGCTCTCAAAAAGCTTATAACTCTCTGGAAGTACTGTTTGAAGCCATAGAAATGTTAGTGTCAGGGGCATGAATGAAGGCTTTATCACAGAAGCGGTGTCTAAGTCGGTTTTTAAAGGGAGGGTGCATGAGGATCGCACGTTCCTGGCACAGGATAGGTGCTTAATAAATGTTTATTGATTGATTGATCTATTCAGTGGCCAAAAAGATGGAAGGAGAGTGTTTTGGGCTTGTGAGCTAAAGCCCGAGAAGGTAAGAACATAGGGCCTGTTTGGGGAACAGGGAATTAGTCCGGTTTGGCTGGAGTATAGACTATATGAAGTAGAACTAAGGTAAAGCCAGTGCAAAACCTGGTGCATGTTTCCTCTTGGAGTATGTCCTTTGCATCCACTGTCCTTCACACAGCACGACCTATATTTATTTAACAGATTTATTTATGACTCACATAGTCATAGAGGAGATGCTTATCAAATTTGCAGGTGAAACAGTGTTGATAGGTTACCATGTTAAATGAAAAGTCAGGATTCACAAAGTTCTTTATAGTTTAGAACGCTGGGCCGAATCTTTTTTATTTGGACCTGTGATTTCATCTGTGCAAGGGACTCCCAGTTTCGAAACTCTCTACCAAAGCAACTCTTTGGTAACTTATAGACATAGTTTCCTGGTACTGAGAGGTTAAGAGATTCATCTGTAGTTAAAGTTAGTATGTGTCTGTTTATTCAGATCCTTGAAGGCAGAGCCTGAGCATCCCCGTGAATTGAGGCTTCTCCCCTACATGACCTCTCCACCTTGTTTTCTGCTAGCGCTCCAACTTGGATTCCCTACTCCATTCAGGGAAACCAGCCCCGTGTTCCCTCCCCATACCTTGCCTTGTAACCCCATCAGATGCCACTAGCTATTCTTTCTTGAGGTGCCTGCTTCTTCTTTATGTGTCTACTTATGAATACTAGTATTTCTACCTATGAAATACTATGTATTTCTACCCTCCTTCCTAATTAAGTTCAACATTGTCTTCCTGCAGGGATCAATGCACAACTGATAGTGTGCCCACTGTATCTTCCTCGCCCTACTGTATCTCTTCTCTCTCACCTCTCCCACAGCCCAGAACAGCATGCTCCTTGGGGAAGTTCCCCAAAAACTAATTGACTCTTTTTTTTCATATCCTGCCATCCTAGTGGCCCTTGGGGTGGCTGCCATCAACCAAGCCATTAAGGAGGGGAAGTCAGCCCAGACAGAACGAGTATTACGTAACCCAGCTGTGGGCCTCTACGGGGTGGTCACCGAATGTGCCAGTGACTACCAGAAGGCATTGCAGGATGCTATGGAAAGGAAGAAACAACCAGGTACCAGTCCTTTTCCCTGCCTCTATTCCCATTCCTCCTCATCTTCCTTTTCCCTCCTACCCCCCCATCTCTTCAAATTTCTCTGTCCCTGCTCCCTTTTTCCATGGCTTCTTTATAGGAAACAAGCTCTTCTGGGTCCAGCATCTGATGAAGGATGGCATTGCCTACTACTTCCACCTGCAAACTTTCCAAGGGACCTGGGAACGCCCTCTTGATTGTATCCTAAATACTTCCCACCTCACTCGTGAAGAGATCCAGGTTAGTGGGAACAGAGGCTAGAACCTCCTGACTTGGCTATAGATTAGTTATGGTCACAATAAGCCACTCCTAGTGACGTTCCCATTGTCATTCCTGGCCACTTTTAAGGATCAGGAATTCACCACAGCCCTCTGTGGTTGCCTCCACTGCCCTAAAGTCCGGCAGCATGGAAACTGGAGGTGTGGCTCCCCAGGGAGATCCCTAAGAATTTTAGACTCAAGTAGCCTGGCTAAAGAAGTCAAAAGAGTTGTGTAATGGGGAGCCCTGGACTCTGAATCACTGAATCATCCAGTCTGACCCTCACCTAAGCAATAAGAGCTGGTCTGAAGAACTCAAGGGAGGAGGAGGTCTCTCCCCTTCTAAGGCAGCCCCTTGTACTTTGGGATAGAACTGATGGCCAGCAGGCACTCTCATTCACATCAAGCCTAAATTTGTTTCTTCGTAGCTTCTATCAAGCATTGCCCTCTGAGACTAAGCAGAGCCATCCCAGTTCTCCTTCCATGTGGCAGCCCTTCAGATGCTTGAAGGCAGCTCTCCTGCTCCCCCTAAGTCTTCCCCCTCTCTGACATCCCCATATCTGTCGACTGATCTTCATACAGCTTGATCTTAAGGCCCTTGGCCATGTCCTGATTGCTGTCTTCTGGATGCTTTCCAGATTAGCAGTATCTTTCCTAAAATGGGGTGCCCACATTAGGATTTAGCCTCTCTTTCCACTCCCTCCCCTCCAATCCTCTCGAAGCCTCCAGGGCATAACTGACCTGGATTTCTTCAGGTGAGGTGGGAGTTATTTTTCATATTCATTATTTCACATAGCACAATAATATTCTGTTGCATTCATATGCCACAGTTTGTGTAGCCATTCCCCAAATATTGGGCACCTACTCTGTTTCCAATTCTTCACCACTACAAAAAAAGTGCTGCTATAAATATTTTTGTATTTTATTTTGAGCTTAGTCACTAAAACCTCAGAACTTTCTTCTGATGAACTTCTGTCTAATCCTACCCACTTCCTCCATCTTGTACTTATAAAGTTAATTTTTTTTAAGCAAGTAAAAGACTTTGCATTTGTCCCTATTTAATTTAATCTTCTTAGATTTGGTAGTATGATATAATAAATAGAGGGCCAGATAGTCAATATTAATCAAGAAGATCTGAGTTCAAATCTTGTCTGTAGATACATACTAACTCTAACTGCAGTCAAGTCTTTTAACCTTTTAGTATCAGGAAACTATGACTATAAGTTATCAAAGAGTTGCTTTGGTAGAGAGTTTCCAAACTGGGAGTTCTTTGCACAGATGAAATCGTAAAGAACTTTTTGAATCCTGACTTCTCATTTAACATTCTAACTTGCACCTACCAATATTGTATCATCTACACATTTCATAAGCATCTCCTCTGTGACTATTTGAGTCATAAAAGATCTGTTAAATAATATATAGGTCCAAGTACAGAGTCCTGAAACACTCTGCTAGAGACCTTTCAAATTTACATGGAAACATTAAAAACTATTAACTAGACCCAGCTATTCAACCGCTTTCAAATCTATCAAGCATATTATAGTCTCCAGCCTTGACCTTTTCCATTAAGACAGCATGCGGAATTTTTGTCATGCTTTATTAAAATCTAGGTAAACCATAACATTTTCCTGATTGACTAGTCTAGTAACCCTGTCTAAAAGGATATGAGGTTAGTCTGGCGTGACTTGTTCTTGATGAAGCCAGCTGGCTCTTTGTGATCACTGCTTCCTTTTCTAGATGTTCACAGACCATCCCTTTAATAACACATTGTCAAATCTTGCCAGGAATTGAAATCCATCTCATTAGCCTCCATGGGGCTATGGATTCCATTCTCTTCCCTTTTTTGAAAATAGGAGTAACACTTACCCTTCTCCAGTTCTGTGATGACTCCCATTCACTTCTTTCAAAGATCATTGACATAGGTTCAGCAATCACATCTGCCAGTTCTTTTAGTATCCTCAGTTTTAGATGATTGGGAGCCTGGTGACTTGAATTCATCTAGGGCAGCAAGATACTCTCTTATTATTTACCTCCTTATCTTAGGTATTACTCCCTCTCTATCATATTTTTTTTTCTCACTTTTAGTCCAAAGGTCATTCTCCTTGGCAGAGAAAACAGAAGTAAATTAAGAATGGAGCAGTTCTGCCATCTCTCCATCCTCTCTTATGATTGGCCCATCTGTTCTGAGCCACTGGTCCTCTTCCCCGTTAGAGTGCTTTCTTTTCTCCAAACATTTGGTTCTTAGCCTTCTTTACCAGCCTAAGTGCATTCTAAGCATTAGCACCTCTGATGATCTTCAGGTCACGATTTTGTTGTCTTCCTCCATTACTTGCCTTCTCACATTCTGTACATATTTTTTTTAAAAACCTAAGTTGGTCACTGAGTTCCCTGTGTGTTTCTACATTAGGCTGTTTAGACAGCTTCCTCCTTTCATCCTCTTTTCTTGTCTTTGGAATTTCACTCTGGAGAATTTATCATCCCTCTTGAGCTAGCTCTCTCTGTAGGATGTTAGTCCGTGACCTCCTGTCTATTCTTCTGCCTTACCCTTTGGAATCTGCTCTCTTGAAATCTGATGACAAACTGTGCTTTGTTCTTATTCTCTATCATCAGTTCTAAGATGGAGTGCTCACTTCCCTACAAGGTTCTCACCATTTCCACCCCTAGAAACCAGTTCTTCCTTGTCAGTGAGGTTCAAATCTAGAAGAGATATTCCCCCTCATTGTTTCATCCACCTTTGGAAGGATGGAATGGTCAGAAAGGCAAGCTCAAAAGAAATATGTTTTGCATGACTTCACATGTATAATAGATATATCACTTGCCTTCTTAAAGGGTGGAAGAGAGGGAGGAGGGAGGGAGAGAATTTGGAACTCAAAATTCTTCATTATGATTGGGAAATATTTAACAAAAGAAATAAAAATATATTTTAAAAGTTATTAGCTGCTCTTCTCTGGGCAGAAAGAGTGTTAATAGATGCCCAAATAATTGAAGTCCCCCATCACTATCATATATGTCTATGCCAGATTTGTGACCTAGTTCCCAGACCTCTCCTCCAGTTCTTCTTTCTGCTCACCTTCTTCTGGAAGCTAAACCCTTGCAAAGCCATATTCCAACCATAACTCCATCACTTATTAACCATGTGACCTTGAGCAAGTCACTTCCCCTAAACTAAGCCTCCAGTTTCTTAATCTGAAAAATGATCTAGATAATTTTAATTTTCATTCTAGCTCCAAAGGCAAAGATACAATGAGTTCTCATGTAATGAAGAAAGTACTGTAGGAATGTGAGGAGGGGAGATAGGCAGAATGAATGGTCAAAGTGATAGGTGGAGGAAAACATGATGTTGAGGTGGGAGCTGGTGAGAAAGCTTCACCCCTTCCCTGACCATGACCATCCAGTCTAGCTGCCAGGTCAGTATAACCCCTTTTACTCTCCATTCTTTTTCCACAGGCAGCAATCACAACAGTTACTGCCACTCATGACCGACACCAGCTTTGGAGTGCCAACGTTGGCTTTATCATCCAGCTCCAGGCCCGAATGCGGGGCTTCCTTGTTCGGCAGGAGTTTGCTAAGCATTCTCACTTCCTAAAGACACGGCTCCCAGCCATTATCAAGATTCAGGTAGAGTGGTCTTCAAGAGTCTTGGTTTCCCAGACTTTCAGTGTCTCACTCTGTCTTCTGTACTGAGTGAAAGCTCAATTGTCTTTCGGTCCCCAAAGAGTTGTTCCACAGAAAATAGAAATCCTCTTTGTCTGTGCCAAGGACAAAATGAAAAAAATTGTGGAAGAAGGGATTATAATTGCATAACAGGATTGTGGAGAGGGTGAAGTGAGAAAGGCAGAGGAAATTTCTCAAAGTACAGAAGCGTCTTCTGCCTTTTTCCTCCTTCCCTAAATGTGCTCAAGAAAGCTTTCTCAATAGATATCTTGGGCAAGTTACTTTGGTGGGACCAGTCTCACTAAATGTCATCTTTTCTTAATCCATTATCTTCTTCCTCTCCTTTATCATTCTCCATTTCCCTTGGGTCAAGCACTTTGGGTTTCACCTTATAGATTTGTTGACTGTGTTGCGTGCGTGCGTGTGTGTGTGTGTGTGTGAGAGACTTTATTCAGCAGGCATTTACCAACCCTCTCTTCTCGTTGCCCAAAGGGCAACTGGGTGGTACAGTTGATAGAGCACTAGACCCGGAGTTAGAAAGACCTGAGTTCAGATCTGTCCTCAGACTGACTAGCTGACTTTGACCCTGGGCAAGTCACTTAATCCTGTTTGCCTCAGCTTTCTCATCTGTAAAATGAGCTTGAGAAGGAAAGGACAAACCACTCCAGAATCTTTGCCAAGAACACTCCAAATAGGGTCACAAAGCATCAGACATGACTGAATAATAACAACTCCCCATTGCCCACTGAGTGAAGTCCTGGTCTCAGCTTCACATTCAAAGCCTCACATAGTCCTAGCCTAACCTGCTTTTTCAGCCCTCTTCCCTGCTGCTTTCCTACATGTGATCTGTTCTATACCAAAATAGAAAGAGTTTTGATCTTGGCTCAATATATGGAGTGATGGGGAGGAAGGGAAAAGGGAGAGAAGGAAATATGTGTGTATATTCGTGACGATTATGTGCTTATGTGTGTAATTGTTTGAGTTTATATATGTGTGAAGGTATATACTGTACAGGTATGTGTGAGTATGACTATATTGAGTGTGGTGTTTATGTGGGTTGCTGGTATGTAAATACAGTAGTATAGGTATGTGGCCATGGAGATATGGGTATATTTGGTATGTGTTATACATCCATCAATCACTTTATTAAGTGCCTGCTATTTGCCAAGCCCTTAGAAATCAAAAAGAGGCAAAAGAGATTCCCTAACCTCAGAGAACTTACAGTCTAAAGGGGAGGCAACATACAGACAAATGAGTATAAGCAAACTCTGTCCCAGTTAAATAAGAAATAATGAGCAGAAGGAAGGCATTGGGAAGGCTTCATGTAGAAGGTAGGGTTTTAGTTGGAACTTCAAGCCAGGGAGGTCCGTAGTTGGGGTGGAGGGGTACAGGGAACAGCCAAAGAAAAGCCTAAAGCCAAAGAGGGAGTGTCTTGTTTGTGGAATAGCCAAAAAGCCAATGTCACTGGATGGAAGCATATGTGCTGGGGAGTAGGGTGTAAGAGGACTGGAAAGCCAGGAAGGGGCTACGTTATGACAGGCTCTGAATGCCAACCAGAACATTTTGTATTTACTCTTGGAGGCCATAGGAAGCTGCTGGGATTTATTGAGTAGGGGAGTGACATGATATTTTAAGAAAGTCACGTTAGTGGAGAATGAATTAGAGATGGCAGAGGCTTGAGGCAGACAGACCCACCAGCAGGCTATCCAGACATAATCCAGATGTGGGGGGGATAAGGTCTGCACCAGAACGGCAGCTGTGTCAGGAAAGAAGGGGACATATTTGACAGAGGTTGCAAAGGTGAAATCGACAGGCCTTGGCAACAGATTGGATATTGGGGGTTGGGGGTGCAAGAGATAGTGATTAACCCAGGGTGACTCCAGAATTTTGAGCCTCAGGGATTGGGAGGATGGTGTTGTCCTCTATAGTAATAGGGAAAGTAGGAAGTGGGGAGGGTTTAGGTGAAAGATAATGATTCCATTTTAGATATATTCAGTTAAGATGTCTACTGGGCATCCAGTTCAAGCTGTCTGATAATATATACCAAGTGTGTGTGTGTGTGTGTGTGTGTGTGTGTGTGTGTGTGTGTGTGTGTGTGTGTGTGTGTGTGTGTGTGTGTGTACACACATATATAGGTGTGTATATATAAATATATACACATTTATGTGTGTTGTGTATATGAGTGGACATTTCTCTGTGTGTGTGTACAATATAGATATTGTCATGCGAGTGAATAGATAGTCTCTGTGTGTATATACCACGTGCACATGTGCATGTGGGAGGGGGAATAGATAACACCCTGTGAGTATACCACATGCCTGATTGTGTTTGGATGAGTGATTTCTCTTGGTGCATTTGTAAAGATGTATGGTGTTTGTGTGAGAGAGAGCAATATGGTGGAAAGATTGCTGGGCTGTTTATGACCTAGATGACCTTGAGCAAGTTATTTAACCTTTCTTGACCTCTTCTTATACATAAAATTAGGGGGTTTTGTTCCACGATTCCTAAGGCCCCATCCAGTTCTCAATCTATGCATCTATTGAACCATGTTCTTATGGGTATTGGTTTGTGTATCTGTGACACTGGTGGGTGATTAGGACACGTAAAGTAGGATTGGATCAGGTTTCACAGGGATACACATAAACCCTGTGCTCCTTTGTCCTTTGACCATTCACCCTCTATTAATCCTTAGCGTGTCTACCATAATTAACCTTTTCCATTCCTAATATAGACCTAGTGGCAGAAGTTAGTAGACCATGCATACTGGGCCTTCTACAAATTTCATATTGTCCAATCTTAGTTGAGTTCTCACTGCTAAATGGCAGTGCCTTCCTTCATATCTCTCTCTCCCTCCCTCCCTCCCTCCCTCTCTCTCTCTCTCTCCCTCCCTCCCTCCCTCCCTCCCTCTCTCCCTCTCCCTCTCTCCCTCTCTCCCTCCCTCCCTCTCTCCCTCTCTCCCTCCCTCTCTCCCTCTCTCCCTCTCTCCCTCTCTCCCTCTCTCCCTCTCTCTCTCTCTCTCTCTCTCTCTCTCTCTCTCTATACATATATATATATATATATATATATATATATATATATATACATAATGTACACATATACATATCACACTCCTGGGTCTCCTTCAAAACTCTTCTCAGAAGTCACCTCTTCTACAGAGCCTTCCCTGATTCACTGCAGATTTTCCTAGAGCATTTTGTCTGTATGGCTCCTTTACCCTATTACTCCCTGCTTTGCAGCAGATTTATCTGGGTCCTTCTTGTGCTTCTCCCATCTCCTCCAACCATCTCAGTAGAATGTAAGTTCCTTGAGACCATAGACTCTCATTTTCACCCTTTTCCCAGCACCTAGCATAGCACTAGGCATATAGTAGTCACTTAATAAATGCAGAATTTGAATTTGGAAACATGCAGATTCTCAGTCTTCTCCAGTCTGCACCCTGATTCCTGAGCATCTAAGATAGGATCTGATTCCATGGGCTGGTTCAGGCTTGGGGAGCAGGGAGGAGTGGAGACAGAGGAGATTTCTTTTCTCCCAATTTGCAGGCTCATTGGAGAGGTTACCAGCAGAGAAAGATCTACCAAGAACGGATGAGGTTCTTAAAGGCAAATGTGGCTTCTGTGATGAAGGTACTCATGGTTGGGCTTCTGGGGACTCTCTCTTTTTCACCACAAAAGAACTGCTAGAAGCAGTTTCTTCATTTGCCCTTTTTGTGATGTGTAGAGGAAATGGCTTTATGGTCTGAGCCCTAGGCTGAGAGTGAAGAGACAGAGGGACTGACCCGAGTGAATGACTTTGGATAAGTTGTTTAATCTCTGTTAAATCTATTATTGCCCTCACCCTCTTTCTTTGCCATCCCTCTCTGCCTCTCCTAATTATCCAATCTCAGGTGAGTCCTTCTTTTCTGGGTCTGAGTTTCCTCATTTGTAGAATTAGGGGTTGGACTTCAAATGTCCCTTCTGGTCCTAAATCATGTGATTCTATAAAATACTCCATATCCCTTCAAGTTTGGCAATCCAGGGGTCCTAAGGAGGTTAAGTGATTTGGTTCAGAGTGACACAGCACCTCCATTGATGGAGCTGGGAAATTGAACCCAGACAGTCAATTCTCAGTTATATGCTCTTGCTCCTGCCCCTCACCCAGAGTAGAGAGCAATGCGGCTTATGACCAACACTTCTTCTAGCTGTTTCTAAGAAGATCTATGTTTCTCTGCCCTTGTTGTATCCCACTATTATAGGAAGGGGCTCTTAGATTATCCTCCCTAGGTTACTAAAGGAAATTCAATAAGCATTAAGCACCTACTATATGCCAAGGCAGCTAGATGATACAGTGGATAGAGAGCCAGGCCTGGAGTTAGGAAGACTCATCTGTGAGTTCATATCCAGCCTCAGACACTTAAAAGCTGTGTGACCCCAAGCAAGTCACTTAACCCTGTTTTCCTCAGTTTCCTCCTCTGTAAAATGAGATGGAGAAGGAAATGGGCAAACCATTCCAATATCTTTGCCAAGAAAACCCCAAATGGAATCATGAAGAGTCAGACACAATTTTAAAATGACTGAACAACAACATATGCCAAACACTGTTAAAAACCCTGGTGATATAAAAAATTACCCATGGATAGAAATATGACTGAGACTGGGGGGGAAGAGGGAAGCCAGACTCTCTAAACATCTATTACATCTCCATTTAAGTTGTTACTGTTTTATCTGAATTCTGGATGGAGGACATCAGCCTGGGTCTGAGAACAAAAGTCTGCTTGTAGCCCTGACGGGGACAACGTATCTCTAATGCTGTCTTTCCCTCCCAAAGATCCAGGCCTGTGCCCGGATGTGGGTGGCTCGAAAGAGATATAGGGAAAGACTACATTTTTTCCAGAAGAATGTAAGTGCTAGCTCCTCATTCTCCCTCTATGTCATCTTTCAACTCATGCAAGCAAGAGAAGAGGAGGGAAGGTGGTTACTTTCTTTTTCTTTCTCTGCCCACTAACAGATTAATTCAGTTGTGAAGATCCAGGCATTTTTCCGAGCCAGAAGAGCCCGAGATGACTATAGGATGCTGGGTAAGTTGGTTTGTACTTTAGTGGAAGGTGTTGTTGTTTATTGTTTTCAGTAGTGAGACCTCTGTGTGATTTTAAACACATTGCTTTACCTCTCTGGGCCTGATTTCCCTCATCTGACAGTCACCAGTCAACCTCTCCCTCATTCCTGAGTGTTTCTCTTGATTTAAGGGGAGCTCTTTAGGCAAGAGAAAACACAATCCCAACTCTTGGGGAGCTTCTCCTCCTGTGACATAGATTCTGGCTATTATCAGCTGTCATAGCAATGGGCTTAGATTAATAGCCAAGCTGTGTAAAAGATTAATAGATTTTATCCTAATACATTAATGAGCAGACTGTGTCTGTTGTCTGAGATCCAGCCCAGCCACCTCTGGAGAGCCCCATCACCAGAGGATGATCAGGTACTGAATTTTTTCATTCACATAAATGCACAAAGATCATCCACAGCTCTCTTATTTTTTTTAAGATCCCTAGGTGATGCATTGAATAGATAAGGTGATGGACTTAGAGTCTGGACTAGCTTCAGATACTTACTAGCTGTGTGTCTCTGCCTCAGTTTCCTGAGTTTGGATTCTAAGTGGCTTCTAGATTCCTTTTCAGCTCTAAATCTGTGACATTATGAGTAGCCCAGGCCAGGGAATTGGAATTGGGTGGGAAAGATCATTAGAGGGAACTGTAGATTTGGGGAGAAGACAGTGAATGGGACTAAAACAGTTGCTTAAAAAACCACTGTGGGCATCTGGGTGTGATATGGGCACCTTTGGGGAAAGGCTGGACAGGAGGCTCTTGTCATCCAAGTCTGAGGAGGTCCAGAGAGCAAGGCACAGGACTGAAACTTAGGAAGTCGGGGAACTTGGGAATGAACAGCATATATTAGAGGTAGGAAGATGTTGCTAAAAAGCTGCAGGGGCGAGGGGATGGGGTAGTGCAAGAGTATAAGTTCTGTATTGTACACTGTAACAGCAACACTGTGCAGTGATCAACCATGATAGACTTAGCTCTTCTCAGCAATGCAATGGTCCAGGACAATTCCTAAGCACTCGTGATAGAAAATGCTAACCACATCCAGAGAAAGAACTGTGGAGTCTGAATCAAAGCCAACTATTTTCACTTGTTTTTTTTTCTCATGTTTTTTCCCTTTTGTTCTGATTCTTCTTCAACAATATGACTAATGTGGAAATATGTTTAACATGATTGTACATGTATAACCTATATCAGACTGCTTGTTGTATTGGGGAGGAGTGAGGGAAGAAGAAAAAATTGGAACTCAAAATCTTACAAAAATGAATGTTGAAAACTATTTTGTAATTGGGAAAAAATACTATTAAGTGCAAAAAAAATCTAAAATATATATATATCTGTATAGGTATGTGTATATGTGTGTATGTGTGTGTATTCTGCCAAGGACAGAAAAAGGGAAGAAACAGGTTAATGGTATAGTCAGGGTGGAGAGTAAGGATCGTATTTTATGAAAGGGGATTCTATTTAGGGGCATGGAGCTCTCAGACTCCATTTCCACAAAGGACAGAAGGGAATGAGGGGGCAAAAGATGAGGCCTGGTGAGACCCTTGAGGAGGGTTCTTCTAGCCTCCGTTCCCCTGTCCACCTTGTCTCCCTCCAGTCCACGATCAGCACCCCCCTCTCAGTGTGGTGTGTCGATTCGCCCACCTTCTGGACCAGAGGCAACAGGATTTCTGGGAAGAGGCTGAGCTGCTGAAGCTACAGGAGGAGGTAGTCAGGAAAATCCGGTCCAACCAGCAACTGGAGCAAGACCTCAATCTGATGGACATCAAGATTGGTCTGCTGGTGAAAAACAGA
Organism: Notamacropus eugenii; assembly: GCF_028372415.1. NCBI lineage: Eukaryota > Metazoa > Chordata > Mammalia > Diprotodontia > Macropodidae > Notamacropus > Notamacropus eugenii. The sequence continues at coordinate 380,676,531 of NC_092873.1, read as the reverse complement.
ATCACGCTGCAGGTGATACATCAGAGCCCACACTGTGCCCTCCTGTTCCGGTCTGTCATCATAATGAGAGAGAGTGAGCCTACTGTGTGCCAGGCACCTGCTAAGTGTGCCTTACAAATATTATCTCATTTAAGCTTTACAACAACCCTGGGAGGGAGGTGCTATTACAATCCTTATTTTACAGTTAAGGAAACTGAGGCAAGCAGAGGTTAAGTGACTTGCCCTGGAGTCACACAAGTAGTGTCTGAGGCCCAGTTTGGGCTCTGTGCGCTATGGTGCCACCTAACTGCTGCGGTCGATAGATCTTATTGATCTATATCACTTGCTCCCATCCTGCCTTCAGGGGCATCATGGCTTAGCCCTGGATGTACTGTCTCCTAGAAGACCTAGGTTCACAACTGGGTTCCTAGAAGGGAAGTTAGTTTTCCCCATTTCTTAAATGGTAAAATTCCCCCAATTGTCAAATTGGCCATAATAATAAGTAAATAATAAATAAACCTTCACCTTGCTATATGCGACTGAATTAGCATCATTATTCTCCGTAGCCTAGGCTCCAGCTTAGGCTGGTTCTTGGCCATTCCCTTGCATCCTAGGAGGGGTCCCTGACCAGATCATTGCTGGCTTCTTTCTTTAAGACTTCTGGATTTCACAAATTCTCCCAGTTTTTCATTCCACTTTGAAGACTTCTTTGCAGCAAAGACCTTCTAGTCAAAGCCCTCACTTGCTATTTTGTTCCCATCTATCCTTAGTGGAGATGGAGTCAAGGGAGACAGTCCACCAAAAAGAATCCCTTTTCATACAATATCATTTTCCCTGCTCCTGCCCCCTCTCCCTCTTCCTCTTCCTTGCCTCTTGTAGCATAAACTGTTTTCTGCCTCCCTTTCCCTAAGGATAGAAAGGGAGTGTGCCATTGTCAGTAGGAGTGACCACTGAAAATCACCCCTTCAGCTCGATCTTCACCCTTGATTTTATCCCACTTCTCATCTTGCTGATGAGGCAACTGGGTGACTCAGTGGATAGAGCGCTGGGCCTGGAGTCAGGAAGACCTGAGTTCAAATTTGGTCTCAGACTCTTACTGTGTCATTCTGGGCAAGTCACTTATAACCTCTGTTTGCCTCAGTTCCCTCAGATATAAAATGAGGGTAAATAATGGTACCTACCTTCCAGGATTGTTGTGAAGGATCAAATGAGAAAATAATTATAAAGTGCTTAGCATAATGCCTGGCACATAGTAAGTGCTCTGTAGATGTTTATCGTTATTATACTATGAGATAATTGTGAAGTGCTTAGTACCTGGCACATAGTAAGTGCTTTAGAGATGTTTATTATTATTACTCTATGAAATAATTGTAAAGCGCTCAGTGCCTAGCACATAGTAGGTACTTTATAAAGGTTACCTATCATTATTATTAGATGAGATAATAATTGTTAAGTGTTCAGGACAGTGCCTGGCACGTAGTGAGAACTCTTTTAAATGCTAGTCGTCATTATTACCTCTCCCCACTCTCCCTCCACTCATCAACATGTCCCAGGTGTACATCCATGCCTTAAACTGCAGCTCTCGGTTGCTGGAAGGTGATGCTCTGCCTCTGCCCCAGCCCCAGCGTCAGACCATATGTTCTGGGCTGGATCTCAAGGTTTCCCTCTCTTCTTCTCACCCCCAGGAGGTTGTTTCACACAGTAAGAAGCTGACCAAGAAGAACAAGGAGCATCTGTCAGACATGATGGTGCCAGACAGGCGGAAAGGATTAAAGTCACTGAGCAAAGAGAAACGGCAGAAACTAGAGGCCTACCAACACCTCTTCTACCTGCTCCAGGTGAATAGAGGATGTTGGAAGGAGAAAGAAGCCCTGCCCTCTGCCCTTCCAGCTCCCTTGAGGGTCAGGGTCCTCTTCCTGACTTTTTATGAGTCAGTCTTGCTGGTAATGTAGGACCCTCATGACCTCTCCCTTGACATCTTCAGTGACCTGAGGTTATCGCATTTGTCCCCCTTCCTGATGAGCCACTGCCTCTCACCTGCCCCAGGTGGCAGTGACGTCTCCACCACCTAAGAGGTATGCCTTTTACCAGTGGTCTCTATCAGCTTCTTGCTGCTGTTTACAGCCATTCCTGTTCCTATCCCCTGCAGACCCAGCCCATCTACCTGGCCAAGCTGATCTTCCAGATGCCACAGAATAAGACCACAAAATTTATGGAGTCGGTCATTTTCACCCTGTACAATTATGCCTCCAATCGCCGAGAAGCCTACCTCCTTCTCCAGCTCTTTAAGACTGCCCTCCAGGAGGAAATCAAGTAAGTGTGACAGGCAGGTGTGTATGTAAGGAAAACACAAAGCATAACTTGAGACCAATATGAGGAAAGACTTCATGTTGAAAGATAGGAGAACCACTTCCCAAGGGAGTCTTTATTTCTGGAAGTCTTGAATAACCAAAATGACCATTTCTTCAGGAGTGAGAATGGAGAACTGGGCCTGAGTGACTCCTTCCTTGTCTTCTTACTCTGGGTTAGGGTGGAGTGGCCTCAGGCCATTTGGCAAAGACAAGATATAACACCATATATGAACACATTAGCCAGAAGGATGTCGGATAAACAAAGGAACTTCCCCTAAGCTTTGGAAACCCTAAGAGCAAGTTCCTAAGGGACTGAGGCCTTAAGCAAGGGTCAAAAAGGACGATAGGATATTGAGCTGGAAGGAATCTTAGAAGTCATCTAGCCCAACCTCCTCTCATATTATAGATGAAAGAGCTAAAGCCCCCAAGGAGAAATGACTTGCCCAAGGCCACACAGGTAGGAAGTAGGAAAGTCATATTTTACAGAACTCTGGGTCTCCCAATGCCAAAACCAGTGTTCTTGCCACTGCCCCATATAGAGGTCGGTTCATGGCACCATACTCCTCACTGGTTCATCTGGAGAGTAGAAAAGAATGCCCCCTTTCATCCTAGATCCAAGGTTGAACAGCCGCAGGATATGGTGATGGGCAACCCAACAGTAGTCAAGCTGGTTGTTAGCTTCTACCGCAATGGCCGGGGACAGAGCGCACTTCGGGAGATCCTGGGAGAGGTGATCCAGAGTGTCCTTGAGGACAGGACGCTTAGTGTCCACACTGACCCCATTCATCTCTATAAGACCTGGATCAACCAGATGGAAGCCCAGACTGGGCAGCGAAGGTGAGGAGGCCCGGACAAGTAAGGAGCCAGTGGATTGTCTTTTATCACCTTGGTGTTAGGCTACCCAGGTGGGGTGGAACAGAGAGCAAATGACAGTGCTACTTGGTATAAATTAAGTGTCAGCTTTGAGGGAAGAAAAAAGGGGTGGGGGGGACAAGTAGGAAAGGTGGAAATGAGATATCTCTTTATGGTGATTTTCATGGGATTTATGCAAATGACACCATATGCAAATGTGCTCACTTGCTAAGTTGGTGCATACAAATAATATGTCAGGATTGCTGGGTTGGGGTTATGGATGCTTGTGTACTGCTCTTTGCAGCCTAGTAGGCAAATATAGCCAAATGCCCCATCCAGCATGGCTGCCTGACAGAATTGGGGTTTTAATGGGGGAATCTAGGTGCAGGTGTGCGTTTAGAGGCCAGATGTATAACTTAGTGAGAGAAGCAAGGTAACCTCATGGGAGTAGGCAACTCAACAGGGTCATGTATACAGGGTGAAGATATTTCTCAAACTGAAGGGGAGGTGAATCTCTTCTGACCTAGTCAATCTCCTTTCCCCGCCCTCAGGCCTGCTCCAGAGCAGACTCAGGGACTGCCAGCTATTCTGGTGTAAAGACACTTCCTTTTAGCCTTGGCTTCCAGGCCTGCCCACTTTGTCTGCTCTCCTTCCTTGTCCCTTTTAGGGCTCGTTCCCCAGAATCATCCCCCTTCTCTCTTGCTTTCTGTGAAGCCCCTCCCCCATTACAGTCTCTCCTATCTTCTCTAGCCTCTTTTCTTTGCTATTGCCTCATCGCCCTTTGATTGTCAGGGTTTCTCTGAGCAAGGTCTTACAATTTCAGGTCATCGTATGGATTTGTTTGGGGACTAGATTTTTTTGGGATTGGTGACATTCTCTGCAATGTAATTTTAGACCGTGGAGGTGACTCAGTGAACCAATCCCTTGACTCTCTCTGTCCACAGCTACCTTCCCTATGATGTTACCCCTGATCAGGCCCTGAGTCATCCTGAGGTCCAGAGACGGATGGACATCTCCCTACGGAGCCTTCTTTCTGTGACGGAGAAGTTTCTTGCAGCTATCACTTCCTCTGTGGACCAGATCCCGTATGTAGGCTCCTAGCCTAGGCAGAGAATTGAATGGGTACAAACTCTTATCAGGTCTGAGGTAGGGTAGTCAGGGTATGGAGGGGAATGCTTAGAAGGGAGGAGCTGGGAAGGATCCTGGAGGAGGAAAGAATTGGGAAGGAAGGAAGGCTGTGGGCATCTAGAAAGGGACAGTGTGGGCCAGGAGAGCTTTGGTAGAGATAGAGGAGTCCCAGCATGAGGCAGGAGTAGGCAGGTGTGCCTTAAAGATCCTTCCTAGGGAGTCAGATCCAGGAAACTTGTGGTTTTGCTCATTGCACTTAAGGAAAAGAAAAAAGACCAGATGGTGGCAGAGAAACATGAGAGAAGAGCACTTTTAAATTACATGGTGGCAGTGAGGGTGGGGGGGGGAGGAAGAGATACGTGAGGATAGACTGAAAACATCAGGACTCTTCAGGCTGAGAAGACAAAGGTTTGGGAGGGGATAATAGTAACAATAGTAGTCCAGGTTCCTAAAGTGCTTTCCTCACAACCACCCTGTGAGGTAAGTAGTATATCACTATCCTCATTTTACAGATGAGGAAACTAAGGCAGAGAGCTGACATGAATGGCCACCTGGCTAGTAAGTAGCTGGGCTGAGGCTTGAAGTTAGGTCTTCCTGATTTCCCATCCAATCCTCTTTGAACTACACCATGTCTCTCAAGGTTCCTAAAATCATGGCGTATATGGGTAAGGTGAGCACTCCCTCCACTCAGCCATCCTTCAGGCCATCCATTCATCCAGCACTATACCTGACACTCTGTGCTGGGTGGATGATGCTGTGGGTGAAGCAGAAAACAATCCCTGTTCTTGAGGAGGTTCTAGTTGAGCTGGAAAGCCAGAATATACATGCTATGTAGATAAATAGACTAAACCTTGAGATAGAAGACAAGGGGCCTCCTCTTAAAGTGTGGAAGAGACAAGAAGTACCCACTGCAAAGTAGGGTAGAGTCTATCCCCAGAGGTTAGGATAGAGCCTAAATATGGGCTCAGGAAGGGTCTGTAGAAATAAGATCATGAATAGACTCAAAATGAGCTATTAAGGACAATGTGTTATGGAAGGGCACTAGGGGGCACAGTATAGATAGAGCGCCAGACCTGAGTTCAAATCCAGCCTCAGACATTTACTAGCTGTGTAACCCTGGGCAGGTCACTTAACCCTGCTTGCCTCAATTTCCTCATCTGTAAAATGAGCTAGAGAAGGAAATGGCAAATAACTCTAGTATCTTTGCCAAGGAAATCCCAAATGGAGTCATGAAAAGTCAGACACCACGGAAGCATCTGAACAACATTCTCATGGAAAGAATGCTGCATGTGAAGTCAGAAGACAGGGTTGTTTCTTCTGCTGTTTATTAGCTGTTTAATCTCAGACAGTGAAGAATTAACTTAGCTTCAGTCTCTACATCTGTAAAATGGGACTATAACATCTGTACCTTAGTGTTGTATTTGGATGGATTGATCCATTTAACAAGTATTGATTAAACACCTACTACTGTACGTATTAGATACTATATTCAGCAGCCAGAAACACTAAGACAAAAACAGATCAGCTGCCCTCAAGGAGTTTATTTTCTATAGGATCTGTGGTCTCATCCTTGTGGGTGTTTCCTTATGTGATGCAGATCTCCACTCACCCACTCCTCATTCTGTGCAGTTCTTGTCCATATTCTCCCATAAATCTTCCATGGAATGTCCACCCAGTGTCCTGAAGGCCTTCTTGTGGAGTACACTCTCACTTTGTGACTCACTTAATTTCTTTTTCCAATTCCATTTCTCTTTGAATGGTATCTGGTATCCTTTATGCCCCTTCTCCTGTGCATTTCTTCATTGGTGTTATGTCACAATCTCCCCCCACCTACCATGCACCACTCTATTGTCTTCTGGGAGACTCACAACTTTATTCTTTGGAAACTCTCATCTTCTGTGAATTTTGACCATCTGTCATCACTGGGAGAATAAAGGAGTTTTTTAAAGGTAACTTTGTCTCAAGAGAAGTCTTGAGGTCATTAAAAGCATTGTATAATTTTCTCACTCTTTTATTCAATTCTGGACCCAGTTCATCATTTCTCCCCAGTGTCTGTTCAGAATATAAATATTGAATGGACCAACTCTTTGGGTTGTCCATCTAGCTACATATCACAGATCAGACTAATAGTCGTTCTTCATCCACTTTGTTTTTCCTGTGTGCATAGTTCAGCCATACTCTTTTGCGTGATAATGTATGTTGTTTGGGGGCTTTTCAGTGTTCTGGGACTTCATGCAACCAGCACAACATTGTCTACAAAGAGAAGCGTCCAGAGGATCTCACCATCTACAGGAAATCTGGACTCTGTCCTAGATACTCTTTAGGGAGCCTTTAAGATTTTACTTTAGTTTGGACAGTATATCAGCAAACCATAAGCACTTTGAGATCTTGTCTTCTTTCCAATTCTTTCTAGGAATTATGTGACTGTAAAGACCTAGTCAGCTGTAGATTACCCTTTGCAAGTTTTCTTTCTCATACCTTCCTCAAAGATACCCTCAATACTTGTATGAATTATTCTCATAAAGATTATTTTAGAGATGGGAAACTAGGTATATGGGGCTCTGATTACTGATATTCTCTCAGCCATTGTTTTCTTAACAATAAGGTTCATGATTTTTCTCCAAGCGTGTGGGGTATCCTCTCTTTCGGACATGTATCTGAAGATATCAATAATAGTGTCCCCTTCAGCATCTGTACTGCTTAGTCTGATTCCCCCACTCATCCCATCTTCACCATTTCTGTCTCTTCCTGTATTAGGTTATGGGCTAATATATTAGAGTTCAGGTGTTGTGGTTCCATTTTCACTGATGGAGAGAAGAGTTAGAGAAATCTTAAAATATCTTTCCCTCTCTGGTTAGTTCCTTATCCTTCCTTGTCCTTTGAGCTAGCTGGGTGACTCAGTGAATAGGGCGCTGAAGTTGGGAAGACCTGGATTCAAATCCAGTCTCAAACACTTACTAGCTGTGTGACCCTGGGCAAGTCACTGCTGTCTACCTCAGTTTCGTCAGTTGTGAAATGGGGATCGTAATAGCAGGGTTGTTTTGAGGATCCAATGAGATAATATTTGTGAAGTTCTTAGCATAGTGCCCAGCACCTGGTAGGTATTATATAAATATATGCCAGCTGTAATTATTCCATTAAAATTTTTAAATGGCTTTGGGATAATCTGGCAGTTGGGCACTTGCCAGGGGCTCTGCAAACATGTTTTTCCCACTACTTTATGAGATAATAGTGTTTATACTCTTGTACCAAACAAATTTATATTCTAAACCATCGTGTCTCTTTACTTGTCAAGGATGTCAAGTGTTTGCCAGCTGAGGTGGGTTTTAAACTCTTTCGGTTTCTATTGTAGCAAAGTCTGAGTTGATTTTTCTTTTTATCTAAATGGAAGTTTTTTAATCACTTATCTTCTCTTTTTAATTTGGTTTTGATTTTGGTCTTCACTCTAACAAGTTGATGATCTAAATGTACATAGACAGCTGATTTGGAAATGCCTCCCAGTTCTGTAACCAGCCATTTTCTGTCTGTTAGAACAGAGTCCATTTCATTTTTTTGTGATTTTTATTCAGTGTTCCCAGTGTCCAGAACCTTCCCTCTCATTGAAGAAAGGAGGCATGCTATGTAGGTGTGAGGCTTCTATGCCTTTGTTCTCTCTTGCTTCTTACTCTGAACCAAGTTTTCCATTCCAACATTTTTCTTTGTCATTCTCCCCTATGGCCATCTTTGATTTGAGTTCAATGTGGAATGTCTTATCAGATTCTTCAGAGAATTTCCCCACTTCCATTTCCTCTGCAACAATTGTTGGTATATAAATTGCAATTATTTTCATGATCATCTTTTCTCCCAGTTCTTATTATCAACACAGCAAAATGAGATGACTGAAGATACTGTGAAAAGCTGCTTTCTTGTTGCCCTTGGACCACAATAAAACCAAATCTCATCAGCTCTTCCGTTTGCATCTCCAAGGAGAAGCTGTGAGCCATCTTTTCCTTCAGCTACAATTTCCTCTTAGGCTGTGGTTGCGTTTATAGTAAGAATGTCAAAATCACAGAATTTGAGAGTAACTGTCTAGTCCAATCCATACCCAAATGGAATCCCCATTATAACATGCCTAGCAAGTGATCATCCAGCATCTAGTTTGTTTCTTCCAGGAAGTTGTCTACCAGACAAGAGCTTCCCATTGAGGGTCAAGAGCTAAGTTAATGTTTATGGATGGTCTAAAAACTGATTCTTAACATCTTCTACTTCCCTCTCTGTCATTTTGACCTTGTCCCTGTGGGAAAGGAAAGAGGCCAAAGGAGACTGAGGGTAGTTTATACTTTTTCTTTATTTTATGGGTTGCTCTAGCCAAAGAACTCGTTGTCAAGTGGCCAGCCTGTTGATGGGGAATAGGGAGAACCTCTCCTGGCTTAGCTAGGCAGACTCTTGTAAAGCAGACATGGTCTGATGCTGTAACACCCAGGCTCCCTAACTCTGTGCCACTGACTCCTCTCTTTCATGTTCACCTCACAGATCAGTCTGTTGCCAAGTCTTGTTATTTCTACCTTCACAATATCTCTTGTGCCTGTCCCCTTCTCTCCTCTGACACTACCACCATTGTGGTACAGGCCCTCATTACCTCATACCTGAACTGTTACAACAGCTTGGGATGGCTCACTCCCAACTCTATCCATCTTCCATACAGGCATCAAAATGATTTTCCTAAAACACAAGTCTGATCATGTCACTCCACTATTCCATAGACTCCAATGTCTCCACATTTCCCCAGGATTAACTATAAAATCCTCATTAGACTATGAGCTTCTTGAAAGCAGGAACTGTCTTCTGCCATTCTCTATCTGCCCAGGCCTTGGCATAGTGCCTGATGTGCAGTTGGCACTTAATAAATACTAATTCTGTTTTTTAGAGCCCTCCGCAAACCTAGCATCTTCTTACCTGTCAGTCTTCTACTTTACTCCCTGGTGGCACCTTTTCACTAGCTGGAATTCTTTGGCCCAAAATACTCTTTCACCTAGCTGTCTTCAAGACTCACCTCAAACCCCACTTTTACAGGATGCCTTTGCCAGGCCTCGACTGCTCCAGAGCCTTTCTGTTGGGATTGCCTCCCATTTATATAACTTGTACTCACATAATTATTTACATATTTCTCCCCATCTAGGTTGGGGGCTCCTGGAGACTTCTCTGTATCTCTAGCACTAAGCAGGCCCATAAATGCTATTCATATTAATAAAGTGCCAATAATACTAATAAAATGCTAATAAATGTTTGTTAGTTGTTGACTGATTGAAGTCTTTCAAGCATGGTAGACCCCACCTTCAGGAGCCTAGGCATCACGTAGACCTTCGAAGAGATGATTTTGTGAGGATCAGAGGAGCATGCAGGTGAAGTGTTTTGCAAGTAAAACACTACGAAGGCAGCAAGGTGGCACAGTAGATAGAGTGTTGGACTTGAAACTCAAGTTCAAATCCAGCCTCAGGTACTTTTTAGCTGTGGGACTCTGGCCCAAGTCACTTAACCCCTGTTTGCCTGTTTCCTCATCTGTATAATTGGGATAATAACAGCACCTTCCCCCAGGGCTGTTATGAGAATCAAATGAGATAATTGTTAAGCACTTAGCATGGTGCCTGGCATGTAGTAAGCACTATATATGTTTGTTGCTATTGTTGTATGTAGAGCACTTTGCAAACCCAAAGCTCTATATAAATGCTAGCTATGTATACTATTATTAGCATTCAGGGAGTGCCAAGAGCATTGGAGGTTTATCTTTATCATAGGACCAGGCACATGCTCTGTGCTTGATGATGGCTTCCTAGCTGGTTGGTTAGAGAATCGACTAACAAACACCATGGCAGGCATCTGTATCCTCCTGTGACATGTTTCTCGGTGCCATGTTTAGAGACCCCTCAGAATTCTGGGTTTGAACTTACAGCATTGCATATGTTACTTGGACGTTGGAGGTGTGGTCAGAGAGGGCTATGGGAGGCACGTGAGCAGGGAAGGAACATAATCTCTAGGAAGGTAAATTTGGTGGTGTCTATTCATGACAGATTGGAGGAAGAGAAAGGCCAGAGGCAGAAAGAGACCAGCATGGGGCATTGAGAACTATGCCAGGGTGGTGGCAGTGGGGATGCAGAGGAAGGGACAGAGGCAAGAAGTATATAGAAAGGATGTAAGAGGGGTATAGTCCAAAGCTTAGCAGGAGTCCCTCGATTTTCATTTCCAGAGATGACATCAAAGGGCATAAGCCCGGACAGCGAATAAAGACATTCTCTCCCTTGATGCAGTCACTATTGAGGGTGGGGAGAGGCATGAAGAAAGGGACGTAGTAAGCCCCTGTTCTGTCATTCCAGGTATGGCATGCGGTATGTTGCAAAGGTCCTGAAGACTTCCCTGGCTGAGAAGTTTCCCAGTGCCACAGAAAGTGAGATCTGTAAGGTGAGGGCCTAGAATGGTCAGGTCACCCTGTCCATCCCCTTGTCTCCAAACAGGAGAGCCTCTTTCTTGGCCTTGTTGGTCCCAGAGTTCTCCCCAAAAGAAAAGAAAGGAAGAAAGGCAAATGCAGTGGAACTCCAAGGAAGGAGAATTAAACTGACCTGAGCCTTTTAGCCTTGAGGCTAAAAGATCTGGATTTTCCTCTTCTTCTAGCACTCTGCTGGTGGAAGCAGGCCTGACTTTGCCTCACTTTACTGGGGGTTGTTGGGCAAGTCCCCTCAAGGACCTTGGACTAGACCCCAAAGGTTCCAGAGAGCTCTGACCTATGATAGGAGCTGACGTGATTGTCTGCTCTTCTCTCCATCCTCAGGTAGTAGGGAACCTCTTGTACTACCGATTCCTGAACCCAGCCGTGGTAGCCCCAGATGCCTTTGACATTGTGGACCTGGCAGCAGGAGGAGCCCTAACATCCTCCCAGCGCCACATCTTGGGGGCTGTAGCCCAACTCCTTCAGCACGCTGCAGCCGGCAAACCCTTCTCTGGGGAGAATGGGCACCTTCGGGTTCTGAACTCCTACCTGGAGGAGACACACCTCAAGTTCAGGTCTGCAAGTCATGTTCCAATCTGTGCTTGGCCCCAGTGGGAATCTTCCCTCTCCTCCATTCTTGGTCCACCCAGAATCCTCTTACAGAAGAAATCTGGGTGGCCAGTGAAAATGGAGAGCAGTGGAGAGCAATCCTTTATTGGCTGTGTGACCTTGAAAAAATCTTTAAAAACTTACATTTCTCTATCATGTTGAAGCTGACAATGCTTTCTTCACAACAATCCTGTAAAGGAGGTTATTTGCATAATATGGTTCGCATTTTACAGAAACAGGAGAAAGCTGGGGCTGGAAGAGTTAAGTAATCTACCCAAGGCCACACAACCTGGCTGTTATTACCCAGGCTGTTATTGCCTTCATATGCTGACCTTTTTTTTTTTTTTTTTTTTTACTATATAAAATGATCAGTTTGGACTATTGATCTCTAAGGTCATCCTCTGGTTATAGAGTCTCCAGGCAGCTGACGAGAATAGAATAAGTCTTTTTTTTTTTTATTTAACTTTTAACATTTTCTTTTCACAAAGTTTTGGGTTACAAATTTTCTCCCCTTTTATCCCCTCCCCCCCCAACCCCAAGCATTCTAATTGCCCCTGTGACCAATCTGCTCTCTCTTCTATCCTCCCTCTCTGCCCTTGTCTCCGTCTTCTCTTTTGTCCTGTAGGGCCAGATAGCTTTCTTTACCCCTTAACCTGTATTTCTTATTTCCTAGTGGTAAGAACATTACATTTGATCCTAACACTTTGAGTTCCAACTTCTTTAGCTCCCTCCCTCTCCACCCCTTCCCTTTGGAGGACAAGCAATTCAATGTAGGCCAAATCTGTGTAGTTTTGCAAATGATTTCCATACTAGTTGTGTTGTATAGGACTAACTATATTTCCCTCCATCCTATCCTGTCCCCCATTACTTCGAGAATAGAATAAGTCAAAGGAGAGGAGGAATCTGGGAGCCCAGGCCAGGCTTTGACTTGGAACACACTACAAGTCTTGGGGAGCGGCAGAGAGTGTGTGAGAAAATATGTTGGGGTAGCTGACTATGACTAATGCAGACACTGAGGCTGAAGAGCCTTTCTATTCCCTCACTCCACACCTCTCTCTTCCCTCTTTGAGACAGGAAGTTTATCTGCAAAGCTTGTCGGGTACCAGAGCCTGAGGAACGCTTTGCCATGGACGAGTACTCGGATATGGTGGCCGTGGCCAAACCCATGGTCTACATCACTGTGGGAGAGCTCATTAACACTCATAGGGTGAGGAGGGAACGGGGAGAGAGTTTGGTGCTTACCTTACCATCTGAGATGCTCTGGGCCTCCTTTGTGGGATAGATGGCAGGGACTGAGATAACTGGGGAGTGAGAGGTCTGCACCCCAACTCTGACCTCTCTTATCTCTTCTTTCTCAGCTCTTACTAGAACATCAGGATTCGGTTGCACCAGATCACCGGGACCCTCTGCATGAGCTCTTGGAGGATCTGGGGGAACTGCCTACCATCCCAGCCCTGATAGGTGACTCCCCTCATCAGCTATCAGTGGGGAAGGGTAGAGAATAAGCATGCTGTGTGTTAAGCACTTTTTATAAATATTATCTGATTTGCTCCCACAGATGGGTCACCTTTCTCTCCACCCTGCAAATATAGGCACACAAACTCCTAACAGAGGTCTGGTGACTTGTCCCAGACCACATAGTTAGCCATGGTCTGACTTGAGATCTGAACCTGGGTCCCCCAAATCCAGGTGCTGGACCTCATTGTAAAGAAAGGCACCCACCCTCAGCATAATCACTTAGATGTCCCCTGTTGTCACACAGAGCAAAGAGCACAGCCAGGACTCCACATGGTGGGAGAAAGAAGGGACTGGACCAGGAGCCAGAAGCCTTGGGTCTAGCCTTAGTTCTAGCCAATTTCTAGGAGCTAAGGAGAAGGAAAGAGAAACTTGAAGGGCTGAAAGGAAACCCAAGAGCCCTCTGTGTCCCTGACTCCCCTCCCCATCCCATTTTCAGGAGAGAATTTGGCTTCAGATGGGAACTCGGACTTGAGCCAGCTGGAAATATCCCTGACGCTCACCAACAAGTTTGAGGGACTAGAGACTGACCCTGAAGACATGAACGTCAAGAGCCTCTTGCTGAGGTGAGTAGTACCCAGGTCCTTCCCACTGCTTCTGAGCTGAAGTTCTCTCTACCCCTTAAACAGGTAATACTGCACCTTCCCATGTTGACCCGCCCATGAGAAAATTCTAATTGGTCCCCTTGCTTCAATTTCTTTGGTTTCATTCAGTCAATCAACTGAAGACCAGATTCTACCCTCCCCTTCTTGTTCTCTGTAGCCAGAACTGGAGGGATGGTGGTGAAGAATGAGCTGAAAAGTCTTCTGTCACCTTAACATAAAGAAGACTTGTAGATTAGGCTCATCGTATAGGAAAACTTGTAAATCAAGCATTCCAGAAATGAAATAGGCTGACTGCCTCAAGATGTAGTAGGTTCCTCATTTCTGGAGGTCCTTAAAGGAAAGCCAGATGATCACTGGTCAAGAATGTTGTAAAGGGGATGCCTCTGGTTATACGGTTTCTTCCAATCTAAGGTTCTGTGATTCTGTCTTGGAAGTCTCTGGGACAGGCTATGTGAAGGAATTGAACTGAAGGACACATTATTTTTTAAATGTTCACCCTATGTATCCACCTCTTTGCCTCATCATCCCAATGACTGAATCTTCCATCCTCTAACAAACACCACTGAGGCTGGGCAGTGACCTCCTACTGCCTCCTTCCCTCCTTTCCCCCTTACCTCAAGGGGATCCACTTCTCTCTCCTCCACAGCACCAAGCAGATGTTGGTTGATATCATCCAGTTCCAGGCAGGAGATTCCCTTCAGGACATCCTATCTCTTTTACCATCAGGAGAACAGGTGAGGTTGAGTTTGGGGGAGGTGGGGAGGCATCTCAATCAATCATCCTTCATCTATCCCCTACCCTGACCTGATTACCCAGAGTCTGGTGCTTCCCATTAGAGGGAAGAGTAGTGGAAGCAGGAGCCCTGGGGATGGATTTGAAGTCTAAGAGATGAATCTTCCAGACTCCATGCCCAAGGCTCGAGCCCCTGTGTCATCTAGCTGCCCTATATGTGAGAGGAAGGGAAGGCCCAGACAATTTAAAATCACCTTTCCAAAACCCAACAGCAAAAGAGGACTCAGCCCCTAATCTTACTTCCACAATGGAAATTATGCCTTGAATCTTCTGTCTTCTCTTCTTACCTCTGGAGTCAAGATGTCTCCCCCAGCAGTCTCCTTTCCTTCATCTTGGGGGACTGCCCTGGCAGGAGGAATGATGGAGATGATGCAGGAATCTTGTACCTCCTCTTTCCTTCAGGAAACTGCCCATCGCTTACTGATGTCCCGACGCCAAGCCTTTGAGGCCCAGACCCCAGAGCCGCTGAAACGGCGTCGATCCCTGGCTGCCCAGTCCTTTCTGTCGATAAGAGAAAAGCAGCGGAGGGTCCAGAAGAACCTGCGTCACCTTGAGAGTTTGGGACTTGTGACTTCTGCTGATGGCTACCAGGGGCTGGTGGATGAGATAGCTCAGGTAGCTAGCCAGATGCCCTACCCAGTTCTGCTCTTCATTACCCTAGCACCAGAAATCAAAAACATGGTCGTGTCCCACTTTTCTGGGAATGAGGAGAACACCCCCCCCAAAAAAACTGGTTGTTTTAGAGAGACACTTAAACTTTCTTGAGGAGGAAAGTTGTTGAAATATCTCCTTTTCTCCCAGAAGGGTGGAGACTCTCAAAATAATCCTCTGAATGGGGAAGGGGAGAGGCTCTTCAAATCATCCTTTGTCTAGAAAGAAAAGAGATCTGAAATCATCCTTCTCTTCCCAATTTGAGGATACCCTTGAAACTTATCTCTCCTTATTCCTTTATTCCATAAATAATTACTGCTGTTTGGAGTCCTGAGGGTAGACTCTAGGGAAGATACCAAGACAAAGTCCCTTCCCTCCTGGGTCTACTAGGAGGATAATAGAAAATAAAGATGGCATGCACCATAAATTCATTAGAATGGTGCTAAGCCCCATTAGCACTTCCCCAAATAGGGAAATGTTGTTAACCACTGGGCATCTTCAAAATTCCCCTTGAGTAGTGACTAAGGTGTGGAGTAGACAAGTCCTAAAGGCCTCTACTCCCTTGGGGAGGCCCAGCCGCTGTCCCCCCTGTTCTTCTTCCCTTGTCCTTGTTCCTTCTCTTCTCTCCAGGATATTCGAAACCAGCGCCGTTATAGGCAGAGGAGAAGGGTGGAGCTGGTGAAGCTCAGGGCCACCTTCCAGGGCCTGCAGGCCAAGACGGCCTTCTACGAGGAGCAGGGCGACTATTACAACCAATACATCCGCACCTGTCTGGACAACCTGGCCCGAGGCAACAAGTAGGGCACTGGGGCCAAGCATGGCGGAAGGGTCAGGCGACGTGGAGTCATCTTTCCCACCTACTCCTTCAGGAATGATGGGTCTTTGAATCCAACCTTTAGCATCTTTCTTCCTTCTTTCCTCTTTGCCATTCTCCATGGTAACAGTTAACTGAAAGAGCAACAATCTTTTTAAAAACTTTTGTTCAGTTATTTAATCCCTTTCAGGGGTGGGGAACCCACAGCCTCAAGGTCACATGTAGCCCACTAGGTGCTCAAGTTCGGCCTTTTAACTGAAGGACCACACTTGAGGACCCAGAGGGCCATGTGTGATTTTGAGGCTGCAGGTTCCCCAACCCTGCCCTCAGTGATCCCCAAGATCAAGTGAAACACTGCTACCCCCAAATAAAGTAGATTATTTTTTAACCTTAGCCAGTGGGGTGTCCTCCTGATAGTCACACTTCCATCCCTTCTACTATAGTAACGAAGTCCCTTTTTCCAGGAAGAGACCTTTGAGTGGATTCTTGAGTCTTTTTTAAATTTTAAAACAGGAATGAGAAGAAGGGGAAGAAGCAGCCATCTCTGCGTTACACTGCTGCCCAGCTCTTCGAAAAGGGAGTCTTGGTGGAAATTGAGGACTTGCCAGTCACTCAGTGAGTGCATCCCCAGGGTGGGACACTTAGGAATATCCAGCCAAGTCAATGAATAACTTCTCTCCCCCCCCCCCCCCCCCACTTCCCCTGCCCTTGGCACTCCCCCACCGTTGGGGCGCTCTAGTTTGATGGAGAACAGAGCCCGTGCCCAGGTGCAGAGGAGAAGGGCAGAATAACCCACCAGACTTTGGAACTGAAGGATGGAGAGTAATTTCTGTAGAGTAAAAGTGAGAGCTATCCCTCTGCAAAGGCTTCCAGACCGAGTAAGAGTTGGAAAATAGTAGAGTGTCTCCAGCAGGGAGGATGATTGTCTGTGTGAGACTCAGAGGTGGGATGGGCAGGGGCGGGTGGAGGGGGGGGGGTGGGAGGGGAAGTTGGAGGCATGTTTGCTGCATGAGAGTGTAGAGCAGACCAATCCAGGGGGCCCTGGGAGATATGGTAGTGGGGATTGTGAGCCTATGATGAGGAAGTGGGGCTAAAAGGCATGTGGTTGGGACTTTCTTCTAATGGAAGGAGAGGCAAGAGGGGAAGCCAGGAAGCTGGATAAGTTTTATCACTGTCCTCATTCCGTTGAGAAGGGGAACACTGGAACATTCTCCCTCTGTAAATATGGGGAACAGTCTGTGGAGGAACAAAGTTGATCACCCCTTTTTTTGGTCCTATTTCTCTGACAGTTTTCGCAATGTCATCTTTGACATCATTCCAGGGGAGGAGGCAGGAAAGTTTGAAGTGAATGCCAAATTTATGGGCGTGGACATGGAGAGATTTCAGGTTCACTATCAGGTGAGGGAAGACTGGTCTGAGTATGGTGAGTGATTTGTCCCTGAATCTCCCAGGTGACTCTCCGAACTAGAGAGAGAGAGGGAGAGAGAGGAAGGGACACAGGATGCTTCCTCTGGCTTGACGTGGAGCGAGGAGACGAGGGGATGGGAAACCCAAAACATGAGAGATGTTAGCTCCTTCTGGGCTGGGAAAGGGGTGGGAGAATTATCCCCTACGGAGGGCCTGAGCAGCAGCAGAGCAGGGATTCTAATTGGCTTGTACCCTGATTCTCACTCAGTTTTGTGGGTAGTGTTGCTGGTGAAGTGACTCAGTCTGTTAGACCCCCCTCCCCCTTCAGAGATCATCTACTTTGCTCCTGGAATTTCCACTAGAGAAAAGGAGATTATTAGCTCTGCTCCCTCCTCCTTTCCCCCTCACTCCCCTGCACACATCCTGACTCATGGTATCATCTACAAAAGGAGACGCCTGGCTCAGTGCAGAACCTCCCTGAGCCCCCAGATTGGCTGGGCCTGTTTTTAGAGAACAGCAGTTCACACTGATGTAGCACTTTCCCCACATCCCTCTAAGCAAGCATTTATTAAACTCTTACTGTGTGTGGGATACCATACTGAAATGCTGGGGATATACAAAGGAAGGCTTAAGCAGTCTCTGCCCTCAGGGGTTTACAATCTAATGGGAGAAACAAGCAAACAAATTGGTGCCATACAGGATGTATGCAGGGGTAGAATGAAGGTGATCCTCAGAGGAATGGGCCAGAAGTGAGGCAATTTACCTACTACCCTATAACTCAGAGGTGGGGGGTGAAGGAAGCTGATATTTGTACAGGGCTTTAAAGTTTGCAGAGTGGTTTTGCCAGTTGAGCTTCCCAGCAGTTCTGTGAGGGGAAGGGAGTAGAGACATTATTATCCACATTTTTCAGATAAGGAAAGTGAGGCTCTGAGAGGCTGTGGCTCGCCTGTGGTCATGAGGTCTCTCTGAGGTAGGATTCAAAGGAAGGTCTTCAGCAGTCTTCCCCCTCCTCCCCCCCCAGGACCTCCTCCAACTCCAGTACGAAGGTGTGGCCGTCATGAAACTCTTCAACAAGGCCAAAGTCAACGTCAACCTCCTCATCTTTCTTCTCAATAAGAAGTTATTCCTGAAATGATGGGTGGGGGGAGAAGCACGAAACATCCCTTTACCCCATTCCAGCTGTTTGAACCAAACATGCGCCAACTAAAGTGACAAACTGCAAAGACCCCAACACCTGGCATCCTGGCTGACTCATTCTCTCCCCATGGCAGGAGGTGGTATTTCAGGAAGGGGGCTAGTGGCAGAGGGAGAGGCAGCTTTTTGCTTCTTCTTCCTCTACTCCAGAATCCCAAAGAACTCAGAGTTGGGAAGAAAATGCAGGTCATCTACTCCCAGACTTTATGTGCACATGGCACACACATGCACACATATATAGACACACACACACACACACACACACACACACACACACACACACACACACACACACACACACACACCTTCAGCTTCTGCCCAAAGATCTCCACACCAGTAGGGAGCTTACTACTTCCCCAAGTCTGTCCATTGACATCAAGCCTGAATCTGCCTCTCCATGCTTTCTACCCAAGTGGAATAAGGGTAAGCTGTCTTCCTTGTGTTGGCCCAACCCAGATTGCCTTCACCGGATCTCTCAGTGGCATTGGGTCCTCAATTCCCTGACAATTCTGGTCACCCCTTCCCTGGACACACTCTAGCCTGAACTGAATATGGGCCTCCTGATGTATCATGACTATGGCAGACAACAGCAGGACTGTACTTCCTTGAACAGGGACACCTCTGCTGGCCAGAGTCCAACCTACAGAAAGAAGAATCCTGGGGGGCAATTGTTGATTTTAGCCCTTTGCTCTTGATTCTCCACACCTTAGGTGTGGGACCATGTATTTGGACTAATTAGGGGTTGGGAGGTTAAGGTGATGGCACCTGCTGCACTCCAGTGGCTGACTTTAGTATCAAAAGCACAATCCCTGACCTGTGGTCAAGGAGCTAAACCTGGGCTTAGAGATCATCTAGTCCAATCCTGTCATTTTACAGGCTTGTGATGGTCATGTAGTGAGTGGCAGAGGCCTTATGATTATAGATCCAGAGAGCCCAAACCTAGCACCTGGGAAGGTTCCCCAGTAATTGAAACCACCTAAACCTCAGCTCCAAAGTGCCCCTCCATTCTGAACTATTTTTCACAACAATCTAAGCAATAAACACTTATTAATCACTTACCATATGCCAGGCACTGCGCTGGGAACACAAAAAGAAGCAAAAGATAGGCCCTGTCCTCAAGAAATGTACCGCCTAATGGGTCAAAAAGGGAGCAATATGGAATTAATACTGGTACCAGTGGAAGCCCTTTCTCCCCATTATGGTAGATAAAGCTTACCCCACTTAAACCTCCAATCTCAGTCCTCCTCCAAATCACCCTTGTTAAAAAATGACTTGATTCTTGCATCGATATGGTATTTATTTCCCTACCACTGTTACTCAAAATGTATATTCCTAGCCCTCGTGTTCATTGTCTTCTGTATATTTGAGCTCATCATAACGTGTGGGCCGAAAGAATTCTTTTATTCAAAATTACTTATATCCATGATGTTCTCTTTATATTTAAAAATCACTTATTTGGGACAAGAGGATTCTCTTAAGCTTTTTCTGTTCAGTTTGGTGCAGTACATATGCCTTTCCCTTTTCCCCCCTTTTCTCTTGACTCCTAGTTCCTTGATTTTTGTCCTGTAATTTGTCCATGTGGCCCTCTCCAAATCTGTTGGCCTGTCATTGTATTTCTTCCTGTGCATCTGTTCCTCCTCCCCTTTCCCTGTCCACCCAATTTCTGTCCTATTACCCTTCTGGCTTTGTTTTGAATAAAATCTGCTGTTGTAACCACATCTGTTGTTAACTTATTGATTCCCCACTCACCTTCAGGGTCACCCGTCACTACACTCAAGCCAGCCTATACCCAGCTTCCAGAGCATCTATCCTCTTTCCAGATGCCCAGGAATAAGGCCCTCCCTTCCCACTCCCACTCTCTAGTTCCTGGTGGATTAGGAAATCATTCCTACTGCCTACCTTCAATCCCTCCCAAAAGCATGGGATCCTTTTCAGCCAATCTGAGCTCCTAAAAAGCTTTAATGAGATATGAAGTGCATTCTTCTCATCTCTTGGAACAGAGAGAAGGAAGGGGTGATTAGGTTTCAATTCTGGTTTTATGAACAGCTGGACAGAGAAAAGTCAGAAAGAAGGCATCCAAATTCACACCCCCTTCCCACACATTTTGTCTGCTGTCCAGCCTATTCTTGGGACTTGGATGCTACTACCTTTGTCTAAGCCCTAAATCCTTAGTGTTCCTGTGAGCTACAGTGTGTTCAGCTGTAAGAGTCATTCTGATTCTTCCTCTTCCATATTCAGTGAAATACTTAAAACATGTAAAACACTGTGTGCCAGGTGGTGAGAATACACAAAAGGAGGACCCTAAAGAACCTACAGTTTAGGGGTGAAAGATGAGCACAAACACTGAGCTTCTGCAGGGTTCAGAGTGCTTGCTAGGCCCTAGGAGATAGTTGCCAGTGCCTTCCCTTGGTGTGTGTGTCCTCTCTTTCAAAGCAACCTTGTATTTTAAATTACTTGATATTTAATGGCAAATATTTACATATTGCTTTCTGTATGCTAAGTGCTTTACAAATAATCTCATCCTTACAACAACCCTGGGAGGTAGGCGCTGTTATTATTCCCATTTTACAGATGAGGTAACTGAGGCAAACAAGTGACTTGCCCAGGATCACAAAGTGCCTGAGGCCAGATTTGAGCTCAGGTCTTCCTAACTCCAGGACTGGCGTTCTATCCACTGTACCACCTGCGTGTATATGGATCCTTATCTCCCTGGTTAGAATATAAACTTCAGAGTACTGCATGTATGTCCCCAGAGTGGCAGTTAGTGGCTGTAGCTTAAGAAGTACTTGTTGATCAGGACCGGGTCCCTGTCCTCCTAGAGTTTATGGTCTAATAAAGGGAGTCTACACAGATTGGGGAGTGTGAACCTGGAAGCGTGTTTCTTTAGGATGGCAAATGGAAGAGGAGATCAGTCCATTGACACATCCTCCTGGCCTAATATACTAAGTTCACAATTGGATTTACACATAAGGATTCATTAGGGCAGCTAGGGGGTGCAGTAGATAAAGCTTCTAGCCTGGAGTCAGAAAGACCTGAGTTCAAATCCACCCTCAGACACTGTTTGACCCTGGGCAAGTCATTTAACCTCTGCCTGTTTCCTCAATTATAAAATGGGGGTACTAGTAGCACCTATCTCCCAGAGTGGTTGTGAGGATCAAATGAGAATAATTGGTAAAGCCCTTAACATAACCCTTGTATAAATGCTGGCTATTATTTTTATTAATCTGGTGGCTATATGATAGATGGATTAGAGAGAGAGAGAGAGAATGGAGATGGGAAGGCCACTCAGAAGGCTATCACAGGGGCAACTAGAGCACAGGCCCTGGAATCAAGAGGACCTGAGCTCAAATCAAGCCTCACACACTAATTGTGTGACCCTGGGCAAGTCACTTAACCCCAGTTGTCTCCCAAAACAGAAAGAAGGCTACTGCAACATTTGAAAGTGGGTTAGGATAAGGGGTATAAGATCTTGTTCTAGGGTTTTGGTAGGGGAAATAGGAAGTAAAGAACAGCTTTGGGAAATATAGGAGAGGTAGAATGGACAAGGCAGGTAGGTGATACAGTAGATAAAACGTTGACTTTAGAGTCAGGAAGACTCATCTTCCTGAGTTCAAATCTGACCTCAGAAACTTACTAGCTGTATGACCCTAAAAAAAGTCGCTTAACCCTACTTGCCCCAGTTTCCTCATTTGTAAAATGAGCTGGAAAAGGAAATGGCAAACCACTTCGGTATCTTTGGTGGGAAAGTCCCAAAAGGGGTCATGAAAAGTCAGACATGGCAGAACAACAAGGAGAAAAGTGAATGGGGCAGGGTAGAGGGAGTGGGAAGAAGTAAAAAATAACCCAAGTTTTGAACGTGGAAGAATGGTTAAATGTCAGAGTCACTGGAGAAAAATAAAGTCACAGGGAAGAACCATCTCAGAAGGAAGGATAACGAACTCAGTTTTGATCATGGTGAATTTGAGATGCCCCTGCACTATGTACAGGTCTAGCACTCAGAGGAAATATCAGCACTAAAGACAGATTGTTTTCAAATCTAATTTCTATCTCCACAACATCTTTTGCATCTGCCCCTTTTTCTTCACCCACTCAGTCTCTTCTTATAGTTCAGCCTTTTTACCATCTCTCACCTTGACTACTACCATGGTCTCCCTACCTCAAGTCTCTCCTCATTACAACACATTTTACGCAGCAACCAAAGTAAATTTCCTCAAGGGTAGATCTCTTGGCTGTACTCTTTGTACTTTTACACTTTGCCCCCACCAGGTAACATCTAGGTTCTTTTTTTGATCATGACCCTCAGGTAGTACAATAATTCTTAAATTATCTCTGCTTAAAATGGAACCTCTATAAGAGTAGGGACTTTTTGGGGTTTGTTTGCGGGGAGTTTTGCTTATATTTTCATTTCCAGTGCTTAGTAGTAGTAGTAGTAAACAATGAATGCTTTATCTATCTGACCCTGTCATTGCCCTCCTCAATAAATTCCAGTGACTCCCTATTCTAGGATCAAATATAATTTGTTTGGCTTTTAAAGCCCTTTACAACCTGGCCCCAACCTACCTCGCCAGCCCTATTTCAAGCATTCTATAGTCCAGTTAAACTGGCCTTCTTACTGTACCTCAAAAATGACACCCATCTCTCTTCTGAGATCCTTTTCACTGACTCTCCTTCCTCTTCACCCCAGCCTCCTCAAACTCCTAATTTCCTTTTAGACTTAGCTCAAGTGACACCTCCTACAAGAAGCCCTTCCTGACCCATGTGGTTGGGCCTCCCCCTGGCATCTCTTCCTTTTTATATGTGGCCTATACATGATCCTGACCCACTAACCTTATGCCATATGACACTTGTGAGTTGGCTCATTCATCCTAACTTGCACTCATACTAGAAGATCTGGAGTGATTTTCCTGGGAGTGAGAGGGAGAACTTCGGAAGGAAAAGGGGGGAATCCAATCAATTACAACTCATTCTCAGGGATCTAGGAATAACTGTGGTGTATGGGGGGGAAGGAAAATACACTACTCATATAAGTGTGTTTCTCCTTTACACAAAGCACTCAAAGTGACACCATTAACTCTTTATGTATTTTTGAAGGAATATTCATTTTTGATTTTTAAGCAACATATTCTTTTTAAATTTTTGGTTCTAGATTCTCTCCCACCTCTAAGAAAACAAACAATAGCCTATCAATTACACATGTGAACTCATGTAAAGCATATTTCCATATTAATCATATCGCAAAAAAAAAGCTAAAGAAAGCAAAGAAATGATCCTCAATTTGCACTCAGAGTTCATCAGTTTTCTCTGGAGGTGGATAGCATTTTTTCATCATGAGTCCTTTGCAATTGTCTTATATCACTGTATTGATCAGACTTGATCATCATTACAACATGATTGCTATTATACACAATGATCTTTCAGTTCTTCAATTCATATAAGTCTTGCTGTGATCGTTTTTCGAAACCATTCCCCTCATCATTTCTTATAGCACAATACGATTCCATCACAATCACGTGCCACAAATTGTTCAGTCATTCCTGAATTGATGAACGCCCCCCTTGATTTCCAATTCTTTGCCATCACAAAAAGAGCTGCTATAAATATTTTTGTACATGTAGGTTCTTTTCCTTTTCTTTGATCTTTCTAGGGTACAGACCTTTATAATTTCTTGAAATATGATGTCTAGGCTCTTTTTTTTTTGGTCATGACTCTCAGATAGTACAATAACTCTTAAATTATCTCTACTTAATCTCTTTTCCAGGTCCGTGTCACAGCAAGGATGCCAGCATACACAAGAGGGCCTGTTGTACAGGTCCTTAGATCTGTTTTTCTAAAAGGAAAGCAGCTTTTGAGGCGTCAACAATTTACTTTAATCTAGCACATATATCATTCACTTAGCACCTTGAACTTCAGAGAAAATACAAACAAATTACAAACAGAAAGACCAACAGACAGGGTTCCCAACTGTCTGACCATAGACGATATATATATTATTACCAGAGAGAGAAGCACCAATTTCTGGGTTATTAAAACTCAAGGAAGCTCCTTAGCAACTGCCCAGAGTCTCATCTGGCATATGAACCTTCTTCCAAAAAGTAAACCCCAAAGTAAAACCTCACCTCAGAGTATATATAATCTGAGACCTATTAATGGGTGGGAAAGATCTTTAACTCTTCCCCCCACTCACCATTAACATTATAGTCAGTCGTTTTTCCAATGAGATATTTCACATTTTCTTCTATTTTTGTCATTCTTATAACTTTGTTTATTTGTTTCTTGAAGTCTGGGGAGTCATTACCTTCCACTTGCCCAATTCTAATTTTTAAGGAATTATTTTCTTTAGTGAACTTTTGCACATATTTTTCCATTTATCCTATTTTATTTTTAAAGGACTTCTTTTCTTCAGTGAATTTTTGTGCCTCTTTTACCATTAAGCCAATTCAATTTTTAAGGTGAAATTTTCTTC
This sequence comes from Notamacropus eugenii, assembly GCF_028372415.1. Taxonomy (NCBI): domain Eukaryota; kingdom Metazoa; phylum Chordata; class Mammalia; order Diprotodontia; family Macropodidae; genus Notamacropus; species Notamacropus eugenii. Next base: position 380,651,711 of record NC_092873.1, on the reverse strand, counting down.
AGTATTTTTTTGTGTGTGCTTCTTTTACCAAGCTAATTATTCTCTTTTTGTAATTTTCTTGCATCACTCCCATTTCTTTTCCCAGTCTTTCTTCTATCACTCTTATCTCTTTCTTTAGCTCTTCCAGGAATTCTTGCTGGCATTGGGTCCAATTAACATTTTTCTTTGAGGCTTTGCATGCTGCTATTTTCACATTACTCTCTTCTTCTAAGTTTCTGTCTTTGTCTTCCCTGCCACCATGGTAGCTTTTTATGGCCAAATTCTTTTTTGTCATTGTTTGCTTATTTTTACAGCCTATTTCTTCACTTTGAATTTTATTTTATAGTTGGGCTCTGTTCACCTTGTGGTGGGGAGGCACTGTGCCAAGCTTCAGGATTTTTTATGCTACTGCTTTCAGAGTTAGTTCTGGGGGGGTCTGCAAGTTTCCAGTGCGTTCAAGACAGTGTTATACTGGAGAGATGTGATCAGTGCTTTCCTTGTCTTTACCAAGGAAGGACCCCCATTCACCTGCAACCACAAGTACTAGTGCCCCTCTTGGTCCTGAAACTGACCAGGTCCCATATTCCCTTTAGACCAATCATAGGGGGTCCTCTGTGTCCTGCAGCCACAACCCAGAACTACTCATGGACAATAGAGCTGCCAGTCAGTGCCAGTTGTACCCAATGCCAACAAAAGACCCCTTGTAATCTCTTTCTGACCTGTTTTCTGATTCCCTTACTGTCTCTGGCCAGAGAGCTCCCAAAACTGCTGCTGCTGCTGCTGCTGTCATGGTTCCAAGGCCCACTGTTGGTGTTCCTCCTGAGCTCCAGCTGGTGAGCTAAGATCAGACCAGGAGCCAGAGGAGCCAGTTAGGGACCAGCATGTGCAGGTCTGGACCAGGCAGTGAGACAGGAACTTCCAAAAAACTCAGAGGCTGGTGAGAAGGCTGGGATTCTTATCCTAATCTTGGCACCTCTTTTGATTTCTCACCAGACATAGAATGCCTTCCCTTGATCTTTCCCATGTCTTGCTGGGTGTGGGATGGGGCAAGTGTTTTGGAATTGACCCTCTGACAATGGGAGAAGAAAAGTGGGAGGAGGTATGGGGCAACTACAAAGTGACATAATAAATCTAGAGTTCTGGACTTGGGGTCAGAAAAACCTGACTTTGAATCCCATCTCAAACATTTACTATCTATATGTTGTTGTTCAGTTGTGTTTGACTTTCTGTGACCCCATTTAGGATTTTTTTTGGCAAAGAAGTGGTTTGCCATTTCCTTCTCAAGCTCATTTTACAGATGAGGAAACTGAAGCAAACAGGGCTAAGCGACTTGCCCAGGGTCACACAGTAAGTGTCTGGGGCTGAATTTGAACTCAGGTTTTCCCAGGTTCAGGTCCAGTGGTCTATGCACTGCATTACCTACCTGCTATACTATCTGGGTAAATCATTTAAATACTATTTGGCTCAGTTTTCTCATCTGGAAAATGGGGATAATAATATCACCTACCTCCCAAGATTGATGTGGCAATTAAATGAGATAATGTGCATACATGTATGTTTACCTATGTATATATATACATATACACACATGTATATACACACATGTATACACACATATAAACACTAAAAGTATCATACAAATGTTAACTTTCTTGATTATTATTTTATTAACATGCTTTATTTGCAACTTTTCTATTTTTAATAAACCATGTGATCACAGAAGGTTGACTATCTGTGCGATATAAATATAGAGGGTCAATTGGGCTGCACAAATGCCAGATGTAGGTGACAGGCAAAATCATAGTTTTCCCATAATTTTAAAAATTATTTTGAAGCGATATTGAATTTTTATCCCCTAGCATAAATTTTTAATCTGGCCAATAAAGAATTTTCTAAACTTGCCCAGCTGAGAAGCAGTGGCATATAGCGGGGGAAAGGGATCCTTCTATAAATGTGTCAGAGAGAGCTTGATGAGACCACGGCCCTGGTGGCATGTGTGGATTGCCTACCGTCTTGCGGTAAATTTTATACTTCCGTATTCATTTTAGTGTAACGCTCATTCTTCCTCTGTGTTTAAAGAAGACAGCACATGGGCCAGTGTGGGTTGCTATTTCGTCTGCAGCACATTTAGGGTCATGCTGGACAAGCAACAAGTATACGCACAACCTGTCCAGTGTTGCATTGCTATGTAAGAGACCCTTCTTTCTTGAGGGCTAATGCCAGGTATTAGAATCACTATCTGTGTAAAAACAGTTTAGTGACTTTTCTCTCACAATTCCAAATTGTTTTCTAAAACGGTTGGTCCAATTCACAGCTCCAACAGAAACAGAATTTAGTGTGCAAGTCCTCCCATCACTTTGCCAACGCTGACTTCATTCACCTGAAGGAAGGAATAAATGAAAACATTTATTAAGTGTTGCTACATGCCTGGCACCACGCTAACTGCCACCTATACAAACACATAGAGGTGCAACATATTAGCTACAGAAAAGAAATTTAATTTCTCTTTCACTTCAGAGCACTTCAAACACTTCATACATGTGATTCCTTATTTTTTCTAACTTTTTAAATCTGAACTTAGCAAACGTTAAATAAAATGGGTGTTTCCTTGTGCTTTTCCTTTAAATAAGAGGCAACTAAGTGAAAAACAGTGGCAGCGTGGACTCATTCTAATCTTGCCCCAGACACTTACTAGCTGTGTGACCTCAGGCAAGTCACTTGACCTCTCTCAGCCTCAGTTTCCTTATCTGCAAAATGAGGATGATAATAGTATCTATTTCACAGGGTTGATGTGAGGATTCATGAATTCATGTGTAAAGCACTTTGTAAACCTTATATAAACGCTAGCTCTTCTTATACAAATTATAATTCATCTATTTTATATAATAATATATAACATACTATGTTATTATATATATTACACAATTTATAGGATAGCATGTACTTTTTCTAATAATAGATTTTAGTATATAGTAATAATATAATATATTTTCTAGTAAATAATATAATATATAGTTTATAATATAATACTCTACAATATATAAACTATATGATGAATTATTATACAAACTTGCTTATTATATTATATAAATTTATTATTCGTTAAATACATAATAAATTTAGTCATACTCTGTCTGTGATTCTTTCTGGACTTGTGTTCTCTTCTGTGGATTACAAAAGTAATGTTTCAGTGACCTTTTCTTCCCTTCAAACAGTTGAAGAAAGGAATCACATTCCTTCAAAATTTCTTCCCTAAGACAAATATCCTTCAGCCCCTTCAATCCTTCCTCACCTAGACAGAGGCATCATCTGGTTCTCCAGATCATCAAAATCCTTCCTTGAATGTGGCACCGAGAATTGACATGTATTTCACATGTTGTCTGACCAGGGAACACCTCCACTGCTCTGGATACTTCTTTTTTTTTTAATGAAATATTAGACCATTTTATTCCATCCCCTGATAAGTTACAAATGTTTTTGTTAGTGACTAGTAGATTGAAGTAGATTAGATGTTCTTAAACAAATATTGCTGTTACCATATAAAATATTCTCTTGGTATATTGGTTGCTCATTTCACTTTTCATTATTTCATACAAGTCTATTCATGTTTTTCTAAAATCAAGGAACTCATCGTTTCTTTTTTTTTATTAATTTATTTGTTTTCAGTTTTCTACAGTCACTTCCATAAATCTTCAATTTTCTCCACCTCCCTCTTACCTCCCTCTCCAAGATGGCATGCAATCTTATATAGGTTCTACACATACATTCTTATTAAATACATTTTTGCCTTAGTCTGTGCTCTGGATACTTAATGAAGTCTAAGAGGCATTAAGATTTGTTTTTTTTCCCCCAGCGGCCACATCATGCTGTTGGCTTATTCTGTTGGAACCAGAGATTAGCTGACAGTATAATGGCTTATCTCAGCGATGGCTGGCAGCAGAAGACCAAATAGACCCAAGGTGGATTAGATCAGAAAAGGTTCCAGCAGCCAGGCAAAGAGATGAAGCCAAGACAGGTAGGGAGTTAGTGTAAGAAAGCTCTGACACTGGAAGACAGAATAATATCTCAAGAGACAAGTGAGGGTAGGCAGAGATCCAAGCAGGCAGTATTAAGGAGACTCATAGACAGACTCAAGGACCCAGAATTCAAGAGGACTGACTCACTGGGAACATACCAATCCCCATAAACAGTGCCTTGAATATAGTAGGCATTTAATAAACATTTGTTGAATTGAATTGAATTGAGGATTGGGTGGGTAGATGGGGAGTAAAGCAGGACCCTAGTTCTAGAAGAACTAATGTACTGGGAAAAGGGCCAAGAAAGGAATTCAAGTATAGAAAACAAAAAAAGGTTGATAATAATAACTCACATTTATTTAATGTTTTAAGATTTGTGAAATAATTTCCCCTGCAAATCCCATGGACATAGGTAAGCCCAGTAGTACAAGTATTGTCTTCATTTTACAGATGAGGAAACTAAGGCTCAAGGAAGTCAAACAACCTTCTGTGGCATCATAAGTAGTAATTATCAGAGCCAAACCTTAAAACTAGCACTCTATTCGCTACAACACATTGCCTTTCTAGGAAATGGAACCAGGGTACAAGGTCAGTGTATAGATCAGTAGTAGGATTGATTGATCCTGTCTATAGACACATGGAACTTTGCATTTTCCTCAGTTATGAGCATGATTGATTCTAGAACTTGGGGTGGTACTGGATATATAGATGAGCTTTTAAAAAAGGTCTAAGTCCTTTTTCACATGAATTTCTATTAAGCTAGGTGTCTTTCATTCTGTATTTTGTGCCACTGATTTATTTATATGTGTGACTTCACATTTAATTCTATTAAAATTTGTCTTGTTTGCTTAACCAATTAATTGTTCTCTGGTAAGACTTTTTTTTAAATCCTGATTCCATTCATCCAGTGCATTAGCTATCCCTCCTAGCTCTGCATCATTTGCATACTCTATAAATGAGCCATAAATGTCAGCTTCTTCATCTGGATCCATGATTGGATCGATTCATTGGGCTTTTTAAAAATTTATTAAACCTTCTCATTTCTCCTTAAGCCTATCAGTGATCTTCCTCCCTACCCTCTGAGCTGAGGACTTCAATTGAAAAAATTAAAATCATTCACCTAGAATTCCCTTTCTCCACTCATGTCCCTCTGTTAATTGTTTAATTAATATTGGGGAACTGTTAACCAGTCAAAGATAGTGGCAGGAACATACCAGATGGGGGTTCATAAGAGATGACAATATTAAAAACCAAAGCCCCTCAGGGTTACCCCTAGAATGTGGAGGAAAGAAGTAGTAGCTGTTGTGTGGGGAACTAGTCCAACAAAGTGGGAGTTGGGAAAATGAAAGCATTTGATACATACTTTTAGCTCTATCCCTTTCTCCTCCAGGTGATTACTCTTATCTCTCTCTCTCTCTCTCTCTCTCTCTCTCTCTCTCTCTCTCTTTCTCTCTCTCTCTCTCTTCCCTCTTTCCCATCTTGCCCCCCCACCTCACACTCATCAATCCCTCCCTATCTCCTTCCCTGATGGTTATGACGGCTACAAATATGCCCATGTCTCCTCCACTTACCCCATACCCTCATTTGATCCTAACATTCCTCCTAGTGACTATCCTCCATCTCTCTTTTCTCTGCTAAACTCCTAGAAAAAGTAATCTATACTTGGTGCCTTTCCTTCTTCTTTTCACTCTCTCATAAAGCCACTGATTTCTGATCTCATGGTTCATCTCAAACTGCTTTCTCCGAAGTTACCATTGTTTCTTTCGTTGCTAAACCTAATGGCCTTTTCTCAATCCTAGTTCTTCTTGACTTCTCTGAAACATTCGATACTGCTGATGACCTTTTCCTAGTGTAGATTTTCCCCTCTCTGAGTTTTCTTGGCTTTGCTTTCTTTTGGCTTTCTTCCTACTTATCTGACCTCTCCTTCTTAGTTTACTTTGCAGCTCCTTCTTCATCCTTGTCATGTTCCCTGAGGGTGTCCCTCATTGTGCCATCCTGGGCCTGCTTTTGTTTTCTCTCTATACTATTTGGTATAGATTTCATCTGCTCCCGTGAATTCAGTTATCATCTCTATGCAGATGACTCCCAGATCTAAATATCCAGCCTCTGTCTCTCTTCTGAGCTCCAATCCCATATCTCTAGCTTACTATTAGATATTTCACATTGGATGCCACAAAGACATCTTAAACCCAACATATCCAAAATAACTCATCTTTTCCTCTCCCCAGCTTCCCCTCCTCTGAATTTCCCTACTACTATTTTTTCTTGAAATTAAAAAATAATTTTATTTTTCAATGAACAAAAAACTATTTTCTCTTTCACCTCCTCCCCCAACTAAAAAAAGGAAAAAAATTAATAAATACGCATAATCAAACAAAATAGATTCCCACATTGGCCATGTCCCCAAAACTATGTCTCTTTCATCAATATGATACCTTCACCTCTCTGTCCAGAGATGGGTGGTGTGTTTCATTCTTAGTAGTCTAGAATGATGGTTATTGAGGAGAGTTCTTAAGTCTTTCAAAGTTGTTTGTCTTTACAATATTGGTATCATTGTATATATTTTTTTCCAGGTCCTGCTTACTCCATTCTGCACAAGTTCATAGAACTCTTCTCAGGTTTCTTTGAAACTATCATGATTTCTTACAGCAAAATAGTATCCCATTTTAATCATATTATCATAATATGTTCAGTCATTCCCCAATTGCTGGGCATCTCCTTAGTTTCCAACCACAAAAGGAGCTACTATGTATCTTTTTGTACATATGGATTCTTTTCTTGTTTCTTTTTTCTTTTTGGTGTATAAATATAGTAGTGGTATCACTAGGTCAAAGAATATGCACAGTTTAGTAACTTTGGAGATACAGTTCCAAATTGCTTCCAGACTGGCTGGGCCACTTCACTGTTCCACCAAAACAGTAATGTACCTGTTTTTCCACAGTTCGTTGAGCATTTGTCATTTTCCTGTTATGTCAACTCCAGTAATCCTGTAGGTATGAGGTGGAACCTCAGAGTTGCTTTAATTTGAATTTCTTTAATTATTAGTGAATTGAAACATTTTTTTCTTATGGCTCTTGATTGGTTGGCTTTCTGAAAACAATCTATTCATATTCTTTCATCATTTATATAATTAAAGAGTGGCTCTTACCCTTATATATTTGAACCAATTCTCTATGTATTTTAAAAATGAGACCTTTATCAGAAAAACTTGCTTCAAAGATTTCTCCCAAGTTACCTGCTTCCCTTCTAATTTTAGATGTGATGATTTTGTGTCTAAGCACTTTTCAATTTCATATAATCAAAATTATACATTTTAACTTGTTTAATCCTGTCTATCGCTTGTTTAGCCATGAACTCTTCCTCTATTCCTATATTCCAGGAGTAATTTCTTCCTTGTTTTTCTTTCATTTTTCTTGAAATCTTTGGGGTTTGTTTAACATCACCATAATTTTTCCCAGCATCTTTCCTCCTCCCCTTCCAGAGTGCCATCCTATAGTACAAATAATATTTTAAAAGACAAAAAAGAAGAGGAAAAAATCAGCAGAATTGATACATAGAAAAAGTTTGAAATCTGCAACACTCATGAGACTCCCACCTTTTCAAAGGGGGTGGCATTGGGGTGCCTTCTCATATCTCTTTTTCTGAGCCAGGCTTGTTCTTTCTAATTTTGTAGCATTCACTTTTGATTTTTTTTGGTATTTTTATATATTTTTTGATGTTCTTTGCATTTATATTGCAGCCATTGTGTATGTTGTTTCTTGGCTCTGCTTATTTTACTTTGCATCAGTTCATGTAGACCTTTCCATGTTCCTCTGTATTCATCATTTCTTACAGCACAGTAATATTCCTTCACACTCATGTTCCACAATTTATTTAGCTATTACCCAAGTACCTACTTTGTTTCTGATTTTTTACCCTCACAAAACATTCTGCCATAAATATTTTAGTGTATAGGAAGACCTTCTTCTTATCAATAGTCTCTTGGAGTTTAAGTCTAGTAGTAGAATTTGTGTCAAAGTTATGGACATTTTAGTTTATTTACATAATTCCAAATTACTTTCACAAGTATTGTAATGATTCACAATTTCACCAACAATGTACTAGACTTCCTTGCTCTTCTAATTTGCTTATGATGTCACTCTTTATAGCTAAGTCTTGTACCTATTTGGAGACTTCCCTATTACTACTGAAGTTACCACCATCCTCCTGGTCTCTCAAATTCATAACTCTGGCACCCTACTTGACTCTCCCCTCTCACTCACTGTAGTTGCTAAATTTTGTGGTTTCTTCCTTCAAAACAGTTTTCTTACATATACCCTTCTCTCTACTTACACAACCAACACCCTATATTTGTCCCTTGTAGCTTTTCTCCCAGATTATTGCAACAGCTTTCTAATTGGTCTGCCTGCCTTGTGTTTTCCTACTCCAATCCATCTTCCACACAGCTACCGAATATATTTTCCTAGAGCATAGGTCTGACCATGTCACTGCCCTGATCAGTATATTATACTGCCCTTCTATTTCCTCCAGGATTAAATATAAATCTTTTGGCACTTGAGGCTCTTCATAACCTGGTCCCTAGCAACCCTTAAAGTCTTCTAACACTCACTCCCTTCCACAAATTCTGTCTTTTCACGTGACTTTCCATTTCTAGAATGGCACTATCACTTTGAGAAGGAAAAAAAAATCACTTCTAACTGAGGAGTATGAAGCCTCCAGCCAGGGATCTCAGACCTCACTGCTTCCTGGGAATGGGCTGAGGAGACTTTTTTCTTTGGCTCCATGGCCACTGTTCACTACTCTCTAAACTTCCTTAATCACTGAGTCCCAACTGGAGACAGCTCTTCCTTCACAATACTCCAGCTGATTTTGGTGTCTAGATTCACAGACCCCTCCTACTCTATTTTTAATGACCTTTCTCACTTATGTTACTGCTACCCCCACAACTAGTCTTGCTTTTTCTTCTCTTTCCTTTCTAGCTTCTGTCTCTATACACTCCAGAACAGAAAAAGTAGGTTTCCTAGGATTTGTAGACAAAAGAAAAGAGAATATACAAACTTTGAAAGGATTCGTTAGGGTAAGGTATTTCAAAGTGCATAAAAAAAGTAAGCTACCCAGCACCAGACTGGGCTGCACTTAACTTCTTAAATCATTCTCTAGAGCTAAAACTCCCACAGGACCGTTATTCATACCCTTTGATTCAAAAATCTCACTAATAGGTGAGAATATACTCCACAGAAGTTGTTAAAATCAAGAAAAATCCCCTATGTACAGAAATACTCAGAGCAACCTTATTTGTGATAACAGCAACAAAAAACTAGAAACAAAACGTGTGCCCAACTACTACAGGATGACAACAAAGTAAGGCATATGAACGAAATAGAATATCACTGCACCATAAAGAATGTCAGCTTTGAAAAAAATTCAGAGAAATATGAGTAAGGCATGAATGAAAAGATTGTGAAAAAACAAAACTGGGAGAACAAGATGTGTATGTGTGTGTGTGTGTGTGTGAATAGACTACAACAGAGGTCAGTTGTTGATTGTCAACAAAAGACTCTGGTCAATTGCAATGTCAAAATCAGTACTTGTCAAAGCCCAGAGTTAGGGCCAGCAGGGAACCATAGAACTGGAAGAGCTAGTCAGTGCCAAAAACAAGAGTCCCTTTTATTAAGAGGGTTAAAGGAAAGGCTCCAAGGGCAATATTTAACTGGAGACATCCAAAGGACCTGGAGATACTGAAAGACAGCATGGGAAGGCCAGGGCAACCCAAGTGAGTCCCTCATAATGTGGTTTGGGCTGACCCCTCCGCATCTAGAATGAGAAGAATGAGGGAAGGGATACAACTAGGTAAGCCACTAGAGAGTTTCTAGCATGATGGCCTAACAAAGCCACAAAAGTCTCCAGGACATGCACCCTAGATTCCCAGAGAACAAATTTCCAAGACTTCAGTGGAAGGATGGATAGAATCCCATAGACTAAAATGCTATAGAGGAAGGCATCTGAGGAAAAATGGGATAGTCTCAAAATCTGGAGATCTGAAGATTCTCAAGAGACCCAAATGGCGCTGTAATCTCATCTCTCTGTATCCTCCCTTCAGTGATACAGATGCTGAGGCATCCCTGCCTGTTTGTGTGACCCTCTTCCTCCTCCTCGGAAAAAGATGAGAGGACAAATTGATGTCCTCCCCTCAGTTCACCGAAGAAGCTCTATCAACCTGTTGGGGCCCAGCCTTGCTTTCTACTGCAATAGAGGGAACATTAGTGAAGCACATGGACTGTCCACCTGTCATCCTTTGCCCTCACTGAATACCCAGCCCATCTTCTTTTTTTTGAAAGTCTATTTCCTTAATGGTATTCTTTACTCTGACTCTTTTTTCATAGTTCCTTATTGACTATTGCATATTGCAGCCTGCTCACACCCAGCATGTGACTCCTAAGGGCAATAACCCCATTTAGGACTCTTATTTTTATGTGACAAACTTGGAGCAGATTAGGTAAGATAAGGTAGTATCAGGGCAGCTCACACCCAGCTCCTAAGTGTACAGAAAAGCAGTTGGTTGCTTTGTTAATTAATTAACCAATGAAAAAGACCCTCCTTATAGACCTCTGAGAAAATCCTCTCTTGCACACCTGTGTCAATTTCTTGTCCTAACAAACCATACTTGTGGGCCAGAAGGAAACCTCCACTAACCTGGGTTCAGTGTTGATCTAGTTAATACCTGTTTGTGTCATAGACCCCTTTGGCAGGCTGGTGAAATTAATTTAACTCTTCATAGAATAATATTAAAAATGAATAAAAAACACAAAGGAACAAAACTGTATTAAAATGCAGTTATATAAGTATATATTATATGCACATATAATATAAATATATAGATAACTGAATTAGATAGTCCAGTTTTAATAGAATTTGGTTCTTATATATTTAAAAGTTCATGGATCCCAGGTTAAGAACCCCTGATCTAGGAGGTAACATTGACTATGCTTATGAATTGCTGGAGAATTACAGAAAACTTGTAATTTGCTAAATGTTAAAGTATCTGGGAAGTAGACTCATTCAGTTTGGTCCACATATTTCTGTGACATAGGAAATTGACATCTAAAAATGATCATTTGTTTTATTGAATACAGTATGGTAAAACTGCAAAGAAACTGTTGACATCTTTGCCCAATAGTCTCCAAACTTCTTCCTGCTTTTCCTTCCACATCTTTGGGGTGTATGGGGTACAGTCCTGAATCACCTGCTCCCTTAAGTCATAGAGAGGGAAGAAAGTACTTGCATGTGTGGAGTCCCTCTTGGGTAGAGATCATTAACACTGGAAAGCAGGGGAAGCTGGAAAGGAATACTTGGGGTTTGAAGTATTTTCCCACCTTCTCACCAAACTGCTGAGATTTTCAGAAGCTTCTCTGGCTCGCAAAACTTTCTGGACTCAGCTCTCAGAATGGTCATTACACATGGGCTGCTCTGGCTTCTAGTCTGACCCATCTCTCCTGACACTGTTCATTTCCCATCTCCCCAGCCTATCAACTCTTTGCCCTGATGATTGCCAGAACTTGCCCAGCCCCCTGGATTTAATGGTGTCTAGAAAGATTCTCTTAAGCAGTGTCTATACTGCTGCAGTCCCTCAGTCCCAAAGTCAATCATTGCAAACCCACTGCCCAACCGCAGCCAGGAACGTTGGAGGAGAAAGGAAATACAGCCCAAATCTCAAGGGCAAACAGGAGGAAAGTGTGAGCATTCTATCTGGTATGTCCATGCGCTTTGCTATGCCTCTGCTTCCTTACTTAGCCTATGTGTCAGCCCTCAAATCTCTCTGCCTCTCCTCAATCTTTAAACATGGATTGGATCAGAGAGAGTGCAGCATCCCCCACACCTCCTGAGAAACAAACAAACAAACAAAAATGGCAGGGGAATCTTTAGTGTCAGTAACAATAGTTCAAATAGACAAGAGAGCAATGCCAAATGTCCCATTCCCAAGCATATATCCAAAGGAAGTAATGATTAAAAGAAAGACCTCATATATGCAAAAATATTTACAGCAGTACTTTTTGTAGTAGCAAAGAAACAAAGTAGATGCCCATGATTTAGGGTGGAATGTGAAGGAATGGAATATTACATAATATGGAACCATAAAAAAAGTTATGAACATGGAGATACAGAAAAGTATCAGAAGATTTATATGAACCAATGCAAAGTGAAGGAAGCACAATGAGGAAAATGACAAACACAACGACTATAACAATTTAACTGCAAAAAACAATTATAAAACAATCAAAACTGAATGTTGCAAGATTTAAAATGACCAAGTTGTTGCCAATAAGTAGATGAGTGAATGAAAATGTAAATTTATTAACCTCTTTCTATGTACAAAGCATTGTGCCAGGTTCTGAGGCTATAAATGAAAAGACTAAAATAATTCCAGTTCTCAAAGAACTCACATTCTAATAAGGAAAGATAACAGATAGAGTAGGCTTATTTCTTCCCAAAGGAGATATTAAAAGACACCTCCTCTATCTTTAAAGAGGTAGGCCACTACACATATTAACATTGTACATAACAGAATTTCTCAATATGTTGTTTAGTTTTGCCAAACTGTCTTTTTTTTCCCCTCTTTTTTTTATTCTTTGTTATAGGGGATGTGTCCCTGGGAGGGGTAAGGAGAGGGCAAAGGGTATATTAGGAAAGTTAGGTGATGTAAAAATGGGTAGCTAGGTGATGAGTGGATAGAATACTGGGCTTGGAGTTCAAATCTGATCTTAGATACTTACTAGCTGTGGGACCCTAGGCAAGTCACTTAATCATGTTTGCCTCAGTTTCTTCATCTATAAAAAATGAGCTGGAGAAGGAAATAGCAAGCCACTTCAGATCTTTACCGAGACAACCCCAAAAGGGGTCATGACTGAACAATAACAAAAGGTGATATAAGAACAAAATATATCAATCTATGAAAAAGAAAAGAGGACAATGTATAAGTACTAGTTACATTTTGGGCACTAGTTGCATTTAATTCCTTGGAGACTGTAGTTCTCCATTATTTGCAGCCATATAAAAACACTGGTAGAATATTGGTATTTCACAAACAGACTTTTTATTGTGAAAGAAGTGTGGAATTATTAAAGGAGGCTTTTCTTCTCCTGAAGGTTAATTCAGTCCACTTTCCTCCTCTTTTTTAATGCTGGACCCAATTCACTGTTCAGCTAATTCCACATCATAATACGGGCCTTCCATTTCTCATCCACATGATTTTTTGTGGGTGGATGGTTCTGACAAATTCTTTTGAGTGGTTCTAGCTCTCTTTCAGGAAGTTCTGCAACATCCCAGAGTTTCATATAATCCGCACAATACTGACTGAAAACAGGATCATCACTTTTGAACTCCATACTGCATCTCCTTTGCAACATCTAACTATGTTTGTCAAGTATACATCTCCATGTTTGATACCTCTCCTAACATTGATGACTGTCAAACAAAGTTGTCATGTTTCAAAAAATCAATAATTTTGATGTACAAATGGGAGACACCTTTTTTCAAAGAGAACTTTAAGGTAGTATTTTTGCTCTATGAATCAAACATTTTTTAGATTAAAAAACCAGAACAAAACCAATGAACAGAGTAGGATCTCATGGCTTCTAAATCTTTCTGCTAATTGTGTGATAGAAAAGATGTGTTCTACTCTGAAATACTGCTTGTGAAGACCTGCCTATTCCCCACTTATACTCTCATTGAATATGCCCTCAATGAACGTGTAGTTGATTCTCACAGAAATTTTGTATTGATGATCTACAGGTCAGTGGTTCTTATTTTCTTGGCTTCCTCCCCCACCCCAGAAATAAGATATAATAATTTTTTTGCCCACATTTATGGTATTTTTCCATCTCTTAGATAGTTTGGGAATAAGTCCTTCAACATTCTCACAACTGTGTTTCATACAGCAAGGTTCTCCTCCATGTATACACTAGATCTAATTCTATTTTCCCAATCTCTTTTTCTTTTTAGTTCCATTTCTACCACCTCTGGGCAAGTCTAAAACTGTAATGCAGAGTTCAAATGTAGTGGCAGGACAGTTCAGAAAAACCCACCAACATATTGACTGAATTTAACAGTATATGCTATATTCCTTACCTGCTAATCCCTGAAATGAAAGCAGGGAGTTGCATTTTCTCAACTCTTGCTTAGTCATTTTTGTTTTAACATTCTTTCTGTTTACGTTGTTGTAGTCATTATGTATATTATTTTCCTGGTTCTATTTAACTTCAATCTACATCAGTTCGTACAAATATTGCATTCTTAATGTGTCATGTTCCTATGTTTACCACTGAAAGTTTTTTAAGCAGGGTAAGGGCCAAGATGCATTAGGAAGATTACTCCAGCAATAAAGAGAAGTAAGACTGGAGAGAGGTTAATCTGGGGATAGAAAATTCCATTGGGAGACTGTGACAAGTGTCCAGATGAAAGATAACAAAGGACTGAACTAGGATGTTAGCAGTAAACATGGAAAGGAGGAGGTAGATGTGAACTATAATGTGAGGGAGATTCAGTAGGACTTGGCAACTGATTAGCTGTAGTGGATGGAGAGGGAAGAGTTGAAGACAACTGAGGTTTCCAACTTGGATGACTCAGAAAATGGTGGGACCATAAATAGAAATATGAGAAGTAGGAGGAGAGGCAGAGAAAGGGTAATCTGAATTTGTCACTTATTCTTTGGTTACAGTTGTTCATCCAACTAGTAATTCATCTGACTATACTATCTCTCATTTCCCAGATCTCTACCTTGTCCACATGAGTGCCATTAAATTGGAATGCTGTGAATAAGTTCACTTACCTTGGCAGTATATTTTCTAGGGATCATCCACATAGATGATGAGGTTGATGCACACGTTTCCAGAGCTAGCTCAGTGTTTGGGAGACTCCGAAGGAAAATGTGGGAGAGTAAAAGTATTAGGCTGCCTATCAGACTGAAAGTCTACAGAGCCATTTGCTGACCTCATAGTTATATGCCTGTGAAACCTGGACAGTATGCAAATACCATGCCAGGAAACATTAAAATTGTCTTAGGAAAATTCTGAAGATCACCTGGCAGAACAAGGTACCAGATACTGGGGTCCCCTCTCAAGCTGAACTGCCAAGCATTTAAACTCTAACGGCAGAGTTCAACTCTGATAGGTAGACCATATTGATTGAATGCCAAAAGTATGTTTGCCTAAAAGACTATTTTACAGAGAATTCACACAAGCCAAGCAATTACATGGAGGTCAGAAGAAACAGTACAAGGACACTTTCAAGGTTTCTCTGAAGAACTTTGGAATCTATTGTGAGAAACACAGGAGATACTGGCATGGAACCACTCCACCTCATGTGCCTCATTAAAGAAGGTGTTGTATTCGAGGAGCAAAGCAGAATTGCAGGAGCTCAAAAGAAACATAAGATGCACAAATCTAGAGACATCTCCACTCCAAATGTTCATATGAACTATTTGTGCCTGACCTGTGGTAGAGCCTTTTGAGTTTGTGTTGGTCTGATCAGCCATAGTCAGATACATGGTACCTTGATCCCAACATAATGATGCCATTTTGGTCCTCTGTGAGGATAAAGGACAACAACTAACCAACCATTAAATACTGTCAAATGTATCACTATCATTTAGAAACATGATGACTATAGCACTGTCCCTCTTATCTAGTGGTTGAGTATACAGAAAAGCTTCCAATGATCCGTAACCTTGTCAATGTGAGTACTCCTTCTACCACTGCAGGTCATAGACCAGATATATCTCAGAAGATATTTATGAGTTTCTGTGACTGAAAAAACCCCACAAAAATCAATTTTCCAAAGTAATAGGGGACTGGGAGGCAAGTTGGATTGGAACACAGCCCATGGTGTGTACGAGGAACTGAGCTTCCCTGGCTATTTCTGAGGACAGCTGATCAATGCTGAAGGACTTTAGTCTGCTGTAGTAATAGTGTGGTCCTTGTGAGGGCAACAGGGGGAGGAAGCTGAATAAAAGAGGATTAAACCTTAAGCCAGGAAGAGCAGTTCACCTTAAAAGAACTTAAAAGCAGTGAATTTCTCAGGCTCAGAGCTTGATCACATACCATTTAAATTTTTTATTAAAAACTTATCAAAATATTTTATCACAATTATTTCAATATTTCATCAAAAAGTATATATGGTATGTTAATTTAATTTGTAGTAAGCAAAAATTTGGGAAGAGCACTGCATGACAGAAATGGGATCCCAAGAGAACTGAAACATAAGGCTGATTCTAATAAGATGACATTTAATAAGGATAAATATAATGTTTTATACTTGGCTTTCCAAAAATCAACTTAGCGGTAGAATAAACATTTATACAGTACCTACTATATCCCAGGCATTGTGTTAATTGCTTTACAAATATTCATTTGATCTTTGAAACAATCATGCAAGGTAGGTGCTATTATCCTTTCCATTTTACAGTTGAGGAAGCTAAGGCAGAAAGAGATTAAATGATTCTTACAGTTAGTAAGAGTCTGAAACTGGATTTGACTTCAGGTCTTCTTGATTCCAGGCCCAGCACTCTATCCACTAAGTTATTAAGCCACCTCTCTGAGCACAAGCAAGATGGTCAAGATGTGGCAAGACATCTCTTCATCTAAGAAATATCAGGGCAGTCTGACATCCTATAAAATCTCTTGAAGGATCTGGTAATTACTAAATAGTAACTGTTTCTCTTTTACCCAGGAACCCTGAGGATCTTCCTCTTCCAGTTTGATTTTTTAGTTATTATTTTTCTTTTATTAAAAGGGGCCATCCCTTGAGTAACTACTTAAAGAGACCTATTCATTGTATGGGTGAATCTCACTCAAAGTGAGAATTTGATAAGACCTTAGTCTAAAATGGTCAAGGTTCCACATTGCATCCTGGGCCATCTCCAGTTGTCCTGATGAATATCAGGCCACTGGGACCCAGATGGTTCTGGAGAAGAAAGTAAAGCTGGTGACCTTGCACAGTTCTCCCTCACTCAAATCAAAGTCAACTGCAAGTCATGTCATCATCTTGGTGTCATGATCCCCTTTGAGAATGAAGGACAAACACAACCTGAAGCACCCAGGGACATCTTCTTTGGAGAAGGGAGTGTTTAATAATGACCCATTCTTCAAGTATTTAGAGGTCTGTTGTGTTCGAGAGGGTTTCAATTTGTTTTGATTGGCCTTCAGTTTATCACTAGAAGCAATGGATAGAAATGGCATGGAGGCAGATTTCAACTTGATGTAAAAAGCTTCCTCACCATTTGAATGATCTTAGTATAGAATGGGTTGCCTTAGGAAGGGATGAGTTTCTCTTTGATAGAAATCTACAAGCAAAGGTTGTATGACCACTTGTCAAGAGGGTTCTGGGGGGAGCTAGGTGGTACAGTGGATAAAACACTGGTCCTGGTGGCAGGAGTACCTGAGTTTAAATCCTGCCTCAGACACTTACTACCCTGGTGACCCTGAGTAAGTTTCTTAACTCTGATTCCCTTAAAAAAGAAAAGGAAGATTCTACAGGAGATACCGCTGCAGACATGGGTTGGACTAGACAGTCCCTGAGGTCCTTCCCAGCTTTATTCTTGAAGTAATTCCTTCTTATTGTCTCTGACAATGCAGGGGTATTTATCTGTTCTTTGATTTATTTTTTTTAAATATGTTCTTCTAATGCCTAGAGCAGTGGTCTCCAAACTTTTTCAAACATACACTCTCGGTAAAAAAACATTTTGAACATTCCCACCCATATGTATATATTTATTTATGTATAAATTATATCTAGGACTTACTTTACTAATAATTATTTATGTTATCAAACTTACACAAAATAGATATTTTTAAAAAGTAAGATAAGGATAAAATATTTGCTCCTAGAACCAATAAGGAGCCACTGGAGTTTATTGAGTAGAGGAGTTCCATAGTCAGGCCTGTGCTTTAGGAAAACCACTTTTTCAGTTATATAGAAGATGGATTAGAGAATGGAGAAATATGAAGAAGGGAGGCCAATGGGAGGTTATTGAAATAATCCAGGCAAGAGGTGAGGAGAGCTGGAACTGGGATGGCGGATATATAAGTGAAGAGAAGGGGTCAGATGTAGGATGTTATGGCAAGAGAAACAAAAAGATATGGTAACCTACTGGACATGAGGAGTGAGTGAAAGTGGGGTGTTAAGGATGATATTTAGGTTGTGAATGTAGATGACTGGAAGGTTGGTGAGGCCTTGCAGGAAAATAATTTTTTTAGGAAATAATTATTTTATTATACTTTATAAATTTAATATATTATATATGTCTATATATCACACATAATATATAACAACATATTATATTTTATTATATTATAATAACATATTATTATGTCACATCATACGTCATCTTATGTATTATAATATATTATGTTTATAATAAAATATTATATATTACAAAAATAATTGTTAGTATAGTAAGTTTCTGCCCTGAACAGAAATTGAGATGTTCAGAAAAGGGATGGATTTTTTTTTTTGAGGGGGGATAATGTAATGAAATCTGATATGGATATTACAATTCATCCATGCTTATTCAGCCTGTGAGACTCATTCTGTTCCACTCGAAATGAAAATGAGAGGGGTCTCTTACTCACTATTCATTGATCCGGGGCACAGGGCTCACCCCCTTATAGGTACCAAGTGATCTGTAGGACAAAGAGGTAAGTGTCCTAGGGTGTGTGGGGCGAAGGATTTTTTCAGTGGCCCCTGTACAGTTGCTGAGCTGATGTGGGTACCTGAATAAAGGTTACATTATGAATGTTTTAAGAGCTCAGAAAGAAAGAAACTGGACATTTGCAAAGCTGAGGGAGGAGGTGGAATTAAGGAGCATTGGGGATGATAATCATCACCATCTTCATCATCATCATCATCATAACAGTTAATGTTTACATAGTATTAATATGGTGCTTTAAGGTCTGTTGAGCACTTTACAAATATTTTCTCATTTTATCCTCACAACAATTCTGTGAGTCAAGGGTCACTATTATCTCTATTTTAAGGATGAAGAAAATGAGGCAAAGAGAAGTTAAGCCAGGAAATATCTGAAGTCAGATTTGAACTCAGGTTTCCTAACTCCAGGTCCAATACTGTATTCACTGTGCCACCTACAGGCCTAGTTAACAGTAGGTACAGTTATGTTGGAGGCAAGCCCCATGATTGACTATTGTGGTGAGGATGGGATGGAACTCATTTCCCCACCTTCTATTGGCTGATCACAAAGCCTTTGAGGTAAGGCAATGGCTCCTTAGCAGATCCCAGGCCTCATTTTGAAAACCATCGATCTAGAGTATGTATCTGATTACATCTCAGGTACTTTCCTCTTCACAATTATGAAGATGACAGAGTCACTTTCTCTCAGAGAAAAGCTAACTTCCCTGGTTAGTTCTTCTTTGCCTAGAATTAAGATCAAGGAAGTAGCTCTTTTCATTGTTATCTCAAGCAATTTCCTTCTTTTTTATGTATTGACATATTTTGCTTTTCTCACCACCTTCATTTCCCTTTCCTTACAGTAAATTGATATTCCATAACATTCATGTATCATAATTTGTATAAATGTTCCTCAATCCATGGACATCTACCTTATTTCCAGTTCTTCACTACCACAAAGTGCTGCTATAAACATCTTGATGTGTAGGGTCCCTTTTTTCCTAGCATTTACCTCCTTAGGCAATCATATGACTCAGACAATTTCAAGAGTTGGAATTTGGTTGATCAAGGGAGTTTCCTGATCAGTTTGATGAGTTTACAGGGTGGTGATTCTATACAGGACTGTAAGTGTATCTTCCTTTTGAGAGTATGAACATGCCCTTTGCAACTCCTGGGGAATAGGTATCTCTGATGAAGGCTGCTCCCAAGATGAACTGGTTGACTCCCACTGTTAAGTGATAGATCATTTGGGGAGGACACACACCTTTTTGTTGACCTATAAAAGGGAGTCTGTAGATCCTGTTAGACCTTCTTCACCTTTTGCCTTTTTCTTTTAAGAGAACTTGACGGCACAGGTTCTGGGCAGTTCTTTCCCTAGCAAACATTAATGACTGTCTTGGAGTATAGGCTTATAGCAGGGATGCCCTCGTACTGGCTTATGTGTGTGTTCATCCTTCTTTGCTGAAGAAGATCATGCCATCAGAAAAATAATGACGACTTACATTTGACTTTGTTTTTTTGGTGAGGGAGGGCTGTGCAGGTCACCAGCCTCACTTCTCCTCCAGAGCCATCTGAATCCAGTGACCAGATATTCATTAGGATGACTGGAGATGACCCAGGATGAGGCAATTGGGGTTAAGTGACTTGCCCAAGGTCACACAGCTAGTGAGTGTCAAGTGTCTGAGGTGAGATTTGAACTCAAATCCTCCTGACTCTTACACTGGTGCTCTATCCACTGCACCACCTAACTGCCTTTACTGGCTCATATAGGCTAAGAGGAGAATTTCCTGACAATGTCAGCTCCCAATCTAGGAAAGTCAACAACATAATTTCTCAACCACATGGCAGCCATGAAGAAGGGAACCACATAGCCAAGAAGTGAAAATTCCTGAGGACTGGATCTTTGGTAGCCTCAAATTTGAGTTCTAGCATCTGGTCTTTTAGTAAGAGAAGTGAGATTTACAAGGTAGTACTAGACCAGGGGCTTGTCCCATAGATAGTACTAAGTTTGAAAGTTTAGACATCTAGCCTTCTATGGAAAAAGGGAATTTCATAAATAGCATGCTTCGTTGTGAGAAGAGGATTGCCAGTGTTGTTCATAGTGCTGGAAGGAGGATCAGTAAGAGACTGAAACCACAAGATGGGAGGATCAGGGCCTGGACTTTGTACTCCCTTACTACTCTTAAGTATTCAGATGTTGTAAGTTGTCAATGAATGGGGATTCCTCGTCTATTAACCCCAAGTATGTTTCCTTCTAGGGGACTACAAGCTCTCATAGAGTCTCTGTGGGGTGAAAGTAGGACTCATTGAAACGCTGGGTGTTGTCTGTCTAGGAATACTAAGTACCTGTCCCTTTCATCTAGGAAAATAGATATTACCTGGGCATTACTGTCAAGTGATTGTTGAGAAGGAAGGGAGGGCAGTGAATAGCTACAGCGTGAGTTCTACCCAGGCCTGGTGCAGGTGATCCATGGTGTCTGTGGCCTCAACTCCAGGGAACATGGCACCCACCACGTCAATTTTCATCATGCTTCTTCCTCTTCTCCAACGGAAGGCAGAGGAGATGCTGAAGATGGGATATTCTTGACCCATCCTTTCCTAGGACTTTGGGGCAGTAAGGACTGGGGGATGAAGTGGGTAGGGAAACGGACAGCAGCTGCCCTGGGGGCTGATCTTACATGATGAGAAGACAAAGCTTACCACAAAGGAGCACTTTGCTATCCTCTTCAATAATAATATGTTGAACAGTGGATACTGCCTCATGGGCAAAGGGATGAACTTGCAGCCTTGCTGCTGAGGGTTCTGGACCACCCTACTTTCCCTTCGAATATTTGTAAAGTGCTTGGCACATAGTGGAAGCTTAATAAATGTGTATTCTCTCCTCTTCCCTTCTTATCTGCCCTGTCACCATGCCCTAAACTGGGTCTTACCAAGATTTACTGCTGCAACCTCCAGACTACTGGGTCATGTGCCCTGCATCTGAACCCTTCTATGGGTGCTGTTTCCCACTATTAGAATGAGAAGCTCCTTCAAAGCAAGGACTATCTTGCTTTTCTGTTTGTATCCCCATCTCTTACCATAGTGCTTGTCACATAAATGCTTTTCCATTCATGTAGTCTTTCCTCCCTCCTTCCCTCCTTCCTTCCTTCCTTCCTTCTTTCCTTCCTCCCTCCCTTCTTCCCTCCCTCCCTTCCTTTCTTCCTCTCTCTCCCTCCCTCCCTCCTTCTTTCCTTCCTTCTTTCCTCCCCCCTCACCTCCCCAGGACAATGCAAAGGACAATGCAGTGCTATACATCTTGAATACTTTAGGACACTATAGAAAGTAGAACTCACTGATGAGAAGATTGTGTTGATTGCTTATGGGCTATTATGACTTCTTTGTGTATTTTCTGTATTTGTATATGGGCTCTTATGAGTTCTTTGCATTTTTAGTATTTTCTTTATGGTAAAATACATGTTGTCCCATGCCTAATAAGTTAATTGTAACCCTGAATTGTTCATGGTGTTGTTATTGGATCTTGGAGAGATCCTTTATTTACATCTGTGGAGACCTTATATGGGATTTTGGGGGGATTCTTTTACTCACAACTGAGGAGATCTAAATACAAGCTATATTCAGAGATTTTACCAGAATAAACTCTGGGAGGACAAAAAAAAAAGTCAAAGAACTAGTGATTTGAGATGCTGCCCCCCAAGACTAGATCTGATCCGTGTAAATTCACACCCTGAGCACACCAGGTCATGTGTGATATGAACCACATAAGGCAAAAATTCAGATACTCTGCTTTTAGTTGAATGACATTTCTAGCAGATAAATACCTAGTTGAAATTTTTCTCCTTTCTTTATTCTGCTTCAGTGCCAATTTTATGATCTGAATTAGAATAGTAGCTTATACATCCTCCATCTGTCTGGGTGGTCTTTAGGTGTCTCTCACAAAAATATCACTTTTGTTTCTCCTTACTCAGAAGTTTTTCATCAAATGTTGCCACTGTCTTTCCAGGTTCGTGAACTTCACTTCGGACATACTGAACTATTCCACGACCACTCCTGCCCCTAACTTTATTAAATTTGTTTCTGCAGAACAAAGTATGTACTACCATTGATGTATTCCAATAACGGCTCCTATTCTGACAGTGATATTCTGGTAGTGATATACCACAATATATAACATCGTGTGTACACAATCACACAGTGTTATACCTAGTAACATACCTGAGTAGTTCTCTTGTATTTCCCTTAACCACCACTCTCTGATCCCAAAGAATTGGGTAAGAAAGAGTGGCCTGAAACCTTATCCCTGTCTCTACTAACTACTTCAGGCCCTCTAGCCCAAACTCAGGATTCTTTCCCCTCTCCCTGCTGGTACTCAAGCTGGTGGTTGCCTAGCAACCCCAAAACATCTTCCCCTGCAGCATTAGCAGCAGCAGCAGCAGCAGCAGCAGTAGAGTGAGGCCAGAACTATTACAGGAGCCACAGCCGCTAACTAGGAATGTGTGGGAACAAACCCCTAAAATAGGCTTAAGTGTGAAACCCAAAGCTACTTTTTAACCCCTCAGGTCCCATGCTGCCTCCCAAGGAACAGAACAATGGAGGGCCTGGCCTGGTCTCAAACTGGCCTTCTCCTCCAAGGCCCAACCTCACTTCCAACTACCCTCTGGTTCGGGATCTCGCTTTCCGTATTAGGCCAAACCATTTTCTACAAAAGCTTAAAGCTCTCTAAATCTGTGTATGGTCTGTTCTATATCAGATCCTAGGGTCTTAGCTGGATGTGACCTCAAAGGCAATCCAGTCCAATCTCATCGTTTTACAGGTGATAAAATTAAAGATCAAGGATGTTAAATGACTTTTCTAAGGTCATTCAGTGGCTTTCTAGTCATGTCTGATTCTTTATGACTCCATTTGGGGTTTTCTTGGCAAAGATACTGAATCAGTTTGCCATTTCCTTCTCCAAGGTCATATAGGTGGTGAGCCCCAGAAGCAGGATTGTAAGCCATGTCCTTTGACATGGTTCAGTACTCCTTCTACTGTACTCTATATGACTGTTCTTGTCTCTATGTGCTTAAAACCCTAAGTAAACATGAGTCATTATTATGATAAATTACATCATATATCTCTCTATCATTGAAAGAGTTAATTAAATTCTATAAACTTTTTATTAAGCGCCTACCATTTGAAGGCATAAAGCATTTTACCCAAAATATTTCTGTGACATCGGTAGTACAAATATTATCATCTCCAGTTTATAAATGAGAAAACTGAGATTCAGAAACATTCTTTCCACTATACCACACTTCCTCTTCGATCATTATCATCAATGAGAATTACTGATTTTGTATGTATGTCACACTGTCCCTATCTCTCTACCTCTCCATGTTTCTGTCCCCATGACCACAAATCTAGGTCTCATGTCAGTATTTCATTGTTTGCATGAATCACTATGGTTCCTTGGTCTTTTCCTTCTTCCTAAAACAGAATAAGTGCTTAACAAATGCTTATTGATTGATTGACTCTTTCTCCCAGGCCTGTGCAGGTTATCTCTCTGTCCCTAGAGTTGGATAACACACTCCTCACATCTAGACCTCCTCAGTCATATAGCAACCCTGGTTATTGTGGCAACATTGACGACCTTCTATTCCCTCCATTACAGAAGTTGGGTAGAGCCCTCACCACAAGAGCCACGGTGAAAAGGGCTGACCAAGGGACTCCATGGTAATTTGATAAGGAGGCTGCCTAGGAAGCAAGTTGTTTCAGTTATCTCCTTGGCCTACTTCAGGGTCATGTAGGCAAGGTAAAGCTAACACCTGTCTCTTAAGGCACAGAGAAAGAAAAAAGTCCTTCCTGTTATCTAACCTCCAGGTACAGTGAAGATAATCCCCCAGAGAATTTCCTTTCAGAGTCCAGGTTAGAACCCTCCCTCCACTGCCCCCAGGAATCCTTTGTAAACTGGATTACAACCCTACCACTGACTGAAAAGGCTCTTCAGAGGTTACCAGCTGCTAAATCCAATGTCACTTTCATAGTTCTCATTCTACCTGACCCCTCTTCAGCTTGTGGCTCTGGGCATCATTCTTTCCACCTGGACATTTTTTCCTCCCTTAGTTTCTGGGACATTCTTAGTTTTCCTCCCACCTGATGGATTGTTCTTACTCAATCTCTTTTGCCAGATCATTATACTTCTGCCACCCACTAAGTGTAGGCATCCCCCAAGGCTCTGTCCTGGGCCCTTTTCTCTTCTCTCTCTTTATACTTTCCCTTGGTGATTTCATCAGCTCCCATGGGTTCAATTATCAACTTTATTCAGATGTTTCTCAAATGTATATATCCAGCCCCAATCTCTTTTCATGAATTGCATTTCCATATTACTGACTCATTGCTAGACATCTTCACATAGCCATTTCAAATTCAACTTGTCCAAAGTGAAATTCATATTTTCCCCTCAAACTCAGTCCTCCTTCAAATGTTGATGTTTCTACTTAAGACTCCACCCTCTTCCTCCCAATCACCCAGATTCAAAATCTTAGAGTCATCCTTGAAGCTTTTTGCTCCCTCCATATCTCCCTCCCTCCCCATATCTAACTAATTGTCAAGTTTTATCCATTCTCCCTCTCTCCATGTCCCATCTCACACCTCTCTCCTCTTTACACCCTTGTAGCCTCTCGAATCTTTCAGGCCTTCATCTCCCCTTGCTTGGACCACTGAAATAGCCTAATTGTTCTTGCTTCTAGTATCTCCCTTCCCCAATCCATCAAGTACAAAGCTGCCAAAATAAGATTCCTGAAACACATATCCATCTGTGTGGTTACAAAAATCTTCAGTGGCTTCTTATTGTCTCTGGTAAAAAATACAAATTCTTTAACTTGGCATTGAGGGACATTAGGGGCGTTGGGGGCATTGGGGGCAGCTAGGTGGTGCAGTGGATAGAGCACCAGTGCAAGAGTCAGAAGGACCTGAGTTCAAATCTCACCTCAGACACTTGACACTCACTAGCTGTGTGACCTTGGGCAAGTCACTTAACCCCAATTGCTTCATCCTGGGTCATCTCCAGTTATCCTGATGAATATCTGGTTACTGGATTCAGATGGCTCTGGAGGAGAAGTGAGGCTGGTGACCTGCACAGTCCTCCATCACTCAAAACAAAGTCAAGTGTAAGTCATGTCACTATTTCTCTGATGGCATGGTCTTCTTTGGCAATGAAGGACGAACACACTCATCCCCCAGAAAGCCCTTCACAGTCTGACTCTCCTGTCTTATTTCAGACTAATTGCTCCCATCACATACTTTCTGTTCTACTCAAACTGGCTTGTTAGTTGTTTCCTGTGCAAAACATTCTATCTCCTGACTCCAGCATTTTTTTCAGACTATTTCCCACACCTGGAATGAGATCCCTCCTTACCTGTGCCTCATAGAATGTCTTATTATCTGTTGTTCAGTGGTGTCTGTCTCTTTGCAACCCTGTGGACCATACTGTCTATGGGGTTTTCTTGGCCAAGATACTGGAATGGTTTGCCATTTCCTTTTCCTGTGAATTAAGGCAAACAGAGGTTAAGTGACTTGTTTAGGGTCACACAGCTAGTAAGCGTCTGATATCAGATTTAAACACAACTCTTCCTGTCTCCAGAGTCAGTGCTCTACCCACTGAGCCACCCAGCTCCCTCATAGGATGTTTAATTTTCTTCAAGGCCCAAGTCAGATGCTCATGAGGCCCTGAGGGGCAGCTGGTGGCACAGTGGCTACAGAGCTAAGCCCAGAACCAGAAAGACCAGAACAGAAATCTGGTCTCAGACACTTACTAGCTGTGTGATGCTGGTGATCTTTGCCTCAGCTTCTTCATCTGTAAAATGAGTTGGAGAAGGAAATGGCAAATCTCTGGCATCTTTGCCAGGAAAATCCCAAATGAGGTCATGAGGATTTAGGCACAACTGAATAACATAACACTGGCAAATCTTTATGTCTGGGAATTGTTCTCTCTTCGTCCAAGACTGACCGATTGAGTCATAGGATCATGGATGCAGAGCTGGAACGGACCTTGGATGTCATCTAGTAAAACCTCTTGATTTACAGATAAGAAAACAGATCTTGAGAGGTTAAATCTAACTCCCTTTGTACAATCACCAAATTAGAAACTGTATAGAGGGTAGCTACAAAGAAGAAATGTAACAATCAAGGCATTCAAAAGTTCACGAGTCAAAATCCAAAGGAGACAGAAGTAAAATCCGTGGCCTTAAAAGTCTCTGCCTACAGAGTTTAGGCAACAAGGAAGAGAAATGAGAGGTTTATAATTCAGTCTCCTGGGTGTCACAGAGACCTGGTGGGATAAAACTCACTGGAATATGGCTTCGGATGGCAATGATTCCTTCAAAAGAAACAGGCTAGGATAAAGGGAGGTGAGGTCGCATAGTATAATAAGAAACAATATAATGATAACTAAATATAGTATCGATTGCCACCCTCAGGAACACCCACTCTTCCAAAGACATATAAGCTTTGATTGGGTTCCATGAGGGGTCTTTGGCATTCAAGAGTGCCACTGACCCCTTTAATTAATTAGCATGATTAATACAATAATTAATTACCCCAAAATTATATCTCTCAAACTTTTCATGTCACAGGTTATTGTGAGGATTAAATGAGATAATATTTGTAAAGCACTTAGCCCAGGACCTAGAATGCAGTGGGTGCTATATAAATGCTACCCATTATTATTATAAAGCAAAGTAGGTGATAACTTCTTGATTTGCTTTATTGAGCATTTCATCTGCCACTTTGTTTGAAGAATCAAAAAGACAAAATTCTTGATTATCTTGGATTCTCAATAGCAGGGAGGAACTGATTGCTGAGTAGAAAAAACAATCTTGGGGGAAGCAATCACTTCCTCCTGTAGGTGATGAGTGAGGAGAGAAAGCTAGGCAAAGTGGGATTTGTATTCTGGATTTTGGAAGAGTTCAGAGGAAGAAAAGGCAGGAGTCTATGGATTAAAATTATACAGGGGAACTCAGTCCAAGAAGGGTAGGATATACTCAAGAACGAAATTCTGAAGGGCACAAAGGAAAACAATTCCATTGAGGAAGGAAAAACAGGAATTTTCTGAAGAGACCAATGTGGTTGCAAAGGGAACTCACCCACCTATTTAGATTTTTAAAATGTATGAAGAAAAAAAAGAAAGGCAGGTAACTAGAAAATAAATATAATAGCATGGAATAGACATGTAAAAAAAATGTCAAGAATGCAAAAGTGAGGATCAATTGAAGGCAGTGAGGAAAGTCAAGGACTGCAAAAAGAGGCTATTTTAGCTCCATTGAGATGGGGGGGAAGGGGAGTACAAAGATCAAAGAAGATACAGGACTAATGATTGAAGTGGATGGGACAATGATAACTGGCAACAGCCAATTGGGATGGTCTTTGTACTGTTAATAATAGAATAAAAACTCCTAAAACAGTGTTGATACTCAAGGTAAGTAAGGAGTTAGTAAGAGAGGACCTCAATGCCTAGAACAAATCCAAATGAATTACATCCTCAGGCCCCCAGAGATCTGACTGATGTTGATGGGGTGCTTGGGTGCATGTGCTTGGATCTCAATTCTAAAATCACCTTTCTTTTTAAAAGCCACATGTCTCCCTCAAAATACTATCCCAAGCAGTTTCTCCCCAGCCCAAGGACACAGCCCAGGAACAACCGTTATCTCCCTTCCTGATGCAGAAGCCAGCTGCACCTATAGAACTTACTGGTCTGAACCAGCTGTGTACTGGCTGAACCAGCTGTGCACTGGGTCGTAATGACATTTACTACTCACTGGCCAATCATACATATCCTAGACTTAGACATATGTATACTCCCTTACATTTATATTGGCTAACAAGACATTGATGAGAGTAACCTGTTATTCCTGAGTCAATACTAATGGCTAGATGACTTAGTGACATTTCAGGCCTAAAACTACATCTCCAGGTAGCCCCACTTTGGGCTATTTCCCGATGAATTCTGGGTAAAATACCTGCACAGTAGATACCAAAAGCACATGTTCCTTTAAGAACTCACCACTCCCCAATCCCACCCCAAAAACACCTAGTTAGCATATCTGGCCCAAGTGATAGTATAGAATATCCTATATAAACTTCACCTGTACCTCTCAAAGGTTGCAGGTTCCCTAAGAATTCTTGCGCTGAAAAGCATAACAAGCCTTTACCTTGAACTCAACAATGCTGGAGTCTGCAAATTCATTCCAGGTGACCTGCCCCTGTTACCCTGGTCTTTGTGAGGGTCTCACACCGCCCCCTTCCAGCCCTCATCAATGTGATTGCTAAACCATTCTGAATAATACTTGAAAGATCTAGAAAACAGAAGAGTTACCATGAGAAGAACAAATGTTCTGGTTAAAAAAACAAAAGCAGAAAAGAGTCTGAAAACTATAGGCCAGGGAGCTTGATTATGATTCTTGGGAAAAGTTTAGAAAAGACCATAAAAGAGATTGTGGTTAGTGAACCCTAGAAAGGGAAACAGTGAAGACAGAGAGCTCACACAGCTTCATAAAGAATAGATCATGCCACACTAAACTCATTTCCTTTTTTGACAGGATGACTTAACCAGCAGAACAAGGGAGTACTATGAACATTGTTTGCCTTGATTTTTAGTGAAGCATTTGACAAAGTAACTCATATTATTTTTAGGGAAAAGACAGAAAGATGTGGACTAAACCAAGCCCACCTTATTCTTCATGTTCCTATTTCTGTATCTGGTAACACTATGAACAGATGGCCAATTCAAAATAGCCAAGGTAGCCAAGTTCAAAATCTTGGAGTAACACCGCTAGCAAAGGGATATTTCTAAATAACAGATCTGACCATCATACTCTCCTGTTCAAACGAGCTTTGGTGACTAAGTATTGTCTCTAGAATAAAATACAAAACACAAATGCCAGGGCCTACTTTTTACTCCCTTCATGCACTCTAAGGTCTGACCAATCTAGCCTTCTTGCTCTTTTTCCCATCTTATTTCCTACTCCCATTGTTTTGCACAGACTAGCCTGCTACCTAGAAGGTATCCCTCCTTACCGCCACCTCTTAGAATCCCTATTTTTCTTCAAAGGGCAGCTCAAATGCCTCCACCTGAGTACTTGCTGTTAGTGTAACCCCATAGGAATGACTTTGTGTTTACTTTGTGTATTCTTGTACGTGTGGGGTATATGGGGTGTTCAGGGAGGACTAGCCCCTCTGGTGTGAGGGCTTACTGAGCCCTTTTCAGGGCAGCTCATGCACCTTTGGTGTCCGGCGGACACTTACCTCTCACCTGTGGCTCCAAGAAGCTGTAACAGGTGCAGTGGCCACACCCTAGTAAATACCCCAAGCATGTGAAGCCCTCCCCAAGTGGAATGGGCAGATGAGAACAATTTGTTCCAATGGCTATGTAAAAGGCTGAAGCAGGTGCTGTGGGGTACTTACAACTTGGGCAGACATCAAAGAGGCCAGGGTCATCCACTGCACCCTGGACCATCACCAGCTGTCCTGACTTGTCTTGTCACTGAACTTTGAGGACTCTGCAAGACTGGGGCTGACAATTATGTGCAACTCTGCCTCATTTAAATCCCATTCACAGGCAAATCAAGACATCACCCTGTGATGTCATTGGTCCTCCAGAAAAATGAAGGACAAGCAACTTATACGTGTATATATATATATTATTTCCTCCTCCAGGAGAATGTAAATTCCTTAAGCGAAGAACAGTTTCATTTGTATCTGTTTTTTTCTAGCACCTAGCACAAAGCCTGACACATAGTTGACATTTCATAAGTGTTTACTGACTAGATGAAACAAAATTAGGTGTATTTGAAAGGTTGAAGGTCCATTGAATGCCAGCTTGCTAGGAGGTCTCCAGTGGACAGCCCCAGGGATCTGTGATTGACCTCATGCTCTTTCACATTTCTTTTCCAATAATTTAGATAAAGGTATGGACAACATGCTCATTAAGTTTGTAGATGATGCAAAGCTAGGAAGAATCACCAGGATCTCAAAAGATCTCAACAGGCTAGAGATCTGGATCGAATCTAATAAGAGGAAATGGCATGAGGATAAATATAAAATCTTACAAGTGGGTTAAAAAAACCAAACAAAAAAATAGTCTCACAAACACAAGCTTGTAGAGACGCATGGTCAGCTAGCAGTTTTGTTTGAAAAAGATCTAGGGGGTTAAAGGTCTGTAAACTCAATATGAGTCAGCAGTACAAAGTGGCAGAAAAAACGCTCTTGTAATGCATTAAGAGGCAAAGCTAGGAGGAAGCAGGCAACAGTTCCTCCATGTGTTGCCTTGATCAGATACTGGGGATGGGGGGGAGGGAGGAGAAGAGGAGGAGAAGAATAATAATAGGAATAATGACTGTTATTACTACATTAATTACATTAAGGTTTGTAAGATACTTTACACATTAGTTACTCTATTTGATTCTCATGGCAACCATGTAAGGTAAGTGCTTTTATCCTCATTTTAGACATGAGGAAATAGGCTGAGCTCAGGGGTCACACAGTTAATGAGTAACTGTGGCAGGATTCAAACTCAGGTCTTTCTGATTCCAAGTCCTGCACTCTCTCCACTATAATTCTCCTAGGTATCTCAAGGAGTATTGTGTGGAGTTTGGGTACTATAGCTTAAGAAAGATATCGATAAGCTTAAGAATGTGCAGAAAATGCCCAGGCTGCCAATCAGGATATTGAAAGACATTGAGGTCATATCATAAAAGGATAGTTTGAAGGCTCTGGGGATTTGGGAAGAGAAGGAAAACAAGAGAAGTAACAAGAAGAGAGGAGAGGAAAGGAGACCAGAGGAGAGGGGAGAGAAGGAGGGGAGGGACAAGGATGGGGGGGAGAGGAAAACAGAGGGACAAGGGGAGGAGAGGGGAAGAAAAGAACTGAGAGGCAGAAAGAGGAGAGAAGGAAGAGGGGGAGGGGAGGGAAAGGGAGGAGAAGGGAGAAGAAGAAAGTGGAAGGAAAGGAAGAAGAGGGGAGGAGAAGAGGGAAGAGATGAGGAGAGTAAGGGAGGGGAGGGGGGTGTGTGTGTGGAAATATGGGAGCTACCTTCAAAATAGGTAGATGATACAATGGATAGAGTCAGATCTGGAGCCAGGAAAACCTTAATTTAAATTCTGTTGTAAACATTCAGTAACTGTTTGATCCTGGGCAAGTCATTTAACCTCTCTCAGCCTCAATTTCCCCATCTGTGAAATGGAAATGTTAGATGTGATGGTCTCTAAGATCCCTTCCAGGTCTCTCTATCTGTGATTTTCTAATACATGTTTGAGAAGCTCAAAGAGGAATTAGATTTTTCTGTTTGGTCCCAGAAGGTGAACCAGAAGCAATAGATAGAAATTGCAAAAAAAAGTAAATTTGGGCTTTAATGTGAGAAAAGCTTCCACAGAGGGAGAGCCCTCCAGCAGGAAGTCATCACTTCCCCCTCATTAGTGGTCTTCTAGCAAAGACTAAATGACTGTTTGTCTGGTGTGATTGCTGGCATTACTCTATGGGCATGTGTTAGACTAGATGATCAGTGCAATCCCTTCCTAAAATCCTGTGATTCTGTTAGTGATTCGCCTAAGGTCACATACAGAGTAAGTAGAAGAGTCTGGATTTGAACCGTCATCCAATGATTTAAAATTCAGCATTTTTCCCCATTAAGTCACACGGGAAACAAGAATCTGGGAGGGCAGAGGTGAGGATAGGCATTGCAATACTGCAAGGAAAGACAGATTCTGGGGCATGTGGGAGTCTGTTCATACAGGCAATTGTTAACTTGTTCAATTTAAAGTGTTAAATTCTCACCTCAGAAATTTGGCAAATGCTATAAATCAGGGCTCCATTTATTGTTTTGTTAATTGCTTAAGAAAGTGATGAAGAGAATGTTTCAACTGGCAGTTTCAGCTGGAGAGCCAGTTGTCAAACATTTACCAGCACACCCCTGTAAAGAGGCTGGGCTTTAGAGGTAGAATTTCCAGGGTGGAAGCTGGACAGGGATAGAAAGGATGAGGAAATGAAGCAGTAATCAGAGCCTTTAGGGATGGGAAGTGCTGGATTCTAGAACTCTAGATCTTCTTATGGAATAGGACAGCCAAAAAGGAGTTGTTTCAGTAGTCTATGAAAGTGGATGGATTAAATGACTCCACAAGGACCTCCTGGATTGTTGATATAGCAGCCTGGCTAATCGACCAGATCTCCTGGGTCCCTAAGTAAGAGAGCTTTTTATAGCTCAGTCCTCAAAGGGGGGTTGAATAATTAAAGGAGAGGGACAGAAATAGCAGCTGGACGGGAGTGGGTGGGTTATTTTGGGGTTTTCTGGAACACAGAGTTCTCGTTGACGTCACCTTACTCCCACCCCTAGAGGGAGCAGGGCCAGTTTTGGGGTTGATGGGAGATTCCCACGGAATCTTCACTCTCTCAATGCTAAAACCCTTAGCACAATTGTCCAGGAACTTGGCCAGTCAAATGGGATATGAGCTGGGTGATCCCAAAGCACCTATGGCCTAAATTCAACTGCATTGCTAGCTCTCAGAGGCATGATGGTACAGTGGAAATAATGCTGGCTTTGGAGTCAGAGGTCCTGGATTCAAATACTCCCTCTGTTAATTTTCTACCTATGTGATCTCTCTGGGCCTCAGTTTTCTCATTTGTAAAATGAGGGGGGTTAGACTAAATAGCCTGTAAGGTGCCTTCCAGGGGAAGGGAGCAAGCATTTAGCATCGTTCTAAGCACTCTAAACAAATGTCTCATTGATCCTCACAAACAGGTAAGTAATTATCCCCATTCTATAGTTGAGGAAACAGAGGCAGATAGATGTTAAGTGATTTGCCCAGGATCACACAGCTAGTAAGTGTCCCAGGCTGGATTTGATCTCAGGTCTTCTTAACTCTGGGCCTAGCACTCTACCCACCTAGCCTTCCAGTTCTACTCTATTATCCTTTGATCCTCTTGAGTTCTCATTTTGTCCGTTCCCCTTTAATACAACTCAACAGGGACCTCCGTGCCTCTTCCTGATCTCTAGAGAAAAAAGTACTTTCTTGCTCTCTTTGCTAACAGGAGTCCTGCTGGTTAGCCTAGATCCCTTGTGCTGCAAGGAGGGGGTGAGAGGTAGAATAGGAATAGAAGAAAAGATTTGAGGCATAAAGGCAGAAATAGGAATCATGAAGAGGTTGTTTGTCCTCCACTTCTTGAAGAGGACCAATGGCATCACAGGGTGATGTCTTGCTTCATGCATGAATAGGATTTAAGTGAGGCAGAGTTGCACAAAGTTGTTAGCCTCACTCTTTCTTGCAGTCATTGAAGTCCAATGGCAGGACAAAAGTCAGGATGACTGATGATGGCCCATGATGCAGTGGATGACCTTGGCATCTTTGATGTTTGACGAAGCTGTAAGCACTCCACAGCACCTGCTTCAGCCTCTTTCAAGGCCATTGGAACAAATTGTTCTCATCTGCCTGTTCCACTGGGGGAAATCTTCACATGCTCAGGGTAGATATTTCCCCCTATCCCATTCATCTATGGCCTGTTGGTTACCCTCAACCTGGTTTAGCCCATCTGCCCACACAGTTTACTAGAGAGTGGCCACTGCACACGTTATAGCTTTTTGGAGCCACAGGGGAGAGCTGAGTGCCAGGTGGACACCAAAGGTGGATGAGCAGCCCTGAAAAGGGCTCAGAAAGTCCTGACAGCAAAGGGGCTAGTCCTTCCTGAACACCCCATACACTCCCCTGAAGATGTAAAGACCTAGGTCTTTAAAAACCTAGTCTGTCCCACTCATAGAGGAGGAAATTAAAGCCTAGAGAGGGAAAGTGATTGCTCACAATCATATGTATAGTAAGTAGCAGAGGCAAGGGAGAGCTGTTAACACTGGCTCCTGGAAGACAACAAAAGTATGGAAGACACACTTTTAAGTTTCATCTGCATTATTAACATTTTCTTCATCCCTTTCTTAAGTCTAGACAATCAACAAAATACTAAACCAAGCCCAGATTTGTAGTGTTTGCCAGTTTCTGAGATGTAAATGGCTCATCCTGAAAATTTAACAACCAGCTGGAAAGTTTGTATGAGCCAGCTTCAGCACACTCCTGAGTAGGGGTGGGGTGGCGCTTGAAAAACTGATAAGGAGTGCAGTGGGAGGTAAGTAAAGAGTTGGAAGTGGGGAAAGAAGGGAAAAGGAGATGGGACACCAGTTCATTGAGAGTTCGTAATAGCTCCCTTCCTATACAGCTTTATGATTACACAAGTCATTCCTCATAACAGTACTATGAAGTGTATAGTACAAGTATTAACCCCTTTTCACCGATGAGAAAACGGAGGCAAAGCATGGTGAAATGACTTGCCCAATGTAACACAGATGGGATGCAGTTAGAGCCAGGACTCAAACCCAGGCTCTTATACTAGATCTCTTTGCACTTTATAGTGCTGTGTGGTGGGTACCAGGCAGGAGTTATTTAGGGCTGAAATGCTCAGTAGGTGGAGCCTTAGGAAAGGAAGGATTGAATGATGTTGTTTCTCCTGATTCCAGCTCCACCCTGTCTTCTGGTTTTCTTCCCAACATCCCTTCATCCCCTGGCAAACTCTCAGGCCTCTGTCTGGAGGGGCAGTATGACATCAGGAAAGCAGTAAAGCAAAGGGTGAGCAAGGCCTAGAGCAGCTCTCAGGTCTCAAGGGTCTGAAGAAGGGCAAACTGACCAATCAGACCAGAGAGGGTGGACCCTCACCCCCTAGCCCTACCTACTGGGAAAGAAACCTTAGAAATCGTCCTGTCCAGCCTCTTTCCATTTCAGAAGAGAAACTGAGTCCCCAAGAGTGACTTGCCCAAGGTTATGTAGATAGTAACGAAGCTGAGATTCACTCCCAGATCTTTTGACTTTTTTAAGTTTTGATTGTGTTTTTTTCCTCCCCATTAAAATATGTTCCCTCGCTTTTCTCTGTTCTGATTCTCCTTTCTCACCTTTCATACTGTGATCTGGGTCATTCTCTTTCCTGTTGAGCGACTAAAAATCAGAGACTAGGGAAATTGGAAGAGACCCTGATCATCGTGTCTGTTTTTGCCAGACAGTCTTTCCAAACCAGAGAGAAACTGAAAAGGTGGGAGAGGGTAGAGGTGGGGGAAGAGGGAAGCTGGGGAATGGCTGTTCAAGGGCTAAGAGTACAATCCCTGTAGGCCCTACTAAGAGTTGTTGTGAGGAAACAAAGTGCTTTGCAAATCCACGGTGCCCCAACTCTTCCCTTCTGACTTTCAGGTCTTCATCTCCCTTATCCTTTTGGTTCAC
Organism: Notamacropus eugenii; assembly: GCF_028372415.1. Classification (NCBI taxonomy): domain Eukaryota; kingdom Metazoa; phylum Chordata; class Mammalia; order Diprotodontia; family Macropodidae; genus Notamacropus; species Notamacropus eugenii. The sequence continues at coordinate 380,615,767 of NC_092873.1, read as the reverse complement.
AACTTCAGTAATCTTTTCAGTTTCAGCTTCTTTGCTGTGTTATCCTATCCTTACTATTCCACACCCCCTGGTCGTCGTGCGCCCCGCCACTCCCTTATTCCCCCCTCCTCCCTCCCCATGTATTTTGACAAGGACAGGGGTGGAGTGGTGGAATATAGTATGTGTGCAGACTATGACCAGAATAGGCTGTATGTAGTCAGAGTGGTTCGGACAAAATGCTGGAGGAGCTCCGAGGAGGGAACCAATGTTGACAGAAAGAGAGCGTAGGTTTTAGATTGAGATAGGAATTCAAGAGATTGTCTAGCTCACACCCCTCATTCTACAGATTAGGAAACCGAGATCCAGACCTTTGCCAAAGGACAGAGAAGGAGCAGAACTTTTGTTGGAAGGGTAGCAGGGTGGACCTCCAATCCAGGGCTTTTTCCACTGAATAACAAAAGTCTTCCTCCTAGGAAATTCACCAGCAGAAGCAACGACGGTGCGTTAAATACAAGGCTTATTGGAGAAAAAGTGGCCAAATCTAGCGATTTTGTCATTATTGCTATTTTTCTACCCTAGATTCTGTCTGGCCCACTCAAGCCTTACTATTAGCTTGGATCTGCAACTTGCTTCCTGTTTTGTTTTTGTTTTATTTGCTTATTCTCCCCGCTTCCCCCAAGTACAGAACCCTAATGTGGCTGGAGTAGGTGGGGGGTAGTTGGAGATAAGGCAGGAAATATAAGTAGGGACCAAACTGTGGAGAGCTTTGACTGGCACTCTTCCCAGGCCTTCGCCCCTCCTACCACCACACCCCACTTATCCTGGCTCCCTTCCCCAAAGTCTCCTTTTGGGCAGTCTACAATCCTGACAACTGGACCTACCTACCCCCCCTAGTGCTCCCCACTTCAGATCTACCCCCATACGAACTGCTAGAGCCCGAGCTTCCACGGGACAATTTTTTTTCATCCCACACTCATACCCACGCCCCAATTCTTCCTCTTCGTCTTTCTTCTTTCCCTCCCACACTCCCTCTTCCCTAGGTCAGGGACAGAAGCAGCTGTCTTGAAGGCCTTCAGCGCCTGGCCCTTTAAGGCCACCCTCTTCCCCCACGTGCTGTCTGGTTGGGTTGGCGACGGTGACGCACACGTGACGTCAATGGCAGCTGGCGGAGACTAGGCACGAGGGGGAGAAGGGGGGGGGGAGAAGGCGGTTCATTTGCATTTAAAGGGGTAGTTCCTTCTTCGAGTTAAGAAGGCTTGGAGGGAAGGGATGGGCTTTGGACTTTTCTTCCAGGACAGTGGAGAGCTGAAAGTCTTTTGTGGAGTTGGAAAAGGTCTACGTACAGCTCAGGACAAGTTCGAATGACTGAGTAGTGTCCTTCCGAGGGAAAAGGAAAATAGTCCCTCGCTGTTGGGGCTGGGACCATGTGACTAGGAGGAGGCGGAGGAGGAGGAGGAGGAGGAGGAGGGAGTGGAGAGAAGGAAAGAGGGAGGAGTCGAGGAGAAGGCTCTTCTTGCAGACTGTGCTGCAGCTGCCCCCACCCCCACATCCTGCCCACCCTCTGAGCAGCTGCCACCACATCCTGCCCAGGCAGGGGGGACAGGGTGTGCTCGGGGGGGATGCACTGACCGAGGACCCAGGATTCGCCCCCACCACATATACACCACCCACCCACCCCACCCCCACCCCAGCCTCTGGTCCAGGGCGTGGTACCTGCCCTTTGCCTCCGTGCTCTGGCCTCTGACTCCAGCCTGGGCACCGAGCAAAGCTGTACCCTCCCAGTCTTGGACATCGAAGCGCCTAACTTGGCCACTCCGGCTAAAGCACCCTTCCAAGTCCTCTCCCCACCCCTCGCCCCAGAGGCAAAGGGCGGGAGAAGAGAGAAATTGACACGCCTTGACAGTGCTAGACTCTCGAGCGTATACCAGTATGCGCACCGGGATATGGGTACTTATACGTACAGGCAAATCTGCCCAGGAGTAGTTACGCTCGTAATGAGCAGCTGACATTTACATAGCAGCGTTTGCAAAGCTCTTAGCCCAGTGCCTGGCACAATGAATGATTTAATCTGGCTGTGTCTTTACCTGTATTACTTCATTTGACCCTCACAAAAAGCCTGCAAGGTAGCTTCTCCGACAGGGAACCTGGTGTCCATGGACAATCGTCCCCAACCCCTAACCCCCACCATGCGGTCTGGGAACTTGTATAAGAAAAAAAATTGCATCATTAGTTTCACTAATTTCTAAAATGTAGCATTTCCTTACATTATGAATTTTTAAAGAAATATATTCTGAGAAGGGGTCCATAGGCTTCAGCAGAGTGCCTAGGGGATCCGGGACACAAAGATGGTTACTGTACTCGAAATACACTTTGTACTCTGAGTGGTTCCTTGTACTCTAAATATTATCCTCATCTTACATGTCAGGAAACTGAGGCCCAGTCAGGTAGTGACAGAGCAGGGGACTTGAACCCAAGCCTTCCCTCAAAAGGACACTGCCTATGAAGATGCACAATCATACATACACATAGATGTATACACACAGACAGACCCACAGAAACACAACACACCTCCTCTTCATCCAAAGCAGACAGATGGGATGGGGGTGGGGGACTGGAGAACTGAAGGTGGCCTCAGCTAGGACAGTGAGGGGGGGGAGGAGAGAGAAGAGTCTCCAGTATGCTGAGCAGTAGAGGAGGCGAATGCCAGGCAGGACAGATCCAGAGAGGAAAAAGGATATACAGTATTCTCCAGAAGGCAGTGAGGAGGGAGTAGGAGGCAGAAGGCTAAGTGTGAGCCATTGCCATAGCAGAAGAAAGGACTTTCTGAGGTGCTTGATGCCTAGGAAGGGAAAGTAAACTTCTCTTGGGCTAGATTATATGGATGTTAATCTAGCCTGTAAATTTGACTATTATCATTATTTTATATGTATTAGATCTACAAGGAGCATGGAGGCAAAGGTCTATCAAAATGATCTCGTGCCACCCCCCACCTCCAAATCCCTTTGAAAGGGAGTGTGGTTTGACGGAAATAATGATATGTATAAAGTCGGAGGGCTTAGGTGTGAATCCCTGGTCTGCCACCTATTAGCTATATGACCTTGGGCAAGTAACAATCTCTCTGGTTGGTTTCCTCACCTGTAAAACTGGGGTGGGGTGGCGTTAGAGAGGAGACTACATGGCCTCTAAGTTTTCTTCCAGGTCTCTGTCTCTGCCCTATGATTCTAGTTAGAGGTCTGTGGCCATGCTAGAGGTGGGGAAAAGCCTTTACGTTAGCACTGGGGTATTTCTCTCAAATTGGATGGGTATACTAGGCAGCTTTTTTGGAAGGAGGCATCACCTTGTTAACCACAACAGAAATTTTGAAGGATTTAATTTTCCAGAGGCTTTGGAAATATCCTTGAGAGGTTTGGCTGTTCTTCCTCAAAGTGATGGAGGGAGAAACTGGGTGCCAGATCTCCCAGAGTGTGTCAGCACTAATTTGATAATTAAATCTCACACACACACACACACACACACACACACACACACACATCATCTGGAAAAGATCTGAAGTCATCATGACCAACCTCATTTTACAGATAAGGAAATGGAGGCCCAGAAAAGCACTCCAGTGTACTGGAAAGAGTAGTGAATTTGGAATCAGAGAGCCTGAATTCAAATCTCAGCTCTGCACTTTTTAAAATTGAGTAGAGATTAATTTATCTCTCAGGGCCTCAGTTTCTTCGTCTGAAAAAACAAGGGGATTGAGCGGGGTCTTTAAGCCTCTTCTCGCTTTAAATACTGCGATACTATAAGCTCTATAAATGAGAGGCAGTGTTAGACAGTTGGTTTCAGATTCTGGGAGGCATGGGTTCAAATCACATATGTACTAGGTGACCTTAGGCAATAGTTTACACCCATAAACTGCAGAGAAAATGCTGACTTGCAAAAGTACAGGTAGTTTCCTTATCCTAATCTTACACTATTGAAATCACAGTCCTTATCCCCCTGTGGAAACAAGACCTTGGTGTCAGAGCTTCCTTGAATATTATGAACTGAGGATTTGGTCAGGCAGTTGTGGGCCTGGGGTTGATGCATCTTGAGTTTACAGGGGGCACTGTCAAGACGTCCTCCCTGCCTCCTAATGGGAATGCTTCCTACCATAATATCATCCCTTACTCTTTTGTTTGTTTGTTTTGTGGAAATGAAGCTCAGAAGACAACTTGTTCTCCTTCCAGGAAGTCTCAATGCTGTATAACCTCTGTTCCTACTCCACTTCTGTCCGGTCTTCCTCAATATGCCCTCCATGGAGCTCAGTGAGGTTCTGAATCTCCCTTCAGATTTTCATCTTCCAAGATCAAATGCTTTTCTTAGCTGTTTCTTCAGTTCTGGACCCCCAGGGATTATAGCCCTCCCCTCCTGTGACATCATCAGTCCTCCTCTGGCTCCTGGCCCTTTAATAACCAGCCCAGGTGACTCACCTTCCTTCCTCATTCCTTTGTTCTGGGCCCCACATTCCAAGCTGGGGAGGACCCAACAGCCAATAACATCCTTGGAGGGGTACCAGCCTGGTTCAGGATTGGTCAGATCTTTAGTTAGCGGGATGCTCACCGTGCAGGTCTTTTAAAGGGTAGGGCTAGGAGCTGGTACAAAGTTGGGAGGGTGTGTGTGTGAAGGGAAGAGAAGATACCTGGGTCTTTTGGTTTCAAGACTGAATTGGCCTTGTGGGCTGTTTCTGTAGCTTAAGAAGAATCAAGCCATTAAGGCTGGGCTAAGGGAGAGCTGGAGTGTTTCAAAGTGGGATTATAGATAGAAAGGCCAAGAGGCAGGGCATCTATCCTTCCAGTTCCCTGGTGGCTTCACTCTCCCCTTTCCTTATTTATTTTCAGCTGCAATGTCCTGTCCAGGTTAGTTTTCCCAGGCCCCTTCCTGTAAAGCCTTTTCCAGCAACCGCTGATCTCTCCAGTCTCAACATTCTGCTTTCCCGACGGAAACAGCCGGAAAATAAACACCCTGATGACTAAACGGTTTCTCCAGCTAGAGCCTAAGGAAGTCCTAAAAATAGAGCCCGTCAAATGAGGGGAGATTTCCCACTGCTGGGTTGGAGGAGTGGGGAGGTCGTTACATCCATCCTCCTACCTCCACAAAGGGCAGTCCTCTCTAATAGCCAAACAGAAGTTGTTTGAACCCTGAGAATGCCCAGGGAAGATGCAGCTTAGACTTCTACCCTTGCCTGTCAGGAAGTCTTTCCTGCGGTCTAGCCTCTATTCCTCAAGGCTTACACGGGGTGTACTCACAGACTGCTAAGTGTGTAGAGCCCAAACCTGTTGGGGAGCTGACAAGCTGTAAGAAGACCATGTGGGACATTGCCTTAATCCTGCAGGGTTTCCTAGAGGAGGGCCCAGGAGGGAGGGTTTGGAGAAAGAGGCCAAGGAAATAAGAGCCTGTTGGCTTTGTATTACTTGATATACAGTACTACAAGATGAGCCACCAACCTAATTACAAAGCAGTCTTTCTGATGGCTCCTATTTGAGTTGGGAAGGACCTGGAGAGATTAATCAATTCCTTTTCCTGCCTTCATACTCCACAATCTGGTCTAAATTCTTCTCCAGGAAATGGAGAAATGGACTTTAAGCCCAATCGGAAGAAACCATGGCTGGAAGATCCCATTGTTTAGTTTCACTTCTGCCACTTACTAGATGTGGACTCGAGACGTAAACTTTTTGTGCCTCAGTTTCCTCATCTGTAAAAAATAATACCACTAATACTTATCTCATCAGGTTGTAGTGAAGATCAAATGAGATAATGAGTGTAAAATGAAGTTAAGCATTTATTATAAGCCTGCCATGTGTCCTACTAATAAGCCCTATTAAGAACCTACTATGTGCCGGAAAGCACTGTGTTGAGGGCTGGGGATACAAACAAAAGGGTAAAAAAAAGTCCTGTTTTCGAGTAGCTCATAATCTAATGGAGGCGAAGACAAGCAAACGACTAACAAGATCCTGACGGGATAAAAGAGATAATCCACAGCAGCACGGCATTAAGGGGGGGCCAGGAAAGGGCTCTGGAAAGAGTAAAGACCTAAACCCAATCAGTTACTCTTTTTCTACAGGGAGGTGCTTTGGTATCTGTTCCCTTGAAGTTAAGTCTGACGGAAGGCATGCGGGAGGCTGAGGACCCCCGTTAGTTTGGGGGCGTTCAGAAGCTAATGCCTGCTTCGGGAGTCCTGGAAGACTTGACTGGAAGCCGGACTTAAAATAAAACAAAACAAAACAAAAAGGCCAGTCCTCCTTTAATAAGATGTTTTCAAGGGTGTTTCCTGTGCTGGGGGAAATTAGGGTTCCCGCCCCTTTAAATTGCCCCCTTGGCTGCGCTCCGTGGGCTGCAGGCTCCGGGGATGAGGTCACCCAAGAACTATGAGCCTGTAGCTTTAAATTGTTAGGCGTCTACGGAGCCGGGCGGGGGAGGGGTGCTGGGCCGCCTGTCACAGGTAGCCTGGGGAGCCACTCAGCCCCCTCCCTTCCACTGAAAGCCTGCCCCTTTAAGCGGGACGGCCTTCCTCCATGCCTTCTCGAGGCCAGGGCTGGGTGGGGGACCCATGCACCCCAGGAAGGAGGTGCCTGGCGCTTTAAATACCGCCCCCTCAAGCCCCCCCCCCCCCCCAAGTTTCTCTAACTCTCCTCTCCGAGGGAAGGGGATGGCGCAGAGCCCCCCACCCCGGGGGGCAGCGGGGGCCGCCAGCTCCGCGGGCCGTGCTCCCCACGGGGAGCGGGGAGGTGGGAAACGTGTGTGTGTTGGGGTGGGTGAGTTACTGTCCCTTTAATAGCACCTCCGCCCGGCTTCATGTCTCCACGTCCCTCCCTCCTGGCGGCCGCGGCCGAGGCGGCGGAGGGATCCGCGGCTCCAGCCTGCGCTGCAGCCTAGCTTGGGGTGGGGAGGAGGGAGCCGGGAGAGCGGTAGGCTCACAGGCAGGGTGGAGAGGGGAGGGGAGGGGAGGGGAGGAGAGAGAAGAAGAGGGAAAGGGAGGGGGGAAACCTTGCTGGGCCGGAGAGGGGGGTGGAGGAGGCGGAGGAGGGAGGGGGCGGGCCCCGGCTCCCGGGCCCACCCCTCCCCTGGCCCCGCCCCACGGCCCCCATGGGGCCTTCCCATTGGCCCCCCCGGCTGCCCGTCACCCCGCCACCTCCTCTCCTCCCCCCCCCAAGCTAGGCTGAGCTGTGCCTACGTTGGCCTCGGCTCCCGGGGACTGGAGGAGTTACCTTTGGAGCCGAAAAGGAGGAAGGAAGAAAATATATCAACAACCGCGGCTGCTCGGGAGCCCCAGTCCCGGACCCTCCCTCCCCTCCACCCCGGCCCCAGGACAGGGGCCCGGGACCTCCCGGCTCCACCCAGGGCCCGGGCAGACGCCTGTCTCGTTAGTTATTTTTCGATATCCCCTCCCCCCAAAAAGAAAAATCCCACCATCTTCCTGCGCTTGGAGATCTGAGAGGACAGAGGACCACCACTCTACCTCCCACCCCCTTCCGCGACACCCCCTCCCCCACCGGGGGTTGGTGAGTAGAAAAGAAATAACGCGCCTATCACTTTAAGAGACCCGCCTCCCCCTCCCTTCTTTCTCCTCCCCCCACCCCGAGTTGGGGTGTCAGGGTGGAGGGGGCGCCCAGGCCATTCCCCCGTCGTGCGGGATGGGGTTGGCCGGCTGCGTCCCGGAGGGACAGGCGGAGCAGGCGGGGTGGGGGGGGAGGTAGGGAAGCCAGGATCGGGGCGGCCCAGGGGGTTACAGACTGACCAGGTGTGATGAGGGGGACTACAGGGACGCCAGGGGGCATACACCCCGGGAGGAAGCGTGGTGGGTGCTGGCACCTTGGCCTGGGAGAGGGTCCGAGGCCTGAGGCTGTGAGCCTGGAGGAAGAGCGCCCCCCACCCACCCCGGGGGTAGTAGGGGTACCAGGGTGACAGTCCGGAGCGACTGACATTTTAACAGCCAGCCCTCCCTCCCCTGCCGCCTGTTCCCTCCTCCTTGGCCCAAAATGGTGCAGAAAGGGGCCTGGGAGGGTGAGGGGAGGGTGGGGGTGGGGTGGGGGAGCTGCAGCTGTTTGGGAGGGAAAGGGGGAGGGAGGGGGGAATGTTGTTCAGATGACACCCGGGCTGGGTGGGTGGGTTGCTCTGTCTCTGTGTGTTGGGGCCCAGTTTGGCTTCTGTGACAGCTGAGAGCTGGAGATGACAAACAAACTGAGGGGAGGAGAGTCTGTCTCTCAGGACCTGACCTCCCACCCTGGGTCTGTCTCCCCAGACCGGGACCTTGACCCCAGTCCCAGCTTCCAGGTTGAAGCCTGCTTGGAGACCCCCATTCCAGTTGTCCACAGCCCCACCCTTGGGTGGATAACTAACTCCTAGCCAGAGTTTACATCTGTACAACATCTGGGGAGTGGGGGGGCTACAGGAGAGCACTCTCTGCTCCCCTCTTCTCTCTTACCCAGAGTGATTAGATCTGAGATAGGGAGGGGTAAAAAAATTAGGTCTTTTTGGGGCCCCTTGGCCTCCTTGTTTTTGGAACTCCAGAAGGAGAAAGGAGGGATCCCCCTATCCTGGCACTTTTCAATGCCTTTAGGGTCTTTCAGGTCAGTGAAGGGGGTGGGAGACAGTGTGTACACACCTGAGCAATTGCCCAAGTTCTCTGCAGGTTCTTCCTATTCATGTAGTAGGCTCACCTGGATCTTTCTAGCTACAACATTGAATTGTGGGGGGGGGGGGGGGGGTGTTTGTGCTGAGGGCAAGAGATGAAACTTCTCTGGGGTGGTGGTGGTATGCCTGGGGAAGGGGGTGGAATCTTGTAGACCTTAGCAGTGATGGGAAGTTCGACGTCTGGGGCTGTGACCTTGGGCCCCCTGGAAGCTGGCTATGGGGAGGATAGGAATGCAGTTGGAAGTTCAGGAGTCAGGGAACCATCCACTCCTTCCTTTCCCTTCACCACCCAAGTGTGTTCAGAGATTTTTCATTTTCTTTTTTGGGGGGTGGGGGTAGGGTGGTGCACATGCTACTGTATACAGAGATTATGCATGTATGTCATGGGTCTTGTTGCTAAGGGGAGCCAGGTTCTGACTTGGTAGTTGATGGGCAGACTTGTGAGGCTGATAGGGAGGGAGATAGGAGAGGAAAGCTATGATGATTTCCCCCCCCCACATCCCCTCTACACCCTCCTTCCTCCCTTCTCTACCCCCTCCACCCCTAGGGACAGGCTGCTCTAGGCCCCAATGATTCCAATCGGGAATGAACTTCCTTCCTGTTTGCCTTCTGAGCCTGGGAAAAAAAAAACTGTTGGGGGCAGGAAATGGAGAGGTGGCTTGGGATCAGGGTGTTGGTATCTGAGGGCCTTCTCAGACCTGCTCTGTGTGGGTAGGAATCATGTGGGGTTCTGAACACCCATGATCCCATTTAGTCTATGGTGTGTTTGTCCTCCCCAAAGAGAGAGGGGAGAGGACAGAGTAGGAATGATTTCTGACTTCTCTTGGGAAGGGAGGAACCATTAATGGTTTCTCCACTTTACTGGGAGCACAGAATAGTTTAGTGCTTGACCCAAAGTCACACTGAAGATCTATGGCAGAACTGTCATGTGTCTGATCCTTCCTGCAGAGCCATGTCCTGGATGCTGAGGGATTTAGAAGTGGGTGGAATGAGGTCCCTGCCTTTATGGGGGTAGGAAAAGAGAAAATCTCTCCCAGGCATAAATACTGAGACAAAGGCAGATGATCCAGGCAGACAGAACTCCAAACATCAGGATTTTGGGGGATGAACTCAGGGGGGAGCAGAGTTGAAAGTGGTTTGGGATGGACCTCAGCTAATTCACCTCTAGCTGTACTGTACCCACACCCTTGAATAGTAGTTTCCTCCTGAGGGTTGTTATCTAGACTGTAGCTGACGCTATCAGCTCTACCCTTTCTTTCCTCTCTTCAGAGTGGGGGTTGGAAAGATGATGGGCCAGACTCCCCTGCTCAGCCCCTCTTGCAGCTTATAGGCAGAGAGGTACGGTAGTCTCCCCAGCTGCTGTTATATAATCTCTCCTGCAGGGTTTTTTGGTTTGTTTTTTTTTTTTCCGGATCTACCAGAAGCCTTGCCTGAGTGTGAGGGGGGAAGAATAGGATCAGGATTGGCAGTGAGAGCCCCCAGGTGTGTTGGCCAGTACTGAGACACAGGGACGAGGACAGACAGGCCTCTGGAGCCCTAAGCCCCAGGGGATGTGAGATCGGCTGGCCAGAGAGGGTATGGGACTTCCTGAGGTAATAGGGACTTGGGGTCAAGACCATTGTCTCAATTCCTCCCTGCCCCTGGCTTCTTGATGGGCAACCCTTCCTTGCCCCATATTGCTGGGGAAGGGGTACCCTTTGTGCCATTGCTTTCTTCCTATTCCTGCCCACTGGGAAATCTGCTTTACATCTAACCTCCTTCCCTCCTGCTGCAGGGTCAGTCCTGTTCACTCTCCACTCTGGAGAGATAGACCTCAGTGGGGTCCTCAGAGAAGTTCTCTTCAGAGTTTAGACTGTGACCTGGGGCCCACCTTCTCAGAGCCTCCAGATTCTCTCTTCCCCCTGCACAGTGAAGATTTCTGGAGCTCCTGATGGGACCCTCCCAGCTGCTTTGTTCTGAATCAGGCCTTCGTAGGTCAAGGGCCAATCAGTTCCTAGGCCCTCTCCTTAGACTCAGTAACTAGCCTGGAGAGACCATACTGTCTCCCCCCAATTCCTCTCCAGTGCCCTGTTGCATTGTCATGAAGATAGCTAACCATCATTGGAAGGAAATGTGGTAGAGGAGGATATGAGTGTGGGGCGGAATGATGAGGCTTCCTGGAGGGACCTTCATTTCTTCTATCCCAGGGCCTCTGAGCACTTGCTGACTTGTCCCTAATCTCCAAGCAGGCCTTTAAGAGGCCCCAGAATATCATGGAAGGAACACTGGATTTGGTGTTGGAAAATATGGATTTAAATTTTAGTTTTTCCACCTGTTCCCTATGTGACCTTGGACAAGTCCTTTCCCCTCTTGGAGACTCTCTGTTTGCTCATCTGTAAAATAAGGAGGTTAGGCCAGGTGATCTCTCAGGTTCCCTTCTAGTGCCAGATCCGCTCATCTATGATCTCTATTCCAGGGGCTGGGGCTCTCTCACTACTTCCTGACTGTCAAGAGATCTTGAAGCACTTTATGGCTAGAGAATGGCAAAACACTCTTTGGCAAAGTGCCCTGGGTTATTATCCCCCTTTTATAGGGAAGGGAGGGAGGGGATGGTGATGGCTGTGGGGCTTAGGAGCTGGCTGCCCAGGGCCTGTGGCAGAGCCTCAGCGTCACTGTAATCGCCCATAGCTTTTACAAGCCCCCACTTTGCTTAGGGCCAGAGTCAGTCCTCCTAGGGTTTAGTGGCTTACTCACTAGGCCTGGCCTATGGCCATGCAGGTAGCCCCCAGTGTCTATGGGGGAAGGGAAGAAGCAAGTGGCAAGGGTTCTGGCCTGAAAGTCTGAGTTGACAGGGTTGTGGTTGATGCTTTTGTTGACTACAGCAGGAGAGACCTAGGTGAGACTTAAGAAAGACCTGCTTGACTTTTTTTTTTCTGGTGTTCATGAGGGACTCAGCTCTGACTAAGGAATTGAAGGAGAGGCTGGAGGATTTCAAAGCCCCTTCTCCACCCCTTGAAGTTTTCTTAAGGAAGGGAAATGGGAGAGCAAGGACAGACAGTGTCCCTTGGAAGACCTTGACCTTTGCCCATGTAATCTATGTATTGTTTGATCCTTGATATATTTATTTTTACTACCCCCACCCCACCTGTGTCCAGGGCTGGAACAGCTCACTGGGAACTTATTGGGGGTGGGGGAAGGGAGGGAAATATGTGTACACATGTGGGTTGATGGATGCCTGTTGGTCTGAGCTACATGATAGCAACTCTGTCCCCAAGTTCAGAAACAAGTAGAGATGTGTACATGCATGGGCCTGCTTGTTTTGAGTTGGGTTCGTGAACAGGGACATGCCATATCCACGCAGGGGTTTGTAGACAAAGGAATAGTGGCTGACCTCATCTCTGGGATGGAGCTGGTTCTTTGCAGGGCACAACCATAAAGATGATTATAGGATTGGAGATGGTGTGATGAGGGAGGGCTGGGGTCAGGAAAGACCGAGCTTTCAACAAATCATCACCCTAGGGCAGTGGGTTCCCCCTGTTGCAGAATGATGGAGATCAGACAATAGATGGGACTTCCTAGTTGCTAGGGGATGGGCAGTGACCTTTCATTCCCAGAAGCAAGATAGGAGTGACCTTGCCCATCTGTTAGGGATGAGTGCATGTATGAGATCCTTTCTCCACCCTACTAGTTGAGCAGCTACTTGGTCTTTGGACAACTCTGTTTTCTCCATTTTCGTATATAAAGTGTGGGGGTTGAACTTGACTGTGGTCTCAAAAGTCCCTTCTTCCATCATTCTGTGGTTCTGTAACAGGGTGGCCTTCCTGGAGAACTTGGGAAGGGCTCTGTCCCTCCAGCTTCCACCTGTCCTGGGTCACACCCAGGCAGTGACCATATTTACCAGCTTAGAGTTGCCCTCCTGGGGACCTTGGGCATCAGATCCTATCATTGGCCTTGGGCCCATTTTTGGTCAGAGAGCTTCCCCTCCTCCCCAGACTGGCACTGTGGAGCGTCTGTTATGCCAATGAAGAAGATAACAGTAGCCTCCACAACTCCTAACCCCCTCGAGACCTGGGAGTATCTGTGATCCAGCTTAGCCTGAAGTCTGGCCCAACACTGGCCCAAGGCTAACCTGGACAATCTATCAGTGCTGGAAGGGACCTTAAGGGGCATTTAGTCCAACCCTAGATTTTACAGTTGAAGAGAATGAAGACCTTTTCCAGACTTATTTTCTATTACTTCCCTTCATGCACTCAGTGTTCTAGCTAAACTGGTATACTAGCTACTACAAGAAATACCATCTCCAGCCTCTGTCCCTTTGCAAAGGCTGTTCCTTCTCTCACCTCCACCTCTTATCATTTCTGACTTTCTTCAAGGCTCTGATCCTGCCCCCTTAGTAAAGCCTATCTTGATATCTTCCCTTCTACCCCTGTTGCACTCTCTTATACACCATACTGTTAATGAAATTATTTTCTATTTACTTTACTGTATAAATGTTTATCCACTAGCAGAATATAAGTTCCTTGAAGGCAGGTACTGGTTTGCTTTTGTGTTTGTATCTTGGTCTGCCTGGCACAGTATCTTGAACATAGGACATTAATATTTGCTAAATATACCTGAGGAAAGGGCCCTTGTCCAAGGTCACAAAGCCAGGATTCAAACCCAAGTCCTATTCTGTTCTTTCTCTGTGAATCCCACAGAGTTAGGTAGATAGAAATATGTGCTTTTGAATTTCCTGGGTATTAACGATCTCTAGGTCCTGATATGACCCTTTGTCTCTTTAGAGCTGGGTAGGGTGAGAGATGGATGGTTTCCCCTTTGCCCTTGGAGACTGGGAACGGGGGTGAGCTCTAGAGAAGAAACTCGCCCACAGAAGAAAAGCTAAGGGCATGGTGGTAGTGGAGATTCTAAAGGAGATTCTTGGGGTCCCCATTTGGCTCTCTCTAGGGGAAGGTAGTGGTGGAGATAGAGAAGAGACCCTTAGGATGAAACCCAAGCTTCTCTGTTGGGCATTTAAAGCTCTGACTCTGACCTACTTTCCTAGGCTTATTACATGTTATTCCCCTTCACGAACTCCATGGTTTAGCCCAACTGGCTTCTGGCTGCTTTTCTTCACACATGACATTCCATCTTCTATGTCCATGTCTTTGCAAAGGCTGCCTCTCCCTCCCTCCCCCCTTCCCCCATGCCTGGAATGTCCTCCCTCTTCACCTCCATATCTTAGAAGCCTGTTTTCCTTCCAGGCACAGCTCAAGCACCATCTATAAAGCCCTTCCTGATCTCCCCAGTCACACTTGCTTTCCCAAAGAAATTGCCTCGCATTTACTTGGTATATATTTTATATGTGATACAATGACTAGAGAGCCATTTTCAAAGCCAGGAGGTCCTGGGTTCAAGTTCTGCCTTTGACACATATTGGCTGTTGTGACCTTAGGCAAATCACTTAACCTCTCAGTTCTCTAGGCCAGTGGTTCTCAAAGTGTAGTCTGGGGATCCCTGAGCCCCTTTTAGGGAGGGTCTTCAAAGTTAAAACCATTTCTATAATAATAAAGTGTTATTCGCCTATTAAAATATTCCTTTTTCCAGCTATACAATTGTGTGAGACCGGATTTTTATCATACACTTCAAAACACCATTTCATAACAGATTGAATACAGAAGTAGATAGGAGAATCCAGCTGGCTTTTATTAAGTCAGACATTAAAGAGATTTGCAAAAATATGTAAAACGGTACCACTCTTACTTAATTCTTTTATTTTGGAAAATGATATTTTTCATTAAAATGTTATTTGTATGAAGATGTAATAGGTTTATTGTTATTGTAAATAAATTAGTATCTTAGAAATTTATCAGTTTTAATTTCTAAAATGGTAAGTATTGATATAATCCACATAAACAAAAGTTCTTTCTTCAATAATGTGGAAGAATGTAAAGGGGTCCTGAGACCAAGAAGTTTGAGAAGCCCTGCTCTGTGTAACTTTAAGATAGCAAATGCTAGAGAAAGTGCTGACTTCCCTGAAGTTTCCCTTTGCTAATGAAGTCAAAGGTCCAGTTCCTATCCTGTGCTGTGTTTTGTATGTGCTTCTTGTGCTACCCCACCGCTTCTGGGAAGAAGGTCAAGCAAGACCTGCCTCCTTTTCGTATCCCTACCACCTTTCAAAGTACCTGGCACTTGTTAGAGGAACTTAATGAATGTTTGTGGATTGGTTGTTTGATTGACACTGTAGCAGTGGGGATTAGGCAGCAGGAGGGAGGCCAAGAGACTGCCTTTGAATCCCAGAGGATAGAAAAGATGGGTGGCCTAGTTATCCAGGTCAGGAAAGAGGTCTTGAGGTAGGGCAAGGACACAGTGACCTCTCAAGGGCTGTTGGTCATTATTTTGCCATAAGGTCATGAGTAGGAAAATTAAATAAGAGGAAAACAGGCTACAATGGGAAGGGCTTGAAGCTAGTCTAAAGGAATGACTTCCCCACAGAGTTTGAGATGGGGAACAGTGACCTCTTTTTATCTAGAAAAGGGAAGATTTGGTGAATCTTCAAAGGTGAAGGCATGGCAGATTTGGACTTTTCTGAACTGAGAAGCTGAGGAATTACCAGCTGGCTAGAATGATTCTTATGGAGAGCTGCCATCTTCTCCATCTCTATTGAGCTAGGGATGGGAAGGGACAAGTTACAGGGACATCGGGAACTGGAAGGAAACAATGATCATTAATTCCAACCTCACTTTCCAGAAAATGGAAGTCACTTGCTAGGTATTGAGAGGACTGGTCAGTGTTGAAAACACAGTCACTGCCAGATGTGTCTAGTTGCACACTGCAAGACATCGAATCTGGGCTGAAGTAGGATGGAGGAATATGCTGGTTACAGAGGGGACCTCAGCTGAGACCACTGAGGTCATATTGAGGCTCACCTAGGGAGCCCCAGATCCCAGGCCAGACACTTGAGAGGAATGGGACATTTCCTTTTTGTATCTCCTTCTGACTCCAAGGTTCCCCCTTGAGTCTTCCTCCTTGGATTCTGGCTAGTTCTGTTCACTTCTGTTCACTGCTTAACTTCTCTCAGTCTCATTTTCCTCATGTATAAAGTGAAAGGGTTGAGCAAGATGATTTCTAAGGTCCATTCTAGCTGTAACATTCTGTAGCTGTGAGAAAATCATAGATTTCATTTCATAAAAAGGACAAAAAACCCCAATTCAGTTCAATTTGTTAAGTATGCATCTACTATATGAAGGCACTATATGAAGTACTTGGGATATGAATATGAATAAAACACAATACTTGTCCTCAGTGAATTTACAATCTAAGTGGGGGGAATTGAGACCTGAATACAAATAACTCCAATCCCATGGAAAATAAGATAAGTACATAGGAGAAGGAAGAGAGATTGGGAAGATGAGGTTCCCAGCATCATGGTAGAGGCAATGGTACGTAAGCTGGCCCTTGAAGGACAGGAAAGATTTCATCAAGAAGAAAGCAAACATAGCTGCCACAGGAGGGATTTAGGTTAATTGCAGTGTGGCCTACCCAGCCTCCAGGTTGTCAAGAGACATGCTAGAGTGGTAATCCAGGGAGGGGGTGGATTTATCTCCTGGGAAGGCCATCCCAGAAGATAAATCCACCCCCTTCCCTGATTTACCTCTTAGGTTGGAAAGAATAATGTGGATACCTGGGAATGTATGTGATGATCTAACACATCTGTTCTCATCACCCCCAATCCCCACTCCAGAGACATCTAGGGGTACCAGAGACCCTTTCAGAGGGCCCATGAGGTCAAACCCATTTTCATAATACTGCTAAAGCATTTTCTTTTCTAACATTTCAAATATTAATCGATATAATCCACATAAACAAAAGCTCTTTGGGAGTTCCTTAGTAATTTTTAAGGGTGTAAAGGAGACTTTTTTTGAGACCACAAAGTTTGAGGACCGCTCCAGAGTTAGTCTCTAACCCTTTGAAACTATGGTGTACAAGAGGAAGCAAGCAACACAGAATTAGATCCTAGATTCAGAGATTATCAGAGTTGGAAGAAGCCTTGGAAATCACTGAGTCTGTTCCCTTCATTTTATGGATGAGGAAACTGAGGCCTACAGAGACCAAGTGACTTGTCCAAGGTCATATGGTTAGTGGCATAGCTGGAATTAGATCACAAGTTTGACAGCTAGTTCATTCAGGCTTCTTTCCACTCCACCAAAAAAGATACTGTTGGATAGATTCCAGTCACCCTTTTTCTAGGAGCTCTGACTTCCCCTCCCTTCCTTTTGGTCCCCAGACTCTTTATGTTTTGGGGGACAGAGGGGCCCATAAAGTGATGATATGGCTTACAGCTGCCTTTGTGATAAGGGAGGGGGTGGGTCTGACTAGTAAAGGACAGGTGTCTCTATCCCAGCTGGTAAGTCTTGTCTCCTCCACCTGTCAGCTTCAGAGAATGCAGAGAAGAGGAGGAGGGGGAGGAGGGAAAGGAGGGAACTAGTTGCCTCCTGCACCATCTCCCCTTTGGATAGTGCTTTTGCCACATTCCATTCAATTCAAACATTTAATGAGTACCTACTATGTGTCAGATACTATTGGAAACTGAGGGTCCAGAGACAGAAAGCAGACAGACCCAGTCCCCAAGGAACTTACAGGGTAGGTTGCAACCTGGATCCAGATTAGAAAATACAAGGTACTAAAAAATCATTTCCAAAAAGAAGTAGCACCAAGCACTGGAGGGATCAGGACCAGCCTGGAGTAGAGGGTATATTCCAGATGTGAGGGACCAACTCTGTGCCAAATTGTGGAAACGAGAAATGGGTGTTTTGTACTGGGAGGCCCTGGGACAGAAGGAACTGGAGAAGGCTGGGGCCTCCAGATGAGGTGGCTGGTGATGGCGGAACCACATGGGTCTAGCTGCCTCCTCTCAAAGCTGAGGGTCCCCAAGAAAAAGGGTAGGAGAGAAAATAGCTGAGCTAATGAGGAATAGATTTGTCTGCTGCACCCTTCCCATCCCTGACCCTGCCCTTCCCCATCCTCCCTCCTATTTTCTCTCTCATGGCACCCTCAGCTTCCCCAAAAACAGCATGCTAATCCTATACAAACTGGCTTCCCCACTGACCCTGGCAAGATTCTGCTGGCTCTATCTCTGATCCCTGCCAGACCCAGAGAGCTGTGTGCCACAAGAACTGGGTTTGACCAGCAACTGGCCCTTTAAATCCTCCTTGACTCCCCAGCAGGTCACCCTGTTTGTCTGGGAGGATTTGCTTCTTCCTGATTGGATTGGCCTCCTTTGGGCCCTTGCCATAATTTCATGTATATAACCTGCTGCATGTCATCCATACTCTTCTAAATCCTCATCACTCCCCATTTGATCTCTCAACCAACAATCATTTGTGAATTTCCTGCCCAGAGATGTTCATTGTTAGGTGCTGGGGATCAAAAATTAAAAACAAATAAATCAGCTCCTGGCCTCACGGAGTTTACGTTTTATTTGGGGAGACAAAGTATACCGTCACCAGGGCTGTTTCCTTGTCCTCACCATTCAGAGTCATTGTGGCCAGCCCTCTGCTTCTGGGCCACCTAGCTCCCAGTCAGGCTGGAATCTCACCTGAATCTTCCTGGAGAGAAGATACCCTGGCTACTATACAATGCAGTTTCCCATTATCACCTTCTGCCTTGGCCTGACCTTGCTAGTCACTCTTACCCCTGTCTGAGCCCAGGTTTCTCTCAGTCTGCCCTCCCCCATCCCCTCCTCCTTCTTGTCCTACTATTGGGTTAATGCTCTTTTCAGTTCAACATTTATTAAACATCTACTGTGTACAAGGTGCTTGATATACAAGAAGAGAGACACCATTGTTAATCTCTAGCCATCTGCACAATGAACGGTAGAGGAAGAAACAAAGGGGAGGGGCATGAACTAAGTGCCAGGGTGAGGACCAAGCAAAATGCTATGGAAAATTCGGGGAGAGAGAAATCGCTTTTGCTCTGGGGGTAGATGAGATGTTGGGGTCCCTGCTGTCACTTGTGAAGGCTTCCTGATGGGAATGGGCCTTGAAGGGAGGGAAGGACAGATTTCAAGCAAAAGAGAAGGGGTAGGGTAGTTGAGGATGCATTTCTAGTGGAATTCTAGCAAGGTTGAGCCAAGGCACAGAGAGGGAAGAAGACAGAATTATTGGAGGAGATGTGGAATAGTCCAGTTTGGCTGTGATGTGGCATAACTAAAGAGAAGTAGAATGAGATGAGATTGGCTGGGTTGTACACGGCTGTGATCATCAAGCCAAGAAGTTTATCGGGGAGGCAATGGGGAGCCACTGAATATTTTTGAGCAAGGGAGTGACAAGGTCAGACATGTGCATTAGGAAAGTTATTCTGCAACTGAATGAAGGATGAACCAGAGAGGAGAGAAACTAGAGGTAGGGAGATGTGGTAGAATGTTATCATAGTAGTCCAGAGTGATGATGAGAAGCTATTTAGTATTCTGGTGATGGTAATCATGAAATGGAGGTAATGGGTTTGAAACACTATGGAAGTAGAATTGGCAGAACTTGGCAACTGATTAGATATGCAGAGAAAGGGAGTCCTCTACCTTCCCCTCCTTCTCTCCCTTCCCTCCTCTTATTCCTGGGCTGGTCTGAGCCAAACCCTGACCCCTTCCCACACCAACGGCTCTCAGGCTCCTCCAGGCCCAGCTGGGACTTTCACTTCTGCCTTGGGACCCTAGAGGGAAGTCAAGCAGGGAGATGAGGGTGATGAGGCTAACTGTCCCAACGGCCCCCACCTTTTTTCTCAGAATGGAAGGAAATGGGCTAGCTTTACAGTTGAAGGGATGGAGGTGAGATGGAAGAAAGGTCCTGAGAATGAAGGAGAGAAAAGGGTCCAGCTTAGTCTCTAGAGGGCTGAGGCCTTGACTGCTAAGTGGGAAGGGTAATTATCCTAGGGAAGAATGATTTGCCCTCAGGATGAGTGGTAGGGGTAGGATTGGAACCTGATTTTTAAAATCCAGTAAAATCTAGAAATGAGATTTGGAGTCAAAGACCTTGGGTTTGAATCCCAACTCTGTTTCTTGCTACCTCTATGACCTGGGACAAGTCATTGAGACTCCCTGGTCATCAGTTTCTGCCTTGGTAAGAGAAGGTGGCGGACATGGGTTTGGGGTACCCAAAGTGTAGTCTGGGTATCTGAGTCAGGGGCACCAAACTACTTTCATATTAGTATTAATAGGTTTTAATTTCTAATACAATAAATATTGATAGATACAGCTGATATCAACAAAAGCTCTGTGGGGGCTCCTCAATCATTGTAAGACTCCAGTGGTATTCTGAGGCCAAAAAGTTTGAGAATCGCTGGGTTAGACAATCTCTAAGGGCTTTTTTTCTAGTTCTAAATCATGTGATATCTGATTAGATCTGATAGGGACTATTTCCTCTGGTTTAGATTTGAGTAAACTGAGGCAAAGAGAGGGGAAGTGATTTACTCAAGGTTGTACAGTGGAGTTGATTCTAATATTGAAGATGAGATGACATTCAAAGGGAGAGAACCCAAATTCACTTCTCTAGGAGACCTCAGAGCCCTGGGGCTTCTGGAGTAGGAGCCAGTAAGACTATGTAAAGGACCATGCAGATGAGTCATCAGCAGGGCTTCCTTTAAGCCAAATGGTACAGGGGCCCCGGGGCCATAGACTTGGCTTCTAGTCCAGCCACTTACTTGCTGTTTGACCTTGGGGAAGCCACAGAACTGTGCAGGGCCAGTTTCCTCCTGGGTAAAATGAGGGGTTTGGCCAAGGTGGTATGTATCTAAGGGCCCTTCCAGTCCTGACTGTGTGTGAAGCTGAGGAAGGGCAGGAGGGCAGGCTTGGCAATCCTTGCTTCAGAAGGCTCCTAGCTTTTCTACTGGAGACCTTGTGCCAATTGCACTTTACCTCTGGGCCTCAATTCCCTTCTTTGTCAATGGCAGGATTGTACTGTATTCCTGCTCTAAATCTCTGATGCTCCAATCCCCTGATCTGCATTCTGCTCCCAGCTCCTGGCCCCCTCCCCAGAGGCCCTTGGTCACCTTTGTGTTCTTCTGCCTTTTTGCTGTGGGCTGGTGTTCTCCTGGCTAGGTTTTCCTGGCACCTCTACCTTTTGTCCTTGGGACAGTGGTTCTCCTTTTTATTGGCTATTCCCCATGCCCACTTTCCTAGCTTCCATCAGTCTACTGCATCTCCTCATTTCTCCACTGTTAAAGTCCCCCTAAATTTTTTCTGGAATCTAATCTCCATCCTTTCTATTGCAATGTTGGCCCCACTTTATTCTCCCACTGCCTTAGCTTAGCTTCTTGACTACTGCTCCCTGAACCTACCCCAGTCCCTCCAGAGCCTGGAAATCCCCAATCAGATTTCTCTTCTCTGAGGATTCATCTTTCCCCTCTTTCCCTCCCCTTCTCAGAAAGATAGAGTCAGAACTATATAACACCTGAACTAGAAAGGATTTCAGAGATTGTCTCGTTCGATCCATTCATTTTCTAGATAAAGTAACATGTAGAGTCTTTCTCAACCACCAGATGGACAGTGTTCTCCCAATGCTGGGGGGCCTCAGGTTCTAGTAACCTGTCCCCTTTGACTCCGACGGCCTGTAATAGCAGCAGGAGGGGTAGAGGTTAGAGAAGAGGAAGGATGAAGTTGTCCGGAGTGTGTGGGGGGGGAGGGGTGTGTTCCACCCCTATTTGGTAGAACACCCAGGAACTCCTGGGCTCAGAGTCCGGGGGATGGTTGCAATGACCCTTCTCTCCCTCTTCCCCAGGAATCGAATTTCAGACCAAGTGGGAGAGAGGGTGGGGCTAGCTGATATGTGGGTGGGAAGCCACCACGAGTGTCTGTCAGTCCAACTGCTCCCCGTCCCCTCCCCCAGCTCCCTGCCCCATCCTTCCCACATCTGTTCCTGTCCCTTAAGCGACAGTAGTGGTGACTCCCCAGAACCCCGTACTCCCTCTGGCTTTGTCCCCCTGACGCCTGGGACCCTCCGACTCCAGCCCAGGCCTCCCCTGGAGCTAGCTTCCCTCACCCTGCACTCCCTCCTGGGGCCTCCTTGGTGAGTTAAAATTAGCCCAGCCTGGGGCATAAAAATAGCCCTGGGCTGCCTGAGAGCGGCCAGGAAGGCTTGGGGGCCCTGGTTGGGGGTGGGAGTGGGAACCTCCAGCTCTTTGAGCCCTCCGAGGCTAGTGGGAAAGTGGTCAGCACCTTCCTGAATCCCCATTTTAGGGGGGGGAGGCTGATAATTAGGGGTGGAAGAATCTGGCTTGACTAACAAGAGTCCTTGAGAAAAGTGGGGCCAGGAGGGTCAAGGTGTCATGGTCCCCTTCTTTGAGAAGTTTAATATGGAGCCTTCCAGCTAGAAGCAGGCCCCCTCCACCCCGCCTTCCTTCCTCCCCCAGCCTGGCTGCAAGTTCAGTGACTCTCCTCACCTTCTAGCTGACAGACTAGTCTGGGTCTGAATCATTTCCCAAATGTCTTCTACTCCCTCCCCTTCTTTCTCCCCAAGGACACAAGCCATGGTTTCTGGGAGGTTGGGATATACTTGTATTAGATTAGAAGTTTTTCCTGTGATGGCGCTCTCTGCCTTCACCTCTGTTCTGCCCTTCCCCACCACCATGGTAAGGCCTTGGGGGGGGAGGCGAGGATTTGGGGAAGCAGTTCCCAGACTGTAAGAGTCTGCCACCCCTCCCCCTCTTCCTCCATGGCTCAGTAGTAGTTGTGACAGGTGTGGGGTGCCACACAGAGTCATTGAATTCCTTGTGCCTTCCAAGTATCTGTTGGAAGAGGGAGAACCCCTTTGGGGTCCCAGGAGATAGAGGGGCAGAGATAAGGTTTAGGGAGAGAGATGGGAGTTGGGGAAACCCAATGACAAGGAGAGTTGTAGTGCTGGATGTGCATTGAGAGAATCAAAATCCTGTAGAGAACTAATTAATTAACATGCTCCTTGCCCGATGCCAGACTTCTTTTAGTCAATCAACATATATGTGTTCATCTCTTTGGACCCATCAAACTCATTTAGTATTTCTGTTCTCCACTTAATTGCTGAACTCAGAACTGAGAATGAGGCTGGGAGGAGAGGGCTTTTATGCCCCAGAAGAGAGGCTGTTAGGGAGAGATGGGCTCAAGGTCTCTAGAAGAAGTTGGTGAGGGATGGGAATGCTGACACAAGATCATACATTAACTGGAAGGGCCTTAAAGGCAATTCAGTCCAACCCCATCATCTTACAAATGAAGAGGTCTTGAAGTTAAGAGAAGTTAAGAAGTTAAGAGACTTGCCCAAGGTCACATGGGTAGTAAATTGGAGAACTGGGATTTGAACCCAGGCCCTCTGACTCTAAATCCAGGGCTCTTTCCATTGCACTGTGATGCCATGTCAGTTGTATCTTGGCAGTTTGTCTAAATATGTGGGTTGGTCTCTATCTTTGTCTTTGCCCCTCTGTGTCTCTCTGTTTGCTTCTCTCTGTCCTTATATCTTGCCTTCTTTCTCTGTCTCCATGTTTCAGTTTCTCAGCTCCTTTAAAAAATGAGGGCTCTCCCTAAACCATGGCCCCCCTTTCCTTGTTAGCCTGGCAATGGGGGTGACAGGTGGATCTGACTGTGATGTTCTCTCCCCTCCCTCCTTACTTCATGCCCTGCAGCCCAGGCAAGGGGAATAGACAGGCAGGAGAGGGGGTAATAGACTCTACCTCCTCTTGTGTGAATTCAGGCTTAAAGAGAGCAGTCACTCTTTCTCTTCACCCCAGAGGGCTGGGTCTGAGTCCCATTGCTGGGGGCCTTTGAGTCACTCAGTCAGCCTGTGACTCAATTCCACTTCTCCTCCCTTCTGCCCTAGAACTGGGAGGGAAGAGGCTCCTCCCCTCCTGAGCCCAGTTTGGGTTGCTATCACTTGGCCCTAGGAGCTCCCCAGACTTGGAGAAAAGCCACCTCTCCATATCACATGAGGTGCTTTGAAATCTCATCACTTAATTCAACAAACATTCATTAACACCTACTATGCACAAGTCAGGGGATGTGGATACACTCTGGGGTGCAGAGATAGCCAATTAATTTCTGCCATCTGCAATTGTAGGAAGAGATGGGAGTTAGCCAGGAGGAAGAACTCCCTAGTTTCCCTAATCTTTCTGGAGAGGTGGGGGGTGGGGGAGAAGAAATCCAGCCTGTGGTCTGACTCTCCTGCTTCAGCCTCCAGGAGCTCATCCAGTTACTGGGTGGGGGGGGAGGCTTTGGCCAGCAGAGCCTTGTCTCTGTCTACCTCCCTCTTCTCCGCCCCCCTCCCCGCCAGGAACCAAGATATCATCAGTGATCATTCTGAAAGTGGAGGTTTGAATATTGCTTTGGTACCAGGAGGTGTTAAACTGGGGGGTGGGGGGGGCTGTTTCTCCTTATCACCCCATCTGCCTGGAGCCCCTCCCTCCAAGACCATTTGAACAAAATTTGCACATTCTTCCCATCCCTCAAAAAAAAAAAGAAAAAACAACCCCAACACTGCTTGAGTTGAGGCAGAACCACGGTTCCCTCCTTCTCACTATCTCAACTTATACCTGTGTCTATGTCTCCCTGGGTTTTCCAGATTTTAGTCTTGTCACCTTACTTTTCTGGCCTTTACGCAGCTGTAAAAAGGGGTGGGGAATGGACAAGCCGATTTTACACTAACATTCCTATTCATTCTCCCATCTTTAAGATTTCCCATCTACGGATTTCATTGTACAAGTCTCCTCTCCCTCCCTCCCTGGGTTATATAAAATAATCTTGTTGCTGGTGGCCCTCTGGGCTTGCTCTGAGGGTCATCTCTGGGGATTATACCAAGCTTTCCTTCTTCCCTTTACTACTTCTCTATTGACCAATGTCTCAGGGCAGTCTTGTAATCTACCCTCTGACCTTCTGCTAATTAACATCAACCTTTCTGCCGTATAAATGGGTTGTGTTTTATGCTTTTGCCCAGTCCCATGTAAAATTTCTTCCAAGCCTTTTTTTTCTTGGCACTGTCCCCCCTTCCCCCAAAAAATCCCCACCAGTGCCCTCCCTCCGAAGGAGTGAATGAATCAGCAGTTCACTCTGAGGCGTGACTCTTAGGTGGCATCGAGAGTCACAGCTGTGGCTGAGGAACCAGGGTCACAGCACAGAGAAGGGTGAGAGGAAGGAAGAGAGATCCTGGCAGGAAGGGGGAGGTGAAACTTGGTATGGTCCTCCAATCTCTTCCTCCATCACCACCTTCCAATCAGAGGGTGGGTGACCCAGGGAGCAGGGAGCCTGGTCTGGAGATGGTTTGAATGGGAAGGCTTCCTGGAGGAGGAGAATGGGAAGGAGGGGAAAAGAGGAGAGAGGGGTTCATATCTGGAGCTCACGTGTTTTAGCCTCTGGCTTCTGGCAGTTGATTAGGTAATTAAACAGAGGGCTAATTAAGCAAGCACAGGTGTTCATTAAAGTCTCTCTAATTGGATGGGAGGGGGCTTTGGAAAGACTGGCCTTACTGCAGAAGGGCTATGTTTGGGACCCTTCTATATCTCCTTCCCATCTTGAATTTTCAAGGTCCAGTCAGCCCTTCCTCCAACTTTCCCAGGCATCAACAGAATGTCCTGACCCCCATGGCTGATGTTGGAGATGCTGAAACAAGTGGGATTAAGGGTGAACTTCCCAGCAGGAGAGTAGGAAACCATGTAACTGGCACCTGATCACAGTAGAGGGGAGAGTTGAAAGAAAAGTGCACTTCAAATTTTGTTCAGCAGTCTGAATATTCCCTAGAAGTAGGAAGGCCAGAGAGGTTAGATAGCAGAAAGTACTGCCCAGTGTGTAGAGGCTGGAGGCTTTGAGGGAAGAAGAGCTGGATCTGTAAAGTACTTTGAGATCTAAGATGGAAGGTGGGGGTGGGAACCAGTCACTTTAACCCTTTTTTTGCGGGGTATGTTCCGGTCTCTATTTCCCTATCTGGCCCCTCCATACCTTTCTTTCTTTTCCAAGTACTGATCCCTCACCCATCCCAGCTCCCCCTGACAGGAGGCGGGGGTGGGGGTTGGGGGGGTGGTGTTGTAAGAGACCAGCCAGGGAGCTGGTTGCCAGGCAACTGTTACCGTGGCAACCCCATCTTTTCTATCTCCATGTGCCAGGGGCTGCTCCTTAGATGGCTTTAGATCCCTATCCACTCTGGGAGCGGGTAGAAGAGCAGGGAGAAGAGCAGGGCCCTGAGGCCAGAGAAGAGAAGAGAAGTCTGAGAGGGGATTCATTGGCCCACCAAAGGGCAATTCCCTAGGGGAGTGGGGGGAGCACCCATTCTGCAGTGGGAGGAATGAAACTTAGACTTGAGAGGAGACTCACTTCAGGGAGCACATAAGGTTGAGATAAGAGAATTGGTGAAAGGGGCATGGACTCTCCACTGGGGGCAGGGTCATTGTGGATGGAGGTTAGACTACTGGGAACAATTTCTAAGGCAGTATGATAGCGGAAAACAGACAGTGGGATAGTGGAAAGGATACCCAGCTTTGGATTCTGAATACTGGATTGGAATCTGAGAGTAAGTCACTTCCCCTCACTGAGCCTCACTTTCCCCATATGCAAAATGAGAGTAATAGTATTTGTACTACCTGCCTTACAGGATTATTGTAGGGAAAGAGCTTTTGTAAACCTTAAAGCGCTTTAGAAATGTAAGTCATTAACACTAGAGTAGGCTGGTGTGTGTATGTTAATTAATTCATTTACTCATCTCATCTTATGGTTCTAGGTGCCTCAGTGAGGGAGTCTCACTTAAAGCAGTTACTCTTGGATCTATCCCATCCTCCACCTGATGAACTCCTTTATACCAAGTTCCTAGCCCTCTAGGCCCTATATACCAAAGTGATTACATTCAAAAATATACATTTCTATTACCTTGAGTCTAGAGGCTTTGGAGCCAAGAGACCTGGATTTGAATCTCCCCTCAGACATTTGCTACCTGTGAGACCTTGGGCAAGTCACATCTCATGGAACCCCAGTTTCCTCATTTGTAAAATGAGGTCCTTTCAACTCTAAATTTGTGATCCTATGACTAGTACTAGCCACCTCCTGGTGTTACTGAGAGGAAAGCACTTTGCCAGTTTTAAAATACTACACAGATACTAATTGCTTCTAATGATAATTGTCATTATCCTCAGTATCCTAATGTCCAGATTAACTCACAGACACTGATTTGGAAGGAGCTCAGAGACCCTTCCAGAATCCCCTTGACATCTACTTAATACATGTTCATCTAGTCTTTGCTTGGACACCCCCAGTGATGTAGAACTCGCTAATTGTGGAGGCATTACACTCCACTTTTGAATAGCTTTGTTGGGAGATTTTTCTTTTTTGTGAACTAAAATCTGCTTCTCAGGAACTTCTATCCATTTCTTTTAGTTCTGCCCCCCTTGGGGCCAAGTAGAACAGATTTAATCCTTCTTTTAAAAGGCAACCTTCCAGATACTTGATGACAGCTGTCATGTTCCCCCAAGTCTCTTCTTCTCTAGGCTAAACACTCCCAGTACCTGCAACTGGCATGGTTGCTAGTCCAGCTGGAGAGGGGATCACCGCCGTCATGGATTGGGTTCAGAAGATAGTTAGGTCTCAAACATGGATCCCTATCTACCCTTTCCAAAGATCTGGAGGACTCTGACTTGAGCAGATGTTGTCAGGGATAATCCTGGGGGGAGGGGGGTGGTCATAAAATTTAGAGTCAGGAATGCCCTTAGAGATTGTGTAAATAAACCACTTTATTTTATAGATGAGAAAACTTAGGTTCCAAGAGAGGAAATGACTTGTCCAGAGTCACCCAAGTAATATGTTACAGATGTAAGATTCTAGCACAGGTTGTGTGACTCAGATTCTGCAGCCCTTTTTCCTCTTTTACATTGTAGTGATGGAGGAGAGGGTGAGACAAGAGGATAAAACAATTGTAGGGGCTGGGGTGTGGTTAGGAGATTGCTCTTATTGCTGTAGCTGTAGGTTATAGCAGAGTGAAGGGAGAGGGGCTGGAAGCTGAGACCCAAGAAAAGTGGACTTGACAAGGGATGTGCTGCTACTGCTTCAGAAGAGGGACTCTCAAGGGGAGAATCCTGAACTGTAGTGGAAGGCCCCCCCCCCCCCCCACCTGTAGGAGTGGTTTCCCTGGAATGAGGGAGGAGGGGCGGTGGTTATTTCAGCTGGGGGTTGTGGAGGAGGAGATGGTATCGGCAGTAGAGAGGCAGATGGGGCTGAAAGTCAAGACACTGGCCCTAATAACAGCCCAGCCACCTCAGCCAGCGTCTCCTGACTCACCAGACCTTGAGACACTGTCTTATTAAACTGCCTCTTGAGAGCAGAGACTGTCTTTTGCCTTTCTTGGTATCCCCTGTACTCAGCACAGTGCCTGGCACATGGTAGGGACTTAAATGTCTGTTGATTTGTCTCTAAGCTGCAATTCTTCTGAGTGTGTTGGGGTGAGGCCGTAGAAGAGCTGACCCTCTAACAGAAAGGATAGTGATTAAACCACAGGAGGGACTTTTAGGGTCCCTCACAATGGGGGTCTGTGCTGTAGCCCAAGGAGAAGTCCCTAGTGCTGGAGCCTGGGGTATACTGGTGTGGATATACTGACCTTAGCTAGACTCACTCCCACTCCACTGACTCCCTCTCTACCCCTAGTGGCCAGGAGTTAGACCTTAGCTCTCTGCATCTGTTTGAGGCTTGGGTAACTAAGTCAGAAGTGCCGTGAGAGGGCGAGCATAAAGACACATTAAGTGTTTGAAGCCTGGAGGCGAAGGAGGTTACTCTGTTTACCACCCCATCAGTAGCTGTGTACTTCTGCGCTTATAGCCTCCTCTCAGTTATGGGCAAGTTCCTGATGACTTGTAGGTTCTTGGACAGAGGTTTTTGAAGGAATCTTTTGGGAGGGGGGAGAGGGATTGGGATGGGGGTTAACCTTGTTTGGCTTGGGCTCAGGGAGAACCAGGAACATGAGAGAGAGAGAGAGAGAGAGAGAGAAAGAGTGTGTGTGTGTGTGTGTGTGTGTGTGTGTGTGTGTGTGTGTGTGTGTGTGTGTGATTGTTACCAAAAAGGTTCCCAGTACAGCTGTTCACCAATGGAATGAATGAGCTGAGTGGGTAAGGTAGGGAGCTGCCCATCACTGGAAGTGTTTAGGTGGAGGCTGGGCTTGTAGTAGGGATGATTTCTTTTCACTTAGGTGCTTGACCTGACTCCGGATATTCCTTTCAGCTCTGAGGGTCTGAGATCCTAAGTTTGGCTCTAGACCTGGGATCCATTCAGCGATACTTTTGTGTGACCTAGAGCACACCAGCATCCAAGGGCTGCAGGGTTCTAAGCAATTATTCTGGGAAAGAGCAGAAGCCTGGCAATGCTGGGGTGTGGTAAATCAAATTCCTGAGCAGGATTCCCAGAGCAGTCTAGGGTATTGGAAGGAAAGAGTGCTGACCATGGAACCAGAAGAGCCCCGGGTTTGAATCTAAACCCAGGCTGATCCTTACCTTGCTGCAGTTATTATTATCACAGTAGCCGTTTCAATAGATGACCTCCAAGGGCCCTTCCAACTCAAAATCTGGGACTTTGTGTCAAACCATCCACAGAAATATCGGTCCAGGAAATTGTTGAGCAGAGTAGAGGAATTTCAGCTTCTTTTCCTAGTGTACGTTTACTGCATCGAAGAAGTAGTTTTGTTGCATAATTGCAAGCTAGCTGGCTGCTTGCTCCCAGCCCTGCTCCCATTGTTCTGCCCTTTCCTAGTTCCTCTTTTCCATCCTTCTGCCTACCCAGGTGGCTGTGCTGGAACTGCCCTTGAGGACCATGAACTAATCTCCTGCGGGGACGAGCCTTTTCATGAACACACTCTAACACCGCTGCCGCCTGTTGAGGACCCACCTCCCAGCAAGGCCTTCCTCCCCCCACCTCTCCCCAGGGTTGAGGATCTCTGGAGAAGATGGGGCGGAAAAAGATCCAGATTCAGCGGATCACAGATGAACGGAACCGGCAGGTGAGGGCCAGAGTGGGGTAGTGGGAGAGGGGAGGCTCGGACTAGGTCATTGATAGCACCAGGGAAAGGTGCAGCAGAAAGAGAGGTTCATTTGGATACCTAAAGAAGGTGCATGTGGCCACTATTTCTCATTTCTCTAAATCCTATGATACTCTGGGTTTCCAGGTTCTCCCCTACTCCCACCCCCAAGCTTTTATGTAGGGGTAAACCATGGTATTATGGCCATGTGGGAAAAGATTGGCTTGGGAGGGAGTGGGGTATAGGTTGGCCCACTCCTCCTCCCTCTGCCATTCCAGGAAAGCTACTTATCTTCATTATGAGATGGGGCTGTAATGACTGGGGACAGAAGGGACAGTTGCTAAGTTCTTTTTCCCCACTCCATGTTCTCCACAGATCGTTGACAGTACTCCCCAGCTTTACCTTCTGTTTTAGGCTCACAAAGCCGCCCTTCCCCTTACTAATAACTTAGGCCCTGTCCCTCCCTTTCTTTCCAACTGAACCAGTAGACATTGGAGTCATCGGATTTATACCTGAGGAGGGATTTTCTAAGTCATACCCATCAATTTTACAGATAAGAAGGTGAGGCCATCAAAGGTTAAATGACCTAAGGTCACATAGGAAGTGAGCAGCAGAGCTGAGATTTGACCCAATCCCCTGACTCATCCTCTCTCCTTGGGAAGCCTTCCCAGCCTGATTACCTGTTAGGGGAAAAGGACAACAGCAACAACCCTGAGGGGTTAGTGCCCTGGAGCTCCCTGTGAGCCCATAGAATGTCACCAGGGTGAGCTTGGGATCATAGAATCATAGATCTAGAGCCTGAAGGGGCCCCAGAGGCCATCTCATTTTACTGATGAGGAAACTGAGTCAGAGACAGGCTTTGAGCTGGGTCCTCTTGCTCATGAGCTATTGTACTGCAGTGCCTCCTGGAGCTGGAGTAATAGAAATTTCTTGTCCCAGACCAGGGAAGTGGTGGTTCCATTGAACTTTGCCTTATTCAGCCCACATGCAGATTCTTGGGTCCAGTTTTGAGTGCCACATTTTTGAAGAAACAGGAATGTTTAGCTTGGAGAAGATCTGGTTTATTTGGGCAGCTGGGGAAATGTGCTATTGTCTTCAAATAGAGTGCTGTTAAGATTGAAGAGTGAAGTCTAAGCCAATACTATAACCATTCCAAGAAGAAGTCATCTCATCTCCTCTTGAAGACCTTTTCTCAGTGACTCTGTCCTTTCACATCTTCTCTCTGACTCCATTTCTGTGACTATATTTTCTGGAAAAGAGTTCTAGAAGTAGTTCTCTCTGGGCCAAGACAATCAAATTAGGATCAATGGGTAGACGTTTCAGAGATGCAGGTGTCGACTTAATGTAAAGGGAAATTTGTTGTAGGGCTATTCCAAAGTGGAATGGGCTACCTCAAGAGATAGTAGACTCCACTTCCCTGGAGATTTTGAGGAGACTGGGTGACTGCTGACTGGGGACATTGCAAAGGAATTTCTGCTCAGGCTGAACTAACTTGCCTCTCAAGTCTCTTCTACTTTTGAGAGTCTTTCATTTTATCGTTCTGTGATACCATGAAAACATCCAGCCCTGGGCCTTAATAACCATTGCTGCCCCTGTGTCCTCTTCTTGGGGATTCCAGTGTGCCTTTGCCTTTGGCCCCAGGGCTTCCACTTTATTCTTTTCTCTATGTGTATGGCACTTTGAACCCCAGCAAAAACATAAGCCTCCCCTGCTTTTGTGATTCAAAGATCTCTTACCATCCTCTTAATTGGAGCCTCCATCAAGATTTGGTCTCTCATTTCCCTGATTGGGGCAGTGTGGCACAGTGGAAAGAGTATAGGATTCGGAGTCAAGAGAGGCCTGGTACATATCAGAGGTCTCTCTGGTTTTCTGGAGTCCAGGGCTAGCCCTTTGTCTCTCCCCTGTATGCTGATAGGACCATTACTGCATTGCATTGCTAGACAGAGCTGTCCTATGGAGGGAAACCAAGAAATAGTACAGATGGTGCTCCCATTACTTTAAAGTCAAAAGAAATCAGAGACCATAGGCCACTCCTCAAATTCGCTTCTGCTGTAGGATGGATGCTTCAGTCTCTTCTCTAGGACCTTCATTGTTTTTTCACTTACTCAGAGTTCCTCTTCCTTTTTGTGTCCCCTGCATGATTTCCTTTGATCCTCCCTATAACCCCATGAGGTCAGTAGGGATGGTTTAAATATCCCCATTTTATAGATGCAGAAACTGAAGGCCAGAGAGGTTTGTGACTTTCTCCACGGTCAGATAGCTGCTGAATGGCTCTGACTTTCTGCTTCTTCTCTCCTCCAGGTGACATTCACCAAAAGGAAGTTTGGGTTAATGAAGAAAGCCTACGAACTGAGTGTGTTGTGTGACTGTGAAATTGCCCTCATCATCTTCAACCACTCCAACAAGCTGTTCCAGTATGCCAGCACTGACATGGACAAAGTCCTCCTCAAGTACACAGAGTACAATGAGCCCCATGAGAGCCGCACCAATGCAGACATCATCGAGGTGAGCCTATGAGCAGCTTCAGTGGCGTGGAGGGGCCTGCTGTGGTGTCTTCTCCTTCTGAGCCTCTTTTTTAGTGCTGCTCCCTCCTCCTCCTCTGTCGCTGTCTTCGTAGCCCTCTCTGCACAGTCCTCTTCTCCCATCTTGGTCATCTCCCTGTCTGTTGCCATTTCTCCTTCTCCCATATCTTTCCCCTTCTGCTGTTTCTATGGAGCCATCACTGGGGCTCTTGTGTCTGCCTTTGTCTCTCTCTTCCAGTGCCCCCATCCCTCCATGAGGCCTTTTTTGCTGCCTCCCTCTCAGTGCCTGTCTCTCACCTTCTGTCTCACGGTGTACGCATCTCCCTTTTTGTCTTTGTGTCACCATGGGTCTCTCCAGATTCTGTCCCTTTACTGGGGCAGTCCCCAGGCCCATATCACTTGGGAGAGACTCGTGGGCCTCTGAGTCATGTCTCAAAGCTGAGATCTCTGAGCCTCTTTGGACCCCAGGAGAGATGGGGCCTGGCTTACTCCCCTGTGGCCTCTGGGGTCTGGAGCCATGTGGCTGGGTGGGGTGCCCCGTGGGGGTGGGGCTGCTGAGGGGATGGTCGGGGGGCTCCGGGCCTCCCTGAGCACTGCCTGTTGCAGACCCTGAGGAAGAAAGGCTTCAATGGCTGTGACAGCCCCGAGCCCGATGGGGAGGACTCCCTGGAGCAGAGCCCCCTGCTGGAGGACAAGTATCGGCCAGCCAGCGAGGAGCTGGACGGGCTCTTCCGGCGCTACGGGGTGAGCCCAGCCCACTCACTGCTCTCTCTGTTTGCTCCCTCCCCTCCCCCCTCCTCCCTCTTCCTCCTCCCTCCTCCCTCTATCCCTCTCTCTTCTCCCTCCCTGGCCTCTCCTGTTCTTCATCCCGAACCCATCCCCCAACCTTCCATCCTCCCCGTCCCCTCCCCACCTCCACCTCAACGCTTTCCTTTGGTCTTCCTTGAAAACCCCCTTCCTCCTCCTTGGCCCCTTTCCTCATCCATCCTTGCTTCTCTCTTGGCTTTTCTCTTCCTCTCCAACCCTCCACTTTCTTCTCTCCTCTTCTCTCTCTCCTTCCTCTCTCTTCTTCCTTGTTCCTTTTCTGTCCTTCTCCAACCCTCTCTTGTCCCTCCCCGGCCTCCTCTGCCACCCGTCCCTCTTTCCCTTTTACCTGTTTCCCTCTCCTCTCTTTTCCCTTTCCCCCTTCTGCCCCCTCCTCTCCTTTCCCTCCCTACACCCCCTGCCCCCAGGCGCTGCACAAGAAGCACAGGGAATGTGAGAGCCCCGAGGTGGACGAGGTGTTTGCCCTGACCCCCCAGACGGAGGAGAAATATAAAAAGATAGACGAGGAGTTTGATAAAATGATGCAGAGTTATAGACTGGCCGTGAGTAGCCGCATGGAGAGCTGGGGGAGCCCTTCCCCCCATGCATGGTGTGGCTTCGCAGCCCCCAATCCCCTTCCCCACATGAAAGTGAGGAACAGTCACTCAGTTCTTAGCATCATTGAACCTTTCAGCTGGAAGGGGCCTTAGAGATCCTGTCTTCAGTACCCATCATTTTACAGATAAGGAAGCTTGGCCTGTGGTAGAAAGAGCCCTGGACCAGACTGGACAGCAGGAGATCTTGGTTCTGGCTCTGAACTCTCCACTAACTCACTGGGTGACCTTGGGCAAGTCATTTGTACTCGGGAAGTCTCAGTTTCCTCTTCTCCACAATGAAGAGCTTGAACTGGATGCCCCTCAAAAGCTTCTCTCTCCAGCTCACAAGTTTTGTGATTCTACAAAACTGAGGCCCAGAGAGGCACCATGGCTTGGCCAGGGTCACACAGGGAATTAGTAGAAGGGCCAAGATGATAGCCCAGGTTATAGTCCTTACCTCTAACTTCTGACCCTAGAAACCCCATGGAAGCTACGCTCTGAGAGGAACCTTTGTTAGAAGCTGGGGAATCTCTGCTCTCAGATGATGGCTAGTCATTACTGGCCATAGGTGATAGCAAAATGCTCATCTTAGGCAGAATTTGGGTGGGAGAGATTTGGTCCTATGGTGTAAAGGATGGAAATCAGACCTTGAGGAGAAAGAACTCTTTGTCCCCAGCTTCCTGAATAGGGAAATCCTGAAACCTTCCTCCCAATACGGAGACCTTTCCCACAGCTATAAGCTCAGTGTCTATGGGGGCCTAGAGTGGGAGCAAGAAGGAAAGAAATGAGACTGTGCAGCAGCCAGGATGCAATTGAGGCTGGGAGAAACACTTCCCCTCCCACCACCCAGTCCCAGTCAGTAACAGCTCTGCGTGTGTGAGTTTGGATCTCAACCTGGGGTTCCTAACCAGCTTCCTGTGTGTCCTGCCTGGCTGGGGACCTAACCCACCTCAGCTCCTGGGCCCTGAGAAGACCAGGGGACTGTTTCTTGTCTCCTGTTAGAAGGCCCTTACCCTGGCAAGGCCCTAGGGCTCTGCTCCAGGCATTATTTTCTCTGACCTTCTATCTAGTATCATTCTTGCTCTGTTGGATTTAGCTAGGAGTACCTTCATCAGCATCACTGTCCTCAGAGGGCACTCTGGGGAGATGGGGCTATGACGAGGCACGATCTTTCTAACACCCACTTCCCCTCCCTTTCTCTGTCCAGTCTGCAGTCCCAGCCCCGAATTTCGCCATGCCGGTCACGGTGCCTGTGTCCAATCAGAACTCACTGCAGTTCAGCAACCCTGGGGGTTCCCTGGTGACCCCGTCACTGGTTACATCATCCCTCACAGACCCGAGGCTCCTGTCCCCCCAGCAGCCAACCCTGCAGAGGAACAGCGTATCACCAGGGCTGCCCCAGCGGCCAGCCAGTGCTGGTGAGTATAGAGGGAGGGTTCAGTTCAAAGTGCAGCTCGACTCTCCCCTCAGACACAGAACCTCCTCTTCCTGCCCTTTCCCAGCTCACATTCATGGCGGGAGCGGAGTAGGTGTGACTTCATCGCCCCACCTGTGCATCTCTGCATCAGTAGATGCACGCTATCATTCCCTCCTCACCCTCTCCTCCCCTTCTCTGGCCCATTTCATATTTGTGTTGTCTAGGGAGACTTCCCAAGCCAGAGTGTGATACCTCTTCCAAGCCCCAGCCTTGTAGGGGTCTTTCTTCCTGACCCCTTCTCATCCTCCCAGCATTGCTCTTCAGAGTTCTGACCAGCTGAATCATCTGCCTTAGCTTCTCTGCCAATGGTTTTCCTGTCTTTTTGTCTTTTCTCTGGGGTTGGGGTAGGGGAGTGTGAGAAGTCCCATTAGATGGGGTGGATTCTGTCCTGTCTCCTCGTGCCTCTGGATCCCTCCCCCAACAAACAAGCACATGTGCTTTTTACCCCAGGCCCAATACTTTCCAATTCCCTTATATTTCTGTTCCTTCCCTAGGGGCCATGCTGGGAGGAGACCTTAATAGTGCTAATGGAGCCTGTCCCAGCCCTGTTGGTGAGTCTCCCTGTCCAGAATTAGGTCTGTGGGGCTCAGGAAGGCTTTGTTTTAGAGAAGAATAGAACTGGAGGGGGGAGACAAAGACTTCGAGAGGGAGCCGGGAGCTGAGGGATATGGGCTTCTTCTGCTTCTGATCAGCCCTCTCATTTCCTGGAGCCAGGAGAGACTTGGGTTCACTTAATGCTGTATGGCCTGGGCAAGTCACTTCACTTCTCCTAACCTCAGTTTCCGTATCTGTAAAATGGGGATGATAATAATAGCAATGGTACCTCTTGGAGTTATTATAGAAAATAAAGGGCTTTGCAGCCCTAAAGTGCTACATAACTGCCAGCTGTAGTGATAGTTGTAAAATCATCATTGTTATTAGTATTAATGAGGGGATTGAATTAGATGATGTCTGAGGTCCCTTGTCACTTAAAAATGGCGTTCAGGGAATTTGAGGGAAACAGGTGGAAAAAGGAATAAAGAAGAAAATTGTATCACCAGAAATACCCCCCAAAACACACAGACACACTTCTCCCCTCCACCCTGAAGCCCTCTTTTGGAGTGGAAAAATTGGAGGAGGCCTGGGGAAAGCATGGGGTTGGAGGTCAGGAGGGGCTCACTGAAAAAGCATTGCAAACGCAGGAGATATATAAACATAACTAAACATTCTCTCTCTGCCTGTTTCTCTCTCTCTCACATACACACACATACAGACTAGTCACACTGACAGACACAGGCTACCAGGTGCCTCTTGACACACCAACTCACAGAAAGACTGAAATGGAAGGACACGCACCCTTGTCTCCCAAACAGACCCATGGACCCTCTCACAAACACAGTGTCTCCAGCCACACTCACAGGTGTATCCCAGTGATCAGCTCTGCTGAACACAAGAATACATGTTTGGAAGACATAGAGGGAGGTCTTACCCTCCCCCGCCCTGTCTCCATCAGCTGTCAGCCCTGACTGGGGCCATCCCCTCGGTTGGCTCTGTGACTGTGGCTACGAATGTCACCATTGACGTCACCTCCACATTCCTGTCATTCCCAGAGCCTCCCTGAGAATTGGGCTAGAGGCAGCTGGAGAGACCCAGGGCTCAGCAGGGAGATAGTGTTCCCCAGGGCAGGACTGCTCACTGCCTCTGCTCTTATCCCAGAATCCCTTAGTTAGCCCTGAGACCCCACCACCCAGACCTTGCCTGGGATGCCCTGCAGCACCTGGGGGCTGAAGATAAGCAAACTCAGGCCTATGGGGATTGTTTGACTTTCAGCCTGAGCACACAGTCGCCATACTAAGGGAGGTCTCAGAACAGTGTCTGTCCCCCATATGTTGGTGGTAGTGATTTTCAGCTCCATTAAAACCCACAGCTGCACTGATACATGGCCTATGTCCCTGAGGACATGGATGACTGGTTTTCCCTGCTTGTAGACAAAGGAAGGGAAGGGCCAGTGCTAGATGGTGGTTATCAGGAATGACAAAAATGACCCCTCAGTGGTCAAAGCGTAATCATTTACCAGTTATCTGACCCCTAGCCAAATAATTTCCCTTTTCAGGGCCTTAGTTTCTCCGCTATAAAATAAGAACGTAGGACAGTAAGGTCCCTTCAAGTCATGACATTCTGTGATCCTCAGTGACACCAGGTAATGCCTCAGCACTGGCCCTGCCCTGTAACCATCCTCTTCCTGCTTTCGTCTGCTCCCCCAGGGCCTAGTCTCCTTCCTCCTCTCTCACCCTGCACATGGATGGTGACACTGTCGTGGAGGACATGGGGGATGTTGCAGGGCCGGGCTCTAGACTCCATTTGCCTTGAGGTCCAGCTGCAGAAGAAAAAAGGAGCCTTACAGTGCAGCAGGGATGGAGGGTAGACTACAGGAAGGCCTCCTTGACTAGTATTGTTATGTGTGGGCACCAGAGGTGGCCTGAGGGCCGAGAATGGTAGCAGAAGAAAAGCAGTGACCTCTTCCCCTGCCCCCTCCTTTGCCCCAGCAAATGTCATTCCTCCTCAGCCTCTGTGGCCAGAGCATATAGTAATAATAGCTGATGTTTATATAGCTTTTAAAAACAGTTTACAAAGCCCTTTATATACGTTAACACTTTTGATCTTCATAATGTATTTGTGAGGTATGTTTTATTATCCCTATTCTTCAGATGAAGACACTGAAGGTCATACACCTTAGCAGCAGAACCAGGAGATTTGAACCCAGGTTTTCTGACTCCATGGGCGGCACAGGGTTACAGAAATGGAGATGTGATTATTCTCCCTCTCCTTCCTCTGCCTTTCTTCTCGAGGCCAAGAAAGTTCCAAAGAAGGGATGCCCTTTCCTGAACCCCAATGAGCTAGCTAAGTTGGGGCCGGGGAGCAAGTTGGCCAGTATATGGACATAAGGGATGTTGTGGGGCCTGTGGAGGGAAGCCTCCATACTTCTCTCATCCTTACAATCTTCTCCTTCTCCAGGGAATGGCTATGTCAGTGCCCGGGCCTCCCCTGGCCTCCTCCCTGTTGCTAATGGCAACAGCCTGAGCAAAGTCATCCCGGCCAAGTCTCCACCTCCCCCCACCCACAGTGCCCAACTTGGGGCCCCCAGCAGAAAGCCAGACCTTCGAGTCATCACGTCCCAGGGTGGGAAGGGGTTAATGCATCACTTGGTGAGTTGGCCCTTTAAGTGTTGTTGGGAATAACAAGGGGATGAGAGGGGAGGCAAAGAAGAAAGCGTCATGCTTCAGCAGGAGGGATGAAGATCAGGCAGGAGCAAGGATTTCTGAGGGAGAAATTAGGGAAGTCAGGACTTCCTCTCTCTGCCTCCCACCCAAGTTGAGGTGGAGGCAAGGACTCTTTCTCACAAGAAAAGAGGACCTGACCAGAATTTTGCTCAAAGGAGGACCTGCCCTAGAGACTGATACCACCAACAAAGGTGATATCAGTAGAGAGATGAGATGGATGCTGCCAGATATGGCTATGAGGCAGAGGGGCAGAGCCTAGTTTCTAGTAGACTTCTGATGGGCTGGGATACAAGAGGGAAGAAAGGTGGGGCTACCACAGTGGAGATCTCTGTCTAGGAGAGGGGCAGGGAGGAGAAGAGGCTGCCCTGCCCTGAGGCTGGGAGAAGGGGGAGGCATGGGGCAGTGAGCAGACACTGAACTAGCCCTGTTGGTTTGATTTCTGCTCCCAGACTGAGGACCATTTAGATCTGGTAAGTACTGGCTCGGTGTGGGCCCTTTAGACTACCATTGTGACTTGGTGCCTACTGCGAGCAGAATCTCAAGCATGGCGTGTGTTTGTGCATGTGCATCCTGGCGCTAGGTATGAGTGTGAGCTGTGCATGGATACAGACATTGATTATACGTGCCCACAATGTGGATAACTTGGTGCACAAAACAGATACTGACAGTATCATCCGTGCCCTTTAGGAGCACTGTATCCTAATACTTAGTCAAGCATGCATTCATCCGTGTGCATGTGTGTGTACATGTGTATGTGTGTACATGTTTATATAGAAGGGTGGGCTGTGTTTGTCTCTATATGTTGCTTTTGTGCAAATGGTTCTCTACTGTTAGGAAATGTGTTTGTCTCCATGGATTTTTCTATGGGGCATCTGTGGAAACCCTGCTACTGAGCAGCCTCAGGCATCCCTGAGGTTGTGTCCTGGAGCAGACCATTAAAGTGGATAGACTCTCTGCCCCACCCACCTTTGACCCATCTCCAGCAAAAAGCATGTCCTCCTATGGGGACAGCAGGGGGAGGGAGCAGGAGAAATGGGGACCAGAGCCAGAGGCAGATGCTCGCTCTCCCAGGGGAGTGCAGCCATCTAAGGCCTCATCCCCAGTTTGGGGCACACACACATACATGTATTATGTGTGTACACACAGGCATTTACATACATGTCCACAGACACACACACAGATTCTGTCACAGCCAGGAGTAGGGCAGGGGCTGCTGACTCCTCCCTCCTTTCCTTCCTCCTTCCACCCTCCCTCCCTCCTTCCCTCCCTCCCTAGCTCCTGACTCAGGGCCAAAGGAGGCTGGAAAAGGCAGGCAGGCTTTGGCGGCGACACGGCGGCAGTTTCGGCCTCAGCGTGGAGTTGGAATAAACAAGTGACTCAGCGGCAGATGGAGCTGACAGCCCCATACTTGGGGACACGCACACACACACACACGCGCACACACACAGACACACACACGTGTAAGTTGCAGTGTGAAGGATTCAGGGTAGATTTGAGGAGGACTGGACAAGACAAAGGGAACAAGATGTTCCTCAGATCTGCTTTATCCTTTCCCTTTCCCAGGGAAAAGGGCTGAGGAGATAGTGGCAGACTGGTGGTCCTCTGGCCAGGAGACCCACCTTGTAACTTTGAGTCTGTGTCTCTGAGTGTGGATGTGTCTCTGTTTCTGTGTGAGATGTGCTATGTGCAGCCCTCTCTTTACACTGACTGATGATTTTCCCCATGTGGGTGGCCTTGCCCATGTGGACCTGAATTGAGGGGTTGGGGGTAGGGTGAGAAAGGACAGAGCAGTGGAAAGAGCCTGAGATTTGGAGTCAGACAAGCTGAATTTGAATCCCTGTAATTCTGACATTTAACACCTCTGGCACCAGGGCCTCGGTTTTCTTCCTCTGTAAAATGAGGAGGGGAAAAGGGGTAGGACTAGATGATTTCTAGGATTCCTTTCATCATTAAATCTTGTAACAGAGACCCTGGTCCCCACGTTGGGGGATGGAGGTAGGGTTGGGTAGAAGACCAGCTCCCATCATTAGGCCTTCCTTCTGATGGATCTCTTCTTTCTACAGAACAATGCCCAGCGTCTTGGGGTCTCTCAGTCTACCCACTCACTTACCACCCCTGTGGTCTCTGTGGCAACACCCAGTTTACTCAGCCAAGGGCTTCCCTTCTCCTCCATGCCCACCGCCTACAACACAGGTGAGTGTCTGTCTAAGCCCTGACCCAGCACGATATTCCCTCATCCAGCAAGGATTGGGGGTCCTTTCAGGAAGTAGGGGCAGAGCTGAGTGCTGAAAACCTTGGAGAAAGAGGGGAAAAAGAACTGTGGTCCCTGTCTTCAGAGAGTTTTTGGCCTGGTGGGGAAAATGAGCCATAAACAAAAATGCATGATTCCTATGAACAGAGCTCTTGCTGTCCAGGCTGAGAAGTCAGGGCCGGCATTACATGAGCAGAGAAAGAAGGCGGACCAACGGAGTTTCTCTGAGGAGTGTAGAAAAGGGCTGGAGCAGAGTGATGGGCAGGGCTTGGGTTCGAGGCCTGGGCAGGGCTGGGGGCAGGTTTATCCAGTTTCCTTGGGAAGTGCAGGCCAGGGGGTCAGGGAAGATGATGGGAGTGAGATTGGAAAGGAGGGGTGACTGAAGGCCTGGAGGCCCCAAGGATGCTGGTAGAGGCCTCTGAGTGGAATTAGGAATAGGCAGATACACCCTGCCTCCAGGACTGTGCTAGTCCTAGCTGTTCTAATGCCCACATTTGAGAATAGATTGTGAAATACATCTACCATCTTTTCATAGAGGATTTGTTGTTTTTCCCACTGCTGTGTAAGTAAGTGAGGCTTCCTAGTAAGGAAAGGGTCTAGATGTTATCCCAGTAGACTGAAGGTAGTTAGTAAACCTGGGGCAATGAAAAGAGACCCCTTCCCCCACCGTTCTTCTACCAGCATAGGGCTGTTCAGGCTCTGCTTGAGATGGAGTGCTGGACCAGA
The DNA here is from genome assembly GCF_028372415.1 of Notamacropus eugenii. Classification (NCBI taxonomy): domain Eukaryota; kingdom Metazoa; phylum Chordata; class Mammalia; order Diprotodontia; family Macropodidae; genus Notamacropus; species Notamacropus eugenii. Next base: position 380,574,549 of record NC_092873.1, on the reverse strand, counting down.
TGGCCTGTAACCCTCTCCTCCTGAGCTTACTAATCCCCTTGATGACACAGCCCACAAAGGGTTGTTGAGCCACTGCAGAAGGACCGAGAGGGCCCTGCTCCCTTCTGAGGCAACCCCTTCCACCTTTAGGGGGCTCCAGCAAGAAGGGCTGGGCTTTTTTGCCATTTGGACCCATTGCTGTGCCCTCTGGCACCAAACAGAATCAAGCTGATCCCTTCCTCCCTCCAGAGCCTTCAGACACTGGCAGACAGTTATCACGGCCCCTCTAAGTCTAAAAGCCCCCATTTCAAGTGAGCTCTGTTTGGCAGGATCTCAGACTATGAGGACCCTCACTATGCAGGGTTGCCCTCCTCTTCACACTTCACTTTATCAGTGTTAGGGAGGCATTGAGGTGATGCAGGGGATAGAGCTCTGGGCATGGCGTCTGAAAGACCTGAATTCAAGTCTGGCCCAGACAGTTACTGGCTGTGATCCTGAGCAAGTCACTTCACCTCTGTTTGTCTGTTTCCTCATCTGTGAAATGGAGATAAGAATAGCACCTCCCTGCTGTGAGGATCAAAGGAGATCATATTTGTCAAGTGCTTAGCCCAGTGCCTGGCACATAGTAGGCATGATATAAATCCTCCCCTTTCCTGAAATGTCACATCCAGAACTGAACACAATATTCCAGAAGTGGTCTGGCCCAGTTAGAGTAAAATGGGACCGTTGCTTCTCTCAAACTGGACATTATCTCTCTTATAATCAAGCCTAAGATCATATTAGCTTCCTTGCCTACACCATAGCTGTGGTCTGCTCGTACCTCTCTCCTCTTGTACTTCTGGAGTTGATTTTTTTGAACCCAGCATCAGACGTTACATCTATCCTTGTTATTTTATGAGATTCAGCCCAGTGCTCAGGTCCATGGGCAGCAGTGGGGGAGGGGGTATCAATCAACATGAGCCCAGCCCACTGCCTATTTTTTTTTTTTATCTAGGGTCCTATGACTGGTTTTTACAGTTTTGAATGTTTTTCTTTTAAAGATGTAAGTAAAACCTGATGGCCAGCCAAATTCAGTCTGAGGCCCAGTTTGCCGACCCCAGCTCTAGCCTGTCAGCATCCCAGTACACAATGGGTACCCTGTATGATAAAAGAAAAAAAATGTATTTCATCATAATAATAAAACCCCAGAAAGCATTAAACAACATTGCAGATCCCCACTATAAGGTCCTCCATGAAGGCCAGTCTGGCCCCACATCCACATTCAGACTGGGAGGAAAGGCCCCGAGGCAGAGGTCTGATGAGAGTGGGTGTCTGTAGACTGTGTGTGGGTAGCTTACCCTTTAGATCCTCTCCAGCTCGTTGGTGCCCTTCCTAAAACTCGCAGCAACGTCTTTGTGCCGTTCAATGCTTGTCCTCATGCCTTCACTCTTCCATTGCCAGAATCTGAAAAGGGCCAAAGGGCTAGGTGGTGTGAAGGGACCCAGAGAGTCACAGGATCCTGGAGCTGGGAAGGTCCTTTGTTTTGCAGTTGCAGACACTAATGCAAAAAAGTGAAGCAAGAGCAGCACAGTTTGGTGTAGCACTCAGTCAGAGCCCAGGCCTAAAAGGCCTGACACCTGGGGTCACTTTCTGGTCTTGGCCCCGTTCCCAAGTCACACCACCACCTCTCTGGGCCTCAGTTTCCTCCTTTGTCAGATGAGAGGACTGGGTTAACTGAACTTTAAGGACTCTTGCACTGCCCATGTTCTGTGATTCATCCCAGCTGTTGAGTGTAAGGGCCAGTGTTGGAGCCCACATCCTCCTTGGCCTGGTCTAGGACTTCTCACCACTCTAGAAGGCTAGGGAACGCTGATGATTGAACCCCTAACTTATTGATGCTGTCATTCTGGATTTTCAAATATAAGGGATGGAGATAGGGGCTGGACCTGTGAGTTCATCAGTGTAGAAACTCCTTGAGGAGGAAACTCTCCACTAAGGCAGATCATCTCCTTGCCCCTAACTTACAATCTTAGACAACTGCCTAGACTAGCACTGATAAGTTCTGTGACTTGGAGGTGGGACTTGAACCCAGGTCTTCATTGGCTTTCTCCACTGAGACACGAGGCCAGACCCTGGACATGAAACCTCTGTTTTTCTTCCTCTTCTATTTTCTTCCATGGTAAGATGGGGCTAAATATTAACTAGCATCAACAAACAGGAAAGGCTTTTGGCAAATTCATTCAACTCTTGTCTCTCATTCTGTTATGAAGAAGAATAATGTGTAGATATAAGTAATACGAATTCAGGCTTTCTCACTGCTAGGAGATGAAAAATTTCACACATATGTATATGAGAAAGGAAGTGATTGTGATACACTTAAGAGGATTCCAGTTAAACAATAGATAGAACTAATCAGCAGCAGAAGTGTAAGCAAAACTCCACTGAATTTGCTATTAGTTGTTCCCTATTTATAGACATTGGCCCAAATTCAAGTTCTAGCCTCAGGTCTTGCCTGAATTCTGGTCAGTGTCAACATTAGCCAACATTAGATCTTCTGGAAAGAACAGACCAAAGCTAACCAGAGCACTTTGCTTTTTGGGCCTCTCCAAAAGGAAGGCCTTGCTCCCAGTTCTGTTTATTAGCCAAGGAAACAAACCATGTGGATGATCCTTTGGAGCCTAGAACTTCATGGCTGACATTCATTTCACAGACTTCTATTAAGAGCCTTTTGTGCATCAGGCACAATACTGGGTGCTGGGGATACAGAGGCAAAGTGAACACTGCCCGAGCCCTCAGGATCTGACCTTGGGGGGGTGGAGCGAAATGACAGTGATCCAAAGCAGAGACAGATCAGGCCACACATGAACACATGATTGAGAGGCAGTATCGAGAAAGCTGAGCACTGAAGGATGCCAAGAGGCAGAGGTGAAGGTATGCATTCCATGCCAAGTGGGAGGCTTTGGCAGTTGTTCAGGTAAGGGTGGTTGTGGTGTTTTTGGAGAGAAGAGGGCTGACATAAGAGGTACTGTGGTGGTAAAATGGAGAGGACATGGCAGTTGGCTGGATAATATGAGGTTGGGGAAGAAGAAAGAGGCAAGGATGACTGCAAGATAGTGAATCTGGGTGACTGGGACCTTCAAGAGAAACAGGGAAGATTAGAGGAGGGATGAGTTTAGGGGGAAGGAGAATGGATTCTGTTTCCAACATGTTGAGTTTGATATATCCAAAGGACATCCTGGTGGAGATACACATCCTACTAATTACTCTATCTTTTGGTGTTTGTAACAATGAACAATGCACAGACTTTCTGGCTAACGTGAAGATAGTCTGGCTAGTGTTACCGTAAGCCAGGTTGTGGACACTGATCATCTGTATAGTATAAAGCAGTGTTTTTCAAACTTTGTGGTCCCAGGATCTCTGTACATTCTTAAATATTAAGTATCTTCACCCTCATCCTTCTCATCAAAGGGCTTTTGTTTATGTGGGAGCAAATTTTGAAAATCCTTGGTGTTCAGAGTGCTGTACTTGGGAATCAAGAGACTTTGGTTGGCCCTCCGCTTACTTCTGAACGGGCACACATATTTGCTGGCTCTCCAGCCTCGGACAATATCCTTAGCTCAGACAGGCCTTCAGTACTGCATTCAACTCAGTTCAACTCAGCAAGCATTTACTAAGTAACTGCTGGGCAAAAGTACTGTGCTTGGTGACAGTGAACCTCCCTTGGCTTCACGGAGATGATAAAGTCTCTTCCTCTGTAAAATGGAGCTATGTCTACCTTGCCTGCTGGAAGGTGAGGGGCTGGGCCCCTGGTGATTATGGTGATGATGATAATGGTAGTGACTTATATTCCCGTAGTGTTCCAATAGTTAGAAACAACCTTCTTCAAAGCAGTCCTGTGAGGTGGGACAGAAATGAAATCTTCCTTGTACTCAGCCAGCTGTGTGATGATGAATCTTTGAATCTCAGTTTCCACAGCTGTAAAGTGGAGAAAATGATATTTGCACTGCCTACCTTTCAGGATTTTTAGGAGGGAAACTGTCAGTCAGCAGCCACTTATTAGCTGCACTTTATAAGCCTTTGACTGTGTTAGAAATGGAAGTTGCTACTACTTCAACTCACTGCTATGGAGCTCCCATCCATTTATTCAGTTGGGTGTTTGCATGGGCAGGTTACGGAGGGAAGAGGTATACATGCTTTCCTACTTACCTGCTGCACTGGCAACTTTTAGGAGGCATAGGGACATTGCAACAGGAAGGATGGTGGGCTAAGGAAGAGGACGCATAAAGTGCTGATTTAGCTGCCTGCAGCTTTTATCATTGGTGCCTTCTCTCTCCTCCAAAGCTCCTTGGAGATGTGGTAGCTGCTGCGACACTAGACCCAAAGGGGAGCTTTTTGCGGGTTTATTGATTTGTCTTCTGATAGCACTTGTTACACAGGCGTGACCCATCCCCACACTTCCTGTGGGTTCCTCAGCTAGCCCTTTGGGCCCCCCCAGCCTTCTCTTGTCTGGTCACAGTCCTGCCAGTCTCCCTGCTTGCCTCTTCCCCTTGGCCACCAGGCTCAGCTCTCACTACTCTTTTCTCCTTTGCAGATTATCAGTTGACCAGCGCAGAGCTCTCTTCCCTCCCAGCTTTCAGCTCAACCGGGGGACTGTCGCTAGGCAACGTCACTGCCTGGCAACAGCAGCAACAGCCACAGCCACCCCAGCAACAGCCCCAGCCACCACAGCAGCCACCACCACAGCCACAGCCACAGCCCCAACAGCAGCAACCACCGCCGCCGCCACAGCAGCAGCAGCAGTCCCACCTGGTCCCTGTGTCTCTCAGCAACCTCATGTGAGTATTATTCTTTGTGTATCTGGGTAGGGGAGGGGGCTGCCCAGAGGGCCCATGTCTGCCTCAAAGCCAGACTGGAAAGAAAACTAATCTTTGTTTACTTTTTCTCCCTACCTGACCCTGCCTCCAACTCTTGTCTCCCTCCTCCTCCCTCTATGTCCCATCCTCCTCATGTCTCATTCTTTCCTAACTGTATTGCCTCAACCTCTTCACCTTCCTCCGTTCCTCCTCCCTTTGTGTCTCTCCCTTCCCTCCTTGCCCTTGGCCCTCAGCCCGGGCAGTCCCTTGCCTCATGTTGCTGCAGCCCTCACCGTCACCACCCACCCCCACATCAGCATCAAGTCAGAGCCGGTGTCCCCGAGCAGAGAGCGCAGCCCAGCACCACCAGCCCCTGCCCCCTTCCCAGCCCCTGCTCGGCCTGAGCCTGGGGATGGCCTCAGCAGCCCTGCCAGTGCATCCTATGAAGCTGGGGAGCGGGATGACGGGAGGGGTGACTTCGGGCCTACCTTGGGGCTGCTCCGTCCAGCCCCAGAGCCTGACACTGAAAGCTCAGCAGTGAAGCGGATGCGGCTGGACACCTGGGTAACGTGACCTGTTCCCTTTCATCTGGGCAGTCCTCCCAACACTCTAACCTCCTCCCCCCATTGCAGTGTTAGCCCATTCCCTCCTGTCACATCAGGGACCTCATCAGTTTTGTTTCTTTGTCCCTGTCTTATTTCCCTTTGAAAGTTCTTGAAACCTGGTTTCCATCTATTCCTCTCACTGAAGCATTAGCTCCTTCCTAATCATATTGCTTGCCTGTCCCTCCCCCCCACCACGTGTGTTAAATCCATTTCCCTCCCCTTCTCCCCAGAAAGCTCTTGTGGTTTAATCTCCATCCCTTCAAAGCTGACCTCTCCATAAGAGGCATGGTCACCTCCAGGAGTCGGGTGGGGACTCGGGGAAGGGGCCCTCCCAGCCCAGCCCTCCCTCACACCTTCCTTCTACATCTCCTCTCTCTACAGACATTAAAGTGATGAGTCTCCCCCTCCTCTCTCAACCTCCCTCTTGAAGAGCTGACAATCTCGCCACCCCTCCCCGTCCCGGGCTCCTCCCGCTCGACCCCTCGCCCCTTTCTTGTGCTCCATGTCCTGTTGACGGTTACATTGTGTATAATTATTATTATTATATTATTATTATTATTATTTTTTTAATTTGGACTCTCGCTTCTGGGGGGGGAAGCATCCCCTTCTCTTTCTTCTCCCCTCCGTTTTCATGGGGGGGACACTCTTTTTTGGGGGGGACAATTTGCACGTTGTACACATATGCTGCAGGGGGGGAGGGGGGTCCCCAAAAAGACTTTGGGATGGGGCAGAAGCCGAGCCCTGCATGTGGAAACCTCCCTTCACCCCCATCCCCAAGAGAGAGGAAGTAACCAAAAAACCCCCATGAAATGGACTTTGAAACCCTAAAACCTAGTTTGGACCTGGGGGATGTGGGCTGGATGCCTGGGTCAGCACTGTTCTGCTTGTGCCGCAGGGCCTCAGGAGGGCTGCCTGGAGTTGGGGTTAAAATCCCCATGGGTCTCTGCCTCTCCAGTGCTATTTCTATGTACCTAGGCTACGTAAGTGTGGGTCAAGTGCTCAGGCCTGGAACTCAAAGAACCCTCATCCTTCACTGATTACGTGTAAGCTGCATTCTCCAAAATTAAGGGACAAGGAGTAGAGTTGCAGTTGTAGTGTGAGGACAGCAAGCCTTGGCATCCAGGAGAAGATACATTCTCACATACTGGGAAGTCCAGTGTTGGGTGGGGTGGAGAGAAACAGCCCTTCCCCCAGGACCTGGAGGAATTTTGGAGTCTCTCCCTCTCTACAAATGGAAGAGGGTGGGGATGGAATAGGGGGCTGCCTCATAGCACAGTGTATGTGGGGCAGAGATGTGGGGTACCCCCTGCTTAGGCATTAGAGGGGGATCCTGGTGGTGGAGAGACAGGACATCCTCCTTTTCCCTCCTCTGGGGTTTTCTTCTAAAATATACAGTGCAATAGCATCCCTTCCCTTACCTACCCCTTTCACTCTGGCTCCCTAATTTCCAACCCCATCCTTCTGCCCTTGGTGCTGGCCTTTCAAATTAAGCCTCAGCCTGGAGCGGGTGGGGCAGAGCCAGTCTTAATTATACTGGTAGAACCTGGGAAAGAAACTGAGGATGGTGAGCACATGCTACACCTTCTCTTTCTCCCCTGGACCCTAACCCTAGCAAGCCTGGAATGGCTTAACAAAAGACTGCACTAGGCTTTTTGGGAGGACCTGGGCACCACTGCAAACAGAGAGGAGAGGAGATCCATTAAGGTTGGGGAGGATCAGAATATTCTTTTATCATAAAGGTCATGGAAAGGGGAGGGACATATGCCCACTCCCCCGCTCACATGTGATTATACACCAGAGGCCCAGGCCCCAGAGGAGTCTACAGTTTCCCAGAGCCAGGATATGGGATTGGATGAAGTGAAGCTGCCAAGCTCATGACCAGTGCTAGTTGTGTCCTAGGGTGGCCCATGTTTTTAGCCTTGCTCTACCCCAACCCACTCCTCTCTCCCTAGCCTCACCTCCCCATCCCCACCAGCTTGCTACCTCCTGCTCCCCACCACCATCACCACCTCCTCTCCCCCAGCCCCTCACCACCACACCCCATCTTTCCCTCGGCTACTGTAATTGTAAATAGCAACTTTGGAAATGTTGGCTATGTAACAGTCCAGGAAACTGTTTTTTTGTTGTATTGATATGAAATGAAATTCTATTTTTGTCAAAGTATATTGTAATAATAATGACTCTGAAATGGCCCGTAGTGTACAGATGAGATTGTTCTTCTTCTACTGTTGTTCTTGCCCTCCCCTTGCCCCACTTTTGCCCCTTTCATTTTCTCTCCAGATGTGTGCAGCTGGGGGGAGGGGAGGGGCAGAGAGGGAGCCCAAAGCCTGAGGCCCTTGGATCTTTGGCTGTATCTGAGATCATTAGGGAGCTGGGAGGAGTCCCCTAGCATCCCCCACTTCCATACTTACTCACAGAGGTGAGGTGGGGGCAGTGGGGAGGGCTGGGTTATCTTCCCCCCATCCTTTCAGACATTGATGCTTGGCTTTCCCCCCTAGCGCCCTAGGGCTAGGGGCTTTGTCTTAGGTCTCTCATGACAGTTAAAACTTAGAGACAGCAGGGGCCTAGTACTGTAAGTGACTGTATTTACCCACCTCAGAGACCTAGCCTTTGCAGTATTCTGAAACTTAATCATGGGAGAGGAACCTGAAGCAGAGAGGTGTGTGTGTGTGTGTGTGTGTGTGCGCGCGCGTGCCCGTGTGTATGCGTGTGTGCATGCGTGTGTGCATGCACGTGCCTGTGTGCACATGCATCTTGTCTTTGTGTGTTTATAAAGTGACCAGCTGTCCAGCATTTCAGCTTCCTGATCTTCCCAGCCCTATTCTCCCAAAAGTCCTTCCTGGACATTTTCTCTTGCTGCATCCAGCTCCCTTCTTTGTTCACCCATTCATTTATGAATTTAGTAAGCATTTATTAAGCACTTATGGTATGCCAGGTGCTGGGAGAGACACAAAGTCTAAATAAGGCAAGATCCCGTTTTTATGGACCTCGCGTTCTCTCTACTCTGAGAGTCATCTTTACTTGCTAAATTAAGACACTGATTATTTTTATATGTCCATTTTTAAGGGGGATTTTGCGGCTGGTCCCGCCTGGCTCTCCCACTTGGTCCTATCTTTCCAACCTTACCCCCAAAAGGAACTGTCTTGCTCCAACTAGACTGGGTTCTTTCCTGTCTCCTAGCATGCCTTGGACCTTCCTACCTCTCTACCTGTATTCATCCCCGGAATGTGCTGTCCTCTCCATAAGTCCTGCCTTTCCTCGAAAGCCCAGATACATGCAGTCCTACCTCCTTGAGTCCCATGTCTCAGCGCACGGTCTTTATTCCTCTAGAGCAGTGGTTCTCAAACTTTCTGGTCTCAGGACTCTTTAAAATGATTGGGGACTCCAAAGAACTTTTGTTTATTTGGTTTATATCTATCCATATTTACCATATTAGGAATTAAACTATCTAATTGTGAAAACTGCTTTGACCTCATGATCCTTCATGAGATGGTCCCCAGACCACACTTGGAGAACTGCAGGCCTTGAGCATCTTGGCCCTCTAGCATGCCCATCTTCCCAACTAAGGGCAGGGACTGTATCTTATTCAGCTTTAAGTCCAATCCTGTCCCCTTCCCCCACTCATAGCACAGTACCTAGCACACATCTGCAGGTGACTGATTCTCCCCTTTTTTTTGGTCAGACTTAACTGCTACCTGGCTCCATCCAGCTTTCCTTGGCTGAGCCATCCTACCACTAAATAACCCAGAGGAATCCTTCCCTCCCCCTCCCCTCCATTTTTATGTATGTGTGCCCCTGAGCATGTACCGTGTTCATCAGGTTTGCCTTCTGTCCTACAGTGGCATTTCTGATGTTGGATAACTGGATATGTGCATGAGTGCACTCATGTGCCTCAGTGCATTATCTAGGTGAGGTGTGTGTAAGTCAGTCAATGTGTGTTTGGAGATTTTTTTTAAGTGGGGGGAGCAGAATGCTATCTGAGTGTGTGTCTGTTACATTTCTGCAGTTCAGTATCCCAAGGTTTATCACAAGGCTTTCCAATTACATAAGCAATTCCCCTTGGAGCCTCACCCTTCTTGGTGACTCCCCTTCCTATTCACTAGCCAAACTCACACCTCCTCCCAGCCCCTCCCCCTAGAACTGGGCATTTGCCAAAGCAACCACTGGAGACAGCCAACACCCCTCACCTCCACCCTCCAATTTTTAGACAGCGATCAGGGATGATGGGTGAGAGGAATTCCCCCCCCCCAAAGCAAAATACCACCACCCCTTACAACAGTGCACTAAATACAGCGGCAAGACCGATCCCCAATCCTAATCCTCCTCACCTTGGACAGAAAGGAAGCAATGCACTTCTCTTACTGTTTATTTATTTGTTTGGAAAGACAGAGATGACGTAAAAGTGTATCTAGAAATATCTATATCACTATATATTTTTAACTGACTCTTCAGGATCCCTTTAGGGAGCTAGGGTGAATTTAGCGTTCCATAAGTGGGGAGCGGAACCTGGGAACTCCTAGCTTTCCCTTCTGCCCCCCTCCCTTGAAACATTGGTAGGAGGGATGGAATTGGGTGGGTCTGGATTATTTTTGATGGAGAATCTGGATTCTCTTGTGTCCCTCCCCAGCCCAGGTCTGAGGAAGGAGAGTGGAAAACTCAAGGAGGTATTCCATTCTTTCCCCCACCCTACCCCCTACTCCCAAACCTGACAATCACCCACTCCCCTATGGCTCTGACTGGGTCCTGGGGGCGGGGGGAGTCGAAAGTGTGTGGCTGTTGATTTGTTTTCAATATTTCTTTCCGTGCTGTATGGTGATGCTTTCTTGGTATTCTACACAATAAGAAAAGACAAAAAAGTCCTCAAGTTCTTATGAGTTTTGTTTGAAAACTCTTTCACTATATTTGTTGTAAAGAGGTTTACTATTAAAAAAAAATACACGTTTCTGATAACTTTGGTTTGGTTCATTGACTTATTTGGTTCGGTCTGATGCTGAGGGTGGCTCCTTCAGGCCCAAGCCCTCTGTCCTTCACCCCACTAGAGAGAGTGGTGCAGAAGTTAGATGGTAAGAGAATATTCAGTTTGTCTAAAATGGTAGCCCCTAGACCAGAAGACCTGGGTTCAAATCCTGCTGGGGTAAGTAATTTTTTTCTCTTGGCATCTCAGTTATTTCATCCATAAATGGTAGGGGAGGTAAGGGGAAGGAATGGTTGAATTTCAAGATCCCTTCTTTCTATCTCTAATATTTTGGGCTTTTCCAGCAGCTAGAAGAGGAACTGGATCACACAGGAATATAAGAAATACTTCTTTGGATCAGAGGCCAGCTCAGGATTTTACTTCTGATTTAGGAAATCATAGTAGGTCCTTCAGCTACTTGATGCATCCTGATGTCCCCTTAATAGATGTTTCATATCCTTACTCAGCTACTTGTTAGCTCTACTGAGTGGTGGCTAAGGCTATACTTCTTATAGGAATAAAAAGAAGATGGGGATGTGGCAGTAGCACCTGGCTGGAGCAAAGAGTCTTAAGAAGGGACATTGAAGGGTGAGTTTGTGATTTTTAATTGCACAAAAGGGGCAACTGGAGACAGTAGTAGAAAGGAGTCAGAAGAAAAGGATAAGGCTACCAGGGAAGATAGGGAGGATGGTTAGCCCCCTATAGTGAGACCTGGTGGTGTTAGGACAAACTTAGACCTCACAGCCCTATGGTGAGAGAAAACGTGTAACAAAATGGGCACCTTCTTTTCCATAGGGACTAAGGATTGCCTTGTGTGTTAAATCAGAACCCACAATAGTGGCTCTCCCAATTCATTCCTTGTATACTCAGGAGTCCAGTAAAATGACCAGTCTCTGTGGGGGAGTTGGCATCTGTTTTGTTATGTTTTGATGGGGAAGGGCCACCATAAGATGAGGAAAGGCAAGAAAGAGGCTATCAAAAAATGAGTTTGGAGGTCATGGAATCATAGAATTTGACATCTAGGACCTATATAGCATCCGGTCTAACTTAAACATATGAGTCTTTTTCCTCTCCCATCTCTTTGAGGAATTAGCTTAGTAATAGTATCAATGGCTCAAAGGGTACAGTGTAGTAATTTGGGGGTCATATCTCCCAATTACTTTCCAGATTGGCTAGATCAATTCACAGTTCAACTGACAATGTTAATACACACCTGTTTTTTCTCAGTCCCTCCAGCGTTTGTTTGTTATTTTTCCTTTCTGTCATCTTTGCCAATCTGATGGGTGGGAAGTGGAACCTTAGAGTTGTTTTAATTTGCATTTCTCTAATCATTAGTGATTTAAAACATTTTTCATATGGTTCTTGATGGCTTGGATTTCTTCTTTTGAAAACTGCTTATTCACATACATTCAGTTTGACCAGAAGTCTCCACCATATCCCTGGCATTTGGTCATCTAGTCTTTGCTGTAATTAGAACCCCACCACTAGACATACAAGATGGTCAGTTCCAGTTTTTGGACAGATCTGCAAAGACACATTTCTTTATACTGAATCACAATTTGTCTCTCATTACCTTCCATCCATTGGTTGTCTCTCTGGATCCAAGCAAAAACAAGTCTAATTCTTTCACATGGTAGCCCTTCAGAAACTTAAAGACACCTAATATATTTAATACATTCCCCTCTAGGCTTCTCTTCTCCAAGCCAAACATCTCCTTGTTCTTTCAAATGATCCTTGTATGTTGTGATTTTGAGTCCTCTTGCTATAGCGGTCACCTTCTTGTAGACGTAGACCAGTTTGTCAATGTCCTGCCTAATAAATGATACTCAAAATTGAATACAGTACTCCAAATTTAGCCTGAATTTGGCAGAGAACAATGGGACTACCAGTTGCAGATCTCAACCCATCCATGCCTTATCATCTGCTGCAATTCACTGTGTTCCTGTTAATGCAGTCTGAAACCACATTAGCTTTTTTGGAGGGTGCCATGCCACAATTTGGACGTATGCTGAGCTCACAGCCTTTTTTTTTTTTACATAAACTCTTATCACCTCCATCCTAGGTCTGTGCACATTAATGGATGATACTTCTCCCTATTAAATGTCATCTTATTCATTTTAGTTTATCATGATGGTCTTTGTAGATCATAGTTCTGCCACCCAGCATGTTAGCTATCCTTACTAGTGCCATATCCTCTGAAAACTGAGAAGCATATTAGATATACCTTCAAACAGGATAGGCCAAGGGTTAATAAAAGCCCTCTGACAGGCTAGTAGAGACTTCTTTGAGTCTGGCAACGATCAACTAATAGCGTGTTTTTTTTTTTATGCTGAATCCACCTAACTTCAAATATTTGAAGACTATCATTCAGTCATTTCTATATTGCTCACAGGATTTTATGAGAGACTCTCAGATGCCTTGGTGAAATATGGGATAAGAATAGGACCTGTGATTTCACTGGTATGGGGAACTCCTGAGTAAGGAAGTTGTCTGTTAATTCAAATTGGTACCTTCTCAGAAATTTACAGACTTAGAGAATAGCTTAGAGCACTGAGTGGTTAAGTGACTTACCCAGTCACACAGTCATGATGGTTCACAGGCAGAACTTGAACAGTCTTCCTACCTGCTACAGGATGCTAAAATATAGTATTAGTAATCAATGATATCATAACTGAAGTTTATATTGCACTTTGGCATTTGCAAAGTGCTTTCCATATATCATTTCATTTGATCATTACAGCAACCCCTTGAAATAGTTGCGGTTATTCCATTTTACAGATGAGGAAACATCTGTTGAAATCAGTGACTTGCACTAGTCACACAGATAGTAAGTCTCTGAGGAAGAATTCAAACCCAGATCATTCTGACTCCAGGTCCAATAACAGTATTCATGCTGCCCCTCCAAAGTATACTGAAATCCAGGTACACTGTGCCTACAACATTCCTGTGTGATCTACCAGGTTAGAAATTCCATCAAAAAAAGAAATGTAGTCTGGCATGACCTGTTCTTGATGAGCCAGTGCAGCCTTTTGTCACTGTCATTTTCTAAATGTTCACAAACTCTCTTTTTAATAATGCCAAGAATTAGTCAAGCTCAACAGCTCAGTTTTAAAAAAGACACCTTCTGTCACTTTGAAAATTGGGTTAACATTTGCACAACTCCAGTCCTATGGCACCTTGATTTTTCAAAGATCAGTAACAGTAGCTTAATAATCACATTCGAAATATTTTTCGGTATCCTGGCCTATAGTACCTTTTGGCTTGGTGACTTGTCTTTGTTGGAGTTAGTTAGGTACTACTCTTCTCACCCATCTCATACCCCAAATAGTAGCTTTACCTTTTTTAGTCTTCCTTTTGCTCCCAGCACATCATTAAAAGCCCTTTTGTGTTGTCATCAGCATTCATTACAAGGTTCAGCTCTTTTCTGGGCTTTACAACTTAGGGGTATGATTCTTATAGAATTGTGCCAGTCATTTGTCTTTATCCTCAGTTATCTCCCCTTTTTCTCCCCTTCTTCTGAATACATCTTTTAAAATTTTGTCAGTGATTTACCAGTGCATTTATACTTGTTTCTTTAGATGGTTCCTTCTTTTCTTTCTCATAGAATTTATTTTTGTTTCATGAGTTTATTCTTAAGAATATCCTCATCCTTGTCAAACTAAGTTACTCTGTGGAATCTTAGGCCATAGGGATCCTATCTGTCCTTTCCCTGGATTCTTTAAAATCAACTAAAATCTAAAGCATTCATCAGACAAGATCTGTCTTTTCCCTCTCTATGAATGACGTCCTCTTACGATATTTTCCTTATCTGGTTCCCATTGCTTCTTTGGCACTTGGTCAGAATGAGTTCTTTTTATCACTTCCTCCACCTTTGGATGAATCTGATTATCAAGACAAGTACAGAATTCATCAGACTTTAGAAGAAGGAGCTCCAACAGATGCATGGATAGCTAAAGCCCACCATTACCACTCCCCAGTGCTAGCTTTATAAGCTGCTTCCGGAACTTATCATCCATTCCCTTCTTGTCTGACTGGCATGTAGTGAACTTCCACCACAAAACAGCTTTTCTTCTTCTGACCCTCACCTAGATGCCCTCAACCGTGCTTCTTCCCCTTACCCCCAAATTCATTATACAACACTACTGCACTATCCTTTTTGAGTAAGAGCTGTGCTTCTTCTGTTTTCCACTCATGAGTGACATCACAACCCTCAATAATAGAACAGAACCTCGAGTTGACCCTTAGGTCACTTTATTACCTGTCATCTGAACATTTGTGTATAGACAACTGAAGCTGTGAATATTGTTACTCTTGCCTCTTTTTAGATATTATTTCCTTGAATTACTGGGCTCTCCACTGCTCTTCATATGTCTCACATACAACTTTCTATGCTCTTTCCCCTTCCATCTCTAACATACTGTTTATTTGCACACTGGGAGGACACATGGGAAGGACAGAGATGCTCACCACATACATACTCTTGGGTTTCCATAGCCCAAGGGATATTTCCCCTTCTTGTGTCCCTGTTTATATTTTCCCCTCCCTTACCAAACTTATTGAATTCCCACATAAATGTCTTTCATTTGCCCACCAAGGCTAGACTGAATACTCCATACCAATGGGAGGAAAGGATTTCACAAAAGGAACATAGCCAGTAACAGGGGACCTTTCCATCTCCCATTGTCAACCCAGAGGCCAGAGTATGCAACGGTTAGGGGCAGAGCTTCCCTAGCTGGGCCTCTTCTTCCTTAGTTGCAGTTCTTAAATCATAAACTATTAGAATCCCTCCTGGCTGTGTAGAGTCAAATGGAGTATGCCCTCTTATTAGCCACAAATCTCAGCAGGGTTGCTAGGGCCTTAAAATGAGGTTTGACCATTAAAAGACTTTAGAACAGATATGAAAGAATCAGTGAATGAATGCATGAAGTACATATTAACTGCTTACTATGTGATAAACACTGGGAATACAACTAGAAAAACAAGATTAGTACCCCTTAAAGAGCTCACATTCTAGGGGAGGGAACAACACATAAGCAGTTCGAGTTGCAAATTAAATGGAAAAATCCTATGGTCCTTAGAGTACGGTGACAAAGCTTCTTTTGTCATTTCCACTGATAAAATCATGTCTTTTATAAAATCATAGTTTCTGATGTTGAATCACTTGACATTGCCAAGGACTTTCGTGGCAAGAACTTTCTTTTTCTGAGTCTTGAGTAGCTGTGACTGAAGCACCTGCAAGAGCAGTTGTCAGGCTGCTTCTACATAAGACTTGCAATGTCTAATGGCTATGCACATCGGTTTGGAAACATTGCTATACGCAGGGCTCTTGGGTTCAGGGTCCTGGCCTGTTTCCATTAGGGACTAAGGGGAGATGATAGTCAAGGTGATGGTTTCACTTGCCAGACACAGGCTACCTCATGTCTCCCTCAAGGTACACTGCTGTTTCAGGTAGGCTAGCTAGCCAGCCTTGTTAGCAGTTGGTGGAATATCTGGTCCCTTGTCCACTGGATGATCACTGTTATTGCTGGGCTCGAAGCAGGACTGGTGCTCTGGGGAGTGCTACGAACTCTAAGGCTCCTGGTAGCAGTTGGTTTGCACTTATTACTGGTGGGGATGAAGAAGGTGGGTCCAATTTCCACAATTATTCCTCCCTTCAATGATGGCTAAGTTTTGGGCTGGAAGTGGATTTGGTGGCTTGTGGGGCAATGCTATTCCTAAGGCTCTTGGGTTGAGGGTCCTAGGCTGTCTTCATCAGAGACTTAGGGGAGATCGTGGTCAAAGGGGTGATGGTAATTTCAATTGCCTGATATTGCTGCCTTCCATTTCCTCCTTAGGGTTCTTTGCTGCTTAATGCAGCAACCACTGATGACTTCAGAAGTTTGAGTGCAACATGCCTCTCTGCCTCTTGGCTAAGAGGTGGTGGACTATGGGTGGAAAATGAGGAATATAGTTCAAATATGGCCAATATGTTAGTTTGATTTTTTTTTTACTGTACTTTATAAAGGGATATTTCTATTTCATGAGAGAGGAGAGAGTCATTGGGAAGTGAGTTTCGTGGAAAAGGGGGAAAAAGCATTAATAAAGCATTTTAAGAAACAATGAAGTTTGACATCTGCCTACCAATCCCTCTGTACTTCTTTTACTACTCCAGTCTTCAGATCCAGTCCAGCTAAGAATTGCCATGCCCTTCCAGCATGCAGACTAAGCTGAGCCACAGACATGCCTAACTCTCCATTCACCACCATAAGTAGAGAAATTTAGCGAGTTGGAACTCTTTTGCCAAGGGATCAAGTGATTGATTAACCTCTGGCTAGGGAGTGCTGACACAGAAAATCATCTTACTCCACCTTGCATTACTTGCCCCACACACAGCCCAGTGTACTCAATCTTAAGGTTAGGAACAACCCCACATACCCTATCCCTCATCTTTTATCCCACAGCCCTCCACCTTCTTTACTGCTACACAACCCCTACTTAAAATTTCTTTTCTGGTTACTCGCTTATGTGTTATTTTTAAAAAACAGATTCTTATTGATGTTTTTACATTTCCTAGAATTCTCCCCCAAAAGCGAGAATTCCTTTCACTTAAAACAATTCCTATCACTTAAAACTTTTTTTTTCCAAAAGAAAAAACATTCAGTAAGACCAACCAACGTATGGAAAAAGTCTGGCACTTAATGCAATGCTACCCCTACCTATGCAAAGGAGGAGAGGGGAGATGTTGCCTATCTTCTTTAAGACCAAGCTTATTATTTGTAATTTCACTTGTTCTGTAACTGTTCTACTTACAGTTGTGGTGACTGTGAATATTGTTTTCCTTGCTATAGCTTGCTTTCTAAGACTCCCACTTCAACCTCAGGTGCTAGCTGGGGGTCCCCTGGAAGGCGTAGGGGTATGGGACATAGTATTCCCCTGGCAGAGCTTACCTCACCCACGTAGTGACCTGGGCAGGCACCTGGATATTTCTCTTCAAGTTTTGTCTTTGAGTCTAACGATGCTGGCGGTGACTGGGGCTGTCTGGTGGAGGGAAGGACACACTCAAGCCCTGAGTCATTGCCAACGGCCCAACAATTTTTCCAAGGTCTGTGATTATGGAGTCTCAGGTCAGATACAACACGTATGTAAGCAGAGCCAGGATCAATTGTCCAAACCCAGTTCTGAAAGTTGTTCTTTTCCTGAATCATCCACCTGAGGCTTCAGTGTGATATACATGACTGATCAGAAAACAAATACTAAGAGCCAAGGAGCTGGGGGTTTCTGGAGTTCTGACACGTGCTTCATAAGACACCCCAGGCGGCTGCCTACCCCCAACCTCAGCGTGTGGGAAGGGATGCAGTAACCAGCACTGCCAATAAGGAAGCCACTTCGCCTCTCCTGATGCTGGGGCGGGCAGGTAGCGCAGGTGTCATCACGCCCGCTTCACAGGTGATCAGATTGGGGCTATGAGGTTGGTAGCGCTCCTAGTCACGGCCGCTACTAAGTGTCCGGTACTCGGAGCTGGACTCCAGTGAGGCCTCCTCTGCCCGGTCTGTTCCTCTCCCGCCCCCCTCGGGCACAGGCCGGGCAGCCTCGGCAGCCTGCGCCCGCCCCCGCCCGAAGCCTCAGCATTCGGCTTGGCCCCTGGATTGGCCGGCACGAGGTGGATGGTGGCCTCGCTTCGTCGTTGGCCACGCTGGTCTACCCCTCGATGAGGGCCGCCCGGCTGTTGGCTTTGTGCCTCGTGCACGTCTCCACCGCGGGCGCGGAACCTCCCGAGGTGGATAGGGTCACAGACAACACACGCTCCATAAAAGCGGGGCGGGGGACGCCGCTGCGGCCGCATTCAACGTCCTCCCCCAGCCCAGGCCCTGCCGCCCTCGCCTCGCGGGCGCCTCGGGGCTGACGCGCTAAGCACGTGCTCCAGACAGACCCGCCCCGAGGCCACGTGAGCAGACAACGCCAGCCCGAGCTCCGGCAGGGAGGGGCCGGAGGCTCCAGGGGAATTTCCCTCACTTGAGGCCGCGCCCAGCTGGAGGCTCGGCTGGGCGGCTCGGAGACCGTACCGCGCCCCAGCCCCAGGGCCTAGGAGGGGATATTTAGCGTGGGCTGTGCCCCGCCCTCTTCGTGAGACCGAGGACGGAAGTGACGCAGGACTAGGGGGAATGAAAAAGGAGGCGGCCGACAGGGAAAAAATTTTTCTAAGCGATCACGGTAAGCAGTGAGTCGGCGGAACGACAAGCCTCCAGGGAAAACGTCCCCGCGCTCTCGTTCCCGCACTAACAAATCGTTTTCCTGGCGGGCCGAGGTTAAAAGCTTTCCGAGGAGGGGCCTCCGCCAGAGCGCAGCGCGCCAACCAACCACCGCAGGCACGCGTCTCCGAACGAGCACGCGCACGCAGGGCACGTTCGCCTCGCTCCATTGGCCTCTTCGGCAAGGGGCGGGGTTCGCCTAAGAGCTGGAGCCGGGGCAAGGCGCATGCGTACTCACAAGTCTTCGCCGGTAACCATGATGACCACCTTTTCCGTAGCGTTTTAAGGTTATCAAAGTCCGTTGCTCCCCCCTCCCAGCCATTTGTGGTCCATAGGCCCAGCGTTATCTCATTTTTAGCAGTGAGTGCTAGAAGAGGCTGATATAGTGAAGGAGTGATGTGGTATGGAGGCGGGCAAGTGATGGGAGATTCAAATGAGCCTTCGTGCTGCCTGCACGTGACACCCCGTTTCCTGTCTCCGCACCTTTGTGCTCGCTGTGCCCATGCCTGACCCAGGTGTAGGGCACTGCCTCACCTCCATCTCAGAATTCTTTGTTATTTTAAAATTTTGCTCTACTCACCTTCTGCATGAAACTCTTCCCTGTTCCTTCCCAGCGGCTAGTGCCACCCCCATTTTATTTTGGGGGTGTGTGTGGTATATATGCAAACTATAATATGTGTGTATACACCCATATGTTTCCATGCTGTGTGTTCAGATACAATGCAAGCTCCTTGAAGGCAGGAACTTTAATTTTTGTCCTTCATCTGGCTTAATAAATGTTTGCCAATTGATTGATTAGGTACATGATTTTTAAAATAGGACTTAGTGACAATTTAGGGAGAATGCTGTACTCAAAATGTGGTTATTGAATCCTTTTGGTCTCACCTCATTTGAAAATGGAGGCTGACTAGATCAAAAAACATACAGAATCACAGAACCTTAGAGTTAGAAGGACCCACAAAGGACATCTAGCCCAACTCAAACTTAAATAAGAACCATCTCCATGATATATCCCCAGGAAAAAAGTTCTCAAATCTTTCCTTTTTTTTTTTTGTGAACTTAGCAATTGTCAGTAAAAATATATATTTATATATATTATATATTTCAACATATAAAGAACAAAAATGAGGTTAATATATTAAATTGTGGACTTCTGATATGTAAGTTGTTTTTAGTGTATATATTTATTTAACAACTATATTATATGTATATTAAACTTAACAAAAAAGTAACAACATTGCCCTTATGCCCTTATCAATTTTTCTGTTTCCTTCTGTATACTTTGAATGTTTTATTGATGCTTTTTTCAGGTCACTACCCACTTAACTCAGGCTTCTTCCAAAATAAAAGTCCTCCCTTGTAACACATATAATCAAACAAAACAAAGTAACATCTTGGCTACATCTGAAAACACATCTCATACCCTTCTAGTCTGTGATGTCTATGGCAAGAGGTAAGATGTATAATTCATTACTGGTCTTTTAAAATCACTTGGTTATTTTTTAAATTAAAGTTCTGAAGTCTTTCAAACTTACTATCTTTTGAAATACTGTATAAATTGTTCTAAATTGTTTTCCTGGTTCTGGTCATTTCTGCATCAGTTCACACAGGTCTTCCCAAGTTTCTTTGAATCCATCATATTTATCATCAGCACAGTCATATTCCATTTACATACCATAATCTGAGGGCTTCTGAATGGTATAACTAATAAGAGGATGGATTAGAAGTCTTCTCCAGATTCCTTTATTGTTCAACCTGCCAAAAAAGAGATGCTGGGGAATCACATGCTAGATTTAGGGCAATTACAGCCGAATCCTCTGGACAAAATTAGATAAAGCATTTATTAAGTTCTTAATATATGCCAGACATTGTATAAGTGCTGGGGATACAATACAAGCAAGCAAGACAGTCCAAGCTCTCAAGAAGCTTACATTCCAGTGGGGAGAAGAAAACACATAAATGGAAGCTGGAAAGTAGAACTTATCGTCCGGGTTTAGAAGGGCACCTGGTTCTGGGCAAGACATGGAGGAAAACTCCCCTGTTAGAACCCAGGACAGCTTCAGGGTGGAGAATTGTGAATATCAACATAATAAAATCCTTATGAATTAACATTGAATTCTAATCCTTAAAAGTACTCAGAACCCTTCTCCTGCCAGCCTCCACACCACTGGGTTAGTGATATGAGCTGACTCAGAGGTTTGTGTCTGGGGTCCACCATGAGACATCTCCCTGCTACAGAGACTCAACTAATACATCTCCAGCTTCCCTGACACCCTGAAACAAGTAGTAGACACTGATTCTGCCTCATCACAGCTGGTCTGGGTTTGAAAACTTGCTACCTTCTGACTGGAGCCATGACCTTAAGCGACACTTAAGGTTGCAGACACTGCTGGAAACATCTTTTCCACCCTCCCTCTATTTTGGGGGCCAGGCTGAGCAAATACTCATTCAGCCTAGCCACAAAAAGGAAAAGAGGAAAGCCAAGGGATTAACTGAGTTGTGAGGGACCTCACTGGACCTGAAGGAAAGGAGCCTGAAACACAGCTGTCCTCTTAGAGGGTATTCCAGACAGGAACCCTTCTTAATGAATTCTATATCCCTGAAATTGTGAGGTGACTGCCTAGCCTAAGGGGTGTACCCACCAACAAAAGATGAGTTAGAAAATGAATGCTGTAAGTATACTTAAAAAAAACTATTAAAGTCTTCAAAGGAAAAACAATATAAAAAACCTAGAGCACAAGCAGATCAATAAAGAGGATATCAAAATAGAAAAAGGATAAATACCAAATCCTCCAAAAAAATTGCAGTGATTTCAGAAAATATTACAAAAGTAAATTTATTCTTGGTGAAATACAGAAATCCATACACTCCCAAAAGGGCATAGAACAATGTGGAACTCCAGGATGGTGCAAAAAGAAAATGAAATCCATAAAAGAAGAAATTAGGAATAAATATGTCAGAATTTAGAGCTCCATATCCAGAATTGAAAAACTCATTTGGAAATAAATGAATCTATGGTAGAAGTGAAAGAGATGTTTGGAACTCAAAAATACATATGTGGAGGAAAATCTGTCAGAAAAGAAGCAAATGCTTTTACCACAATTTGTTCATCCATTACCAAACTGAAGAGAAGCTGCTTTGCTTCCAATTCTTTGATACTACAAAATACGCTACCATAAACACGGGTACACATTTTTTTTTCCCTCTGTCTTTAATTTCCTTAAGGCATATTAGACCTAGCAATGGTATTGCTGGGTCAGAGGATAGTACAAGATTAGTGATTTGAAGGAATATAGTTCCAAATTGCTTCCCAGAATGGTTAAACCAATTTTTATATCTTATCCTGGAGATTAATTAAGGAAATTGGTCCAAGAGGAAGAGAAAGAAGAAGTGGAGGAGTGAAGGAATTAGGATGAAGAAGCATAAGGGAAAAGAAGGGAAGGGCTTCAATAAAGAGTGGGAAAATGTAGGTCAGAAGGTTAGGAAGGTGGGGAAGAGATGGCCATGTTTTTAGATGATGAGGAGGCAGTAGGTTGAAGAAAAGCTAAGCTTCTGAGTAGGCAGAAGGAAAAGGGATCAAGAACACAAGTGGAAGGCTCGATTTAGAAGAGGACCATCTCTTCCTTCAAGATAGAGCAAAGAAGGAGAGAATGGAGGTGATGTTGAATGACTTTGAGGTGCAGATTTGGGGCCAAGAGAGAGTCTCCATGGATGGTCTCAATTTGTAAAATAAAATATGAGGTAAAGTCCTCTTCTGAGAGGGAGGGAGGCAGGCAGGGGAGGTGTTAATGGCTTAAGGAGAAAGATGGAGGGTTTGGAGCAGATAATGTGGGGAGTGAGATAGGCAGTCCAGCAGTAAAAGCGTTCTGGAGCAGCTGTGAGGGACAAGTGGAGATTAACAGTCAGCAGTTGTGCCATTTCCTCCAGTACTTTTAGTG
The DNA here is from genome assembly GCF_028372415.1 of Notamacropus eugenii. Lineage (NCBI taxonomy): Eukaryota > Metazoa > Chordata > Mammalia > Diprotodontia > Macropodidae > Notamacropus > Notamacropus eugenii. The sequence goes on along the minus strand of NC_092873.1, from coordinate 380,552,013 downwards.
ACCTGTGAATACGATCTGGGAAGATGAAGAATGGGGTTAATCCAGAGTTTAGGCTTAGAAAAGAATCCAAAGGTGGAAAACAGGCTTTAATTGAACTATTCCATATAGTTCATATATTTAAAAGAGAAAGTAAGGCTCGAGCAAGAGTGACAGGGAAAACTGGGAGAGTTTTGCAGAGAGGAGAGAAAATAGGTTTAGGAGGGGTGAGGCACAGGGAGAGAGGAAATGGATAGGAGATTACAATCAAAAAGAGGGATTTCAGAATTCACAATGGAATGCTTGTATGTATGATTCAAGGCTATGGGCATGCCTGTATGTAACTGAGTTGAATGAAGGTATGGGCCATGAGAATAAATAAATTAGGAAGCCCATGTAATGGGTGTAAATAGGGGATCTCTTCTCCTTACTGTACAATATCTGTCAGACCTTGGGCTACTACTTTCCAGGGGGCTTCACCTTGTTGACCCCCATGACACCATGGTCTCTGAAGGGACATTAATATATGTGTTAAATATTGAAATCCTCAAGACCAAGAGCAGATGTACACATTTAACATGGTTGCTTAACTAGGCATACCTTCTAGGAGTTCATACTACTTCACACCAAGTAACCCCTTTATCATTTAGAAAGGTTTTCTTGCTTGCTAACCTCTATACTTTTTATGCTATGTCAGTCTATTTCCCCACACTCTGCTCTTTTCAGAACTGGACAGCTCTGTGCTCTCCACTCCTAGAAGAGCCCTTTCAAAGCCTTTTTTCCCCTTCAGTAGCCTCCACTGTTCCCTGTCCAATCTATTTCTTTCCCTCCCTGAGCTCCATACCATCCTGTTCTCTGTTCTCCGTCCTGATAAAAACAAATTCAAAAATCAAAAACCGTACAACTGAGACAAAAAAAACTTGTATCTACTGGTTCAACACTTTTTTCATTGCCCCACATTGTCATTTCGTCTTTTTAAAAGGAAGAAAATAAAGGTAAAAGAAACTGACATCTTGCCATGGCACCTTATGGCCACAAGAGGGAGCGTTGTTGCCACAGATGACAGCATTTAATGGTTGGGTTCTTAGGACTATGAAAAAGACCATCCAGAAAAAACATCTAGTCCGATCACCTCATTTTACAGAAGAGGAAACTGAAAGACCACATACCTGGTCTCAGCCTGTTGAGACTTAATCTGCAAACCTTAGAACCACAGATGCTTCAGGGTAAGGGTCCTCTCTCCCATACCCTTGTTTCTATGCAGAATCCCTTCTAACTTAACAGAATCTGAAAGTGTAGGAATTACTTAACAGAATCATAAAATGTAATCTATAAGGGACCTTAGAGATCATCTCTTCCAACCCTCATTTTATTGATGAGGAAATTGAGTCCCAGAAAAGTGAATAAGCTGGCATTTATATAGGCTTAAATACCATTTTCAGAACACTTTACACATGCCATCTTATTTGATCTTCACAATAACCCATTTCAGGTAGGCAGAGGAAATATTATTCTCCCTTTATGGAGGCCAATTGTCTTGCCAAAGGTCACATAGATAATAAGTGTTGTAATTGGAATTAGAATCCAGGTCTTTTACAATTATGAATGTTTTATTTTAAAAGTTTTATTGATGCCTCTATTTATATATGTCATTGTAATTTCTTTTCACGCAGTAAGTCTTCCTTTGTAACAGAAAAAAGTTTAGCAAAACCAGTGACAATAGTGATGATGTCTGGTTGCGTATACAATATTCCCTACACATAGTCCTCACTTCTCTAAGGAAAGGAAAGGAAAGGGTAGAGTCCAAGTCTTTTAATTCTGAATCTAGTGATCTCTTCACTATACTATATTTCTTCTTCTCCTTTAAGACTCTTTTATGTTTCAATATGACTTCTAAGCCTTCAGAGGAGAAGATGGTAGTATAAACAAAAAATATAAACAGATTTTAAATGATTAAAGTTAATCTATTAATAACACAATCACACCTAAGAGTGTTTAGGGATATATTCCAAACCTTTACAAGGTGCCATTATGGAGGACAACATAACCCTTGTCAGTACCTCTGTTAGAATTTGATTCCTAGGCTACTTGACATGCTTTAAATCTGTGCTTTTTGTCATTATATTCATAATAGTAGATTCTACCACTTTTTTTTTTTTTTACCTTTTCTGGGGTTTTAAACTTCTTCTTGGGAGTCAGGTGGCATAGAAGTAAGGGCATGGTACTTAAAGGAAAATGATTGAGGTTCAATTCCTGAAACACTATCCCAGCAAAACCTTTCACCTCTGACCTGTTTCCTCATTTTTTTATATGGGGCTAATGTAAGGGACATGCTGAAACTAGCTTGAACTAGCTCAGAGATGATTGTTAAAATTTCAGTATGTGCATTTTATACCTTAGAAATCATTAAATACTACATTAAATGCCAATCAGGACTTGACTTGTTGTTTTACTGATTGTATGTAGAAAATGTTAATAGTGAGAGCAAACTTAAAAGTCTCTCCTGTGTACATTTTTCCCCTAGGGAGATAGTTGTGAAACGCTTATCCGCTTACTCCTAAATGATCCTGATTCTGTACTATCTCACTAGTCTATTGTGAAGAAAACTCTTTGTAAATGGTAAAGAACTAGCAAAATATGAGTTGCGGTTATCACTAGGGGTGTCTCCCAGTCTACCTTTCCACTGTGTCAGTTCTTTCTTTATCTTGTTCTTTTTGCAGAAGAGATGAAGTTATTTGCCTTCATGTGATCATTCTATAGTAATCTGAAGATTAAAAATTCATTTTCCCTCTTCCCCCTTTTGGAAACCCAGACCTCAGGGGGAGACTCTGAAACCTATTTGAGAAGGGACCAAACAACAGTTTTTGGCTCTACTTTCAAGAAAGGATGACTTTCAAATGAAGTCAAATAAATTAGAATTAGACTGAACTGGAGTTCTGGAAGGAGAGAAGAGAAAGAGAGAAGGAAAGAAAAAAAGGTAAGAAAAAAGAAAGAGAGAGGACATACCTAGCTTGAGGTCATTGGTACTTGAAGCCAAGGAACTTGAGATTTGTCTGAAGAGACCTATGTGGATGCACAGGGAGCTCACTAACCAACTGAAATTTCAAAAAGAAACCCAAAGAAGATGGAAGCAAGACCAAGTAACAGAGGACAAACACAAGAAAGTGGTACAATCTTGTAAAAATGGTGTCAGGAATGCTAATGCTCAGAAAGAGCAAGATTGGTGAGGGAAGCTAAGGACCACAAAAAGACTTTTGGAGGTTGTTTAAAGCTATATTGGTAGAAAAGGGGGAATCAAAGAAGATATGAGAATTTTGCTTGGGATGATGATAATTAACCTCAGAAAGAAAGTAGAGCTGTTCCAGTTTTCTTTGTGGTTTTTTTTTTTATTTTCTCTACAAAAGAAAATTACCTTTGTTCTGAGAATAACCATCAGGGGGGTTGATACCCGAAATAAACAAAGGTATAGTAAGAGAGCATCTAGCAGCCCTTGATGAAATCAAGTCACCTGGACCAGATGAACTCATCCTTGGGTACTGAAGTGGGCAAGATGTGATTGCTGAGCCTGCTAAGTCAGAGATATTTAAAAGATCTTGTGAAATGGAAGAGGTTCTCCAATATGTTGTCTGGTGGAGTACGCAGCATTCCATAGCCATAGTCTCTCACCTCTCTAAGGAAAGGAGAGGGTGGAGTCTAGATCTTTTAACTCTGAACGTAGTATTCTTTCCACTACTATTCTACTGCCTCTTTACTCTCTCTTCTTTTTAAATATGACTTCTTAACCTCCAGAGAAGAAGATGATGGTATAGACAAAAAACATAGAGAAAAGCAAATGTTATCCTACAAAGTCTGTAAACTGCAGGCCAGAGAGTTGGATTTCCATTCCTAGGAAGATTCTGGAACTGACTATTAAAGAGATGTTTGGAAAAGATTTTGAAAGGGAAGCAGTGACGATGAAGAGCCAGCATGATTTCTTCAAGAATAGGTCATTCTGGATTAAACTCATTTCTTTTTCTTTTTTCTGACAGGGTTACTAAACTAGTTAGATGAGGGAAATTCTGTTGATATAACTTACCTGAGTTTTACCAAAGCCTTTGATAAAGTGTTTCCTATCAGTCTTGTAGAGAAGATAGAGAGATATGAATTAGGTGATAATGCAATCAGATGGAGTCAGAACTGGTTGGATAGCCTGACTCAAAGTATAGTTATAATAATTCAATATTAAGATCTCCAGTGAAATACCTCAGAGATCAGTGCTCGGGTTGTATTATGTAACACTTTTTTTCATCAATGACTTGGATAAGGGCATAGATAAAAATACAGGTGACACAAAGCTGCCAGGCATAGTACTCAGTGCATGGCAGCATAAGGATCCAAAATCTTGACAGGCAAGAGCACTGGGCTGCATATAATAAGATGAAACTGAATAGAGATAAATACAAAGTAGCAATGTATGGCTGTAAAAGTTGGATTATAAGGAAAGCTGAGCACCATGGAATCTATGCTTTTGAATTGTGGTGCTGGAGAAGACCTTTGAGAGTCCCCTGGATAGCAAAGAGATCAAATCAATCAATACTTAAATCAATTAATTCAGACTATTCATTGGAAGGTCTGATATCGAAGCTGGAGCTTAAATACTTTGTTTACATAATGAGAAGATGGGATTTACTGAAAAAGACCCCAATGTTGTATTGATAATTTGGAAAATGTCCATAAGTAGGTAACCATGATAGTGAAGAGCCCTGAGACCATGATATATGAGGATTAGTTGAAAGAAGTTGTTTATCTCAGTGCCTGGCACATGGAGGTGCTTAATGAATGTTTATTGATTATCTGAAGATTCAAGGGGAACATTTCAGCTGCTGCCAAGTATTTGGAGGGCTGTAATTTGGGAAAGGTATAAAATTTGTTCTACTTAATCACAGAAGGCAGAACCAGAAACAATAGGCAGAAGTTGCAAAGAGGCAAATTCAAGCTTAATATCTAGAGAACCATTTTTTTCCCCTGACAATTCCAGATGTCCAAAAGTGGAATGGGCTTCCTTGAGAGGTGGTGGGTTTCCCTCCTTGCAGTTCTTCAGGAAGAGGCTGCATAAGCACTTATCAGGTATGTTATGTTATAGTGAGGGATTCCTGTTGTGTAAAGACTGTGTATTAGAGCCTCTTCCAGCTCTGAAGTTCTGTGATTCTGTGATTTTGTGAAAGGAAACCATACAACCTCTCCCTTGGCCTTGAGGATTCTGGGATGCAAAATAGTCATTCTCTGTAGGACAGGTCGACAATAGTCTTGGGACACTAGGGGGCAGTCCAGAGCTACAAACTACAAGGTACAAGCTGGCAAGGAACTGACTCCCTGAAGAGTAGAGCCTTCATCCATCCATCTCCCTGTCTTTGGAAAAGAACTCCCAGACTGATAGTAATCCATTTCAGACAGATGAGAATATTGCCAGAGGGGAAGATAAAAAATAGTGAAATCTTAGAGTTGGAAGGGACCTCAGAGGCCATCTAGATCAACCTATACCCAGAAAGGAATCCTCGCTGTGACATTACAAGAAGCAGTTTCACCTACCAATAAAAGACTCTCCTCCAACCCCCAATTACCACCAGTAATGGGGGAACTTGTACTTTATGAGACAATCTCTTCCGTTTTGAAGGCATCTCTATTGTTAGGAAGTGTTTTACTTACATTGAGTAAAAATCTGCCTTTCTTCAACTTTCTTAGAGCAGGCAGGATAGAGATTAAATTTTCTTTTTTTTTTCTTTTTTAAAAAATAATTATTTTATTTGTTTTCAGTGTTCTACAATCACTGCCATATATCATAGATTTTTTTTCACTTCCCTCCTCCTCCTTCCCCCCTCCCTCCCCGCTCCCTCCCTGAGACAGCTTGCAATCTTATATAGGTTCTACACATACATTCCTATTAAATGCAATTTTACCTTAGTCATGTTGAATAGAAGAATTAAAATGAATGGAAGAAACCATAAAACAAAACAAAACATAACACAAAAGAAAATGGTCTGCTTCATTCTGCAATCCAGTTCCATAGTTCTTTCTCTGGATGTGGAAGGTGTTTTGCCTCAAAAGTCCATTGGGAATTTTTTAGATCTTTGCATTGCTGTGAAGTACTAAGCCTATCAGTAAATTTCCTTCCACACTGTGGTTGTTGCTGTGTACAAAGTTCTGGTTCTACTCCTTTCACTCAGCATCAGTTCATATAAGCCTTTCCAGGTCTCTCTGAAGTCTTCCTGTTCATCATTTCTTATAGTACAATAGTTTTCCATTACATTATAATACTAATACTAGTAGATTCTAGTACTAATAGAAGAAAGAGAAGAAAAAGGAAAAGGAGAAAGAGGAGAAGGAAGAGAAGCAGTTGTTTTATTCAAAGAATCCAGACTTAAAAGAAGGTTTTCTTTGGGTGAGATGGAAAACCCATCCTGAGCCTTGGGTCTTAGGGTGAGATACATGCTAATAGGATCATGGGATTTTAGAGTTGGAAGAGGCTTTTGAGGTTATTTTTAGTCTTTTTAAAAAATTGTTAAAATGCTTTTAAAAATTAATGTTTTTATATCACCATAATTTCCCCTGACATCCTTTTTCCCTCCCAAAAAGCCATCCCCAATAACAAGTGATATTTTTAAAGAAAAATATTCAGCGTAGTTGATCAATATGTCAAAAAAACTCTAAAATATCTGCAGTGTGCCACACTTTTGAGCCTTCCACCTCTGCAAACAGGTGGTAAGGAGTGTCTTTGCCTAGATCTTCTTTTGTACCATATTCATTCTTTGTAATTTTGCATCATTCACTTTTGATTTTTTTATTCTTTCCATTTACATTATTATAGACATGTATATTGTTTTCTTGCTTCTGCTTACTTCACTTTGTATCAATTCATGTAAATCTTCCCATGCTTCTCTGTATTCCTCATATTCCTCATTTCTTACAGCACAGTAATACTCCATTACATTCATGTAACACAATTTATTTGGCCTTCCCCCAATTTATGGGCATCTACTTTGTTTCCACTTTGAAATCATTTAATCCAACTTTCTCATTTTATAGATGAGGAAATTGAGGCCCAGGAAGGTTAACAACTAGTCCAAGATCATCCATGTAGTAAATAACAGAGCTTGGACTCAAACCCAGGTTTCTGCTTCATCTGTCCCAGAGTTCCACTCTTCTTTCTACTAGGAGGCATCATTCTTCAAATCCTGTGCTCTTTCCACTAAACCGTGCTGCTTCTTATAAAATAAGTTCCAAAAGGTTCAAAAGAATAAAGGGCAAACTCAGGGCTCATGTGCTTAGGGGGCTTTCAGTCAAGATTTGGGTGGGGTTAAGCAGGGAAGATAGCCTAAGATCAAGAGGATGGGCCAGGTTTTAAAGAAGGATGAGATGACAAGAATCTCACGATAGGGAAAACAGCCAGCTTTAAAAAATGGCTTCTTAGTGCACCAAACTCCAGGGTCCTTACGCATGTACTATCCCTACTGCTTAATACGAGGGGTTACAAACGGCAAATTCCTGAATAAACATTTGTTGAGTCTGGTATATATTGTAGGCTTCTATTACAAATATAGAATTTTAGAATTAAAAGAAATCTTTGAAGTCACCAAAGACAATCTCTCACTGGGTGTAGAAATATGGCATCCACATGGATACCCCCAGTGTTGGAAGGGCTCACTTTGTCAGGGCAGACTATCGCAGTACAGTATCAGGCAGCTTTAGCTCATGGAAGTTAGAAGTGAAAGGTATCTTTGAGATAACCTGATCCAACACCCTCATTTTCTATGGGTAAACTGAGAGCCACAGAAAGAAAAGTGACTTTTTCAAGGTATTGCAGGGAGTAAGTTCTTTACACTGAGCCTGTCTCCTTTCTCTGTGACTTCCATTTCTATCACATAGCCACTTTAGAGGCAAGTCCTAGTTCTGCTTTCTGGAGCAATATAGAATGAATTGAACTCTTCTTTTCCTTTATAATGCTTCATAAACTCTAAGGGAACTACTGTGTGACCTCATAGATTCCCAAAGTATGAAATACCACCCCATTGTGGAAGGGGGGACTGGAGTGATCCAGGGGGGCTTTTATGCAATTGGGAGTGGGGGTAGGCATTGAATAAAAATAAGGGGATGGTGAAAGCATAAGGAAACAAGAGAAGAAAATTTTTAAAAGCTCTTTGTATATGTTTCATCAGTTGTAAAACAGTTAAAGTCATAGTGATTACATTATTTTCCAAATAAACACACAAAATGTAAGTTATAACTGAACAGTGTCAAGTCTGCCAACAGGTCTTAACAAGTAAGTGTTGGCAGGTGAGCATGTTGTACATTGTCCGGAAGTCCAGCAGGCATTCGCAGGAATATGTTCATGTAATGACTTGTTTACAATGTGCTACGGTTGCATGACACAATATTGCATCATCAAAATTTCAATGCAGAAAAAAACCCAGAAACTTACAATAAATTTTAAATTTGAGATGTGTCATTTTAAAAAATTTTCATTTATTTTTTAAATGATGCAAATTCTTTAAAAACAACAACCATTAAAGGGCTAAAGAAAGTAGATTTCCAGGGGATTAATGAGGACTTTTTTTTAAAAAGGAGGGTAGTGGACCAAATAAGTTTGGGAACTTCTGCTTTTGCTAAAAACATCCCTAGCTTTTCCAACTAATCCTTATGTGATAAAGGTTGAGATATCCTCTCACCATGTTGATTGCCTCCTTCCTCTCCATGCTTTTCTGTTTGTCAGTTTTTCTCTTTGAGGAAGGGAAAGGGAACATTTTCAGGAAGAATTGGACAGAACTGAAATGACTGAACAACATGTTCCCGGCCCTATGCTAAGTGCTTTATACATGTTATCTCATTAGATCTTAAAGGACAAATGTCAGAAACTGAACATAGTACTGCAGATGTGGCCTGGGCAGGCAGAAACTGTAGGAGTGTCACCGTTCCTGATCTGGACAACATCCTTTTAACTACATGCAGTTTGAGATTGAAAAATGTTTTTAGCAGCTCCATCAAAATGATGCTTCACATTAAATTTGAGATCAGATCAAATCCCTGGATCCTTTTTTAGATTTCATCTTCTCATTTAGAATCCAGGGAAAGAAATTAACTATTTTTCAATGCCATTCCTTCATAGTATGAGTCAGGAGATTTCGATATTGATCCAGTTCTGAAATTCATTCAGTATGTCACAATGGTGGGCCTCATTTTTCTCATCTGCAAAATAGAGGAACTGAAGAGATTTCTAAGGTCCTTTCTAGATATAGTCTGTGATTTAATGTAGTATCATCTTGTTGTGGTTTTTTTTTTTTAATGGCACATCAATGTCCAGACCTGTGACTTTATCAGTGTGAACTTCCATTGTGGAAACTCCATCTACTAAAGCACTAAGAGGTTAATGATTTCTTCATGGTTTCATAGCCACATCAGAAGCAGGACTTGAACTCGGATTTTCCTGACTCCAACATTATCTACTGTCCACAGTCCTATAGAACTTATGAACCCATAGACCAAATGATCTCAAACTGGAACCAAAATCGTAGGTATCAAGTGTAGTGAAAGAGGTCATAGGCCCTGGGTTTGAATTCCAGTTCTACAACCTGTTGCGACCTAGAAAGTAATTTAACCTCTCTGAGCCTTAGCTTCTTTTCTAAAGATGGAGGATTAGATGATCTCTAAGGATCATTTCAGCTTTAAATACTATGAACTTTTGGTATCTGTGTAGATATTCATCTTGCTTTCCTTATAAATGCTGTATAGCTCTCTATACCCACACTTTCTCCTAAAGGAGAAGTGGAGGTTAGACTTCAGAAAGCAATTCCCCAGACTTAGGGCTGGGAAACACTGACAAAGGTGTGGGAGCAAGGCAGAGAGGACCCAGGAGAGAGCTGGGGAGAAGGGAACCCCAGAGCAGAGGCAGGGGAATGGCAGAACCGTGCCTCATCTCATAAACAGTCCTGCCCTTTGCCTCGGCAGGGGACTGAGCCCTGGAGACCCCCAAAGCCCTTTGGTCTGCCCCTCTCCCCATTCCCATCATCTCTGCTCTGGAGAAGAATGTGGGTCAGGGGCATAAGTGACCTTTCACACCTCCAACTAGCTAAGTGTATTTTCTCCCTTTCTGTCCAGCCCCCAGCAGGAGGGAGGGGGAAATGGGTAGGGCCTTGTCGAACTTTCTCCCTGACAATACCCCAGAGGAGCTGAAGTGGAGGGAGTAAAGGATCTATTTATTTTGGCTCGGGAGGGACAATGTAAGCAGATGGTCTTTGATGGGATTAGCGGCGTAATCTCTAAGACTCTGGTAAATTGAAAATGATCCATTATATTCCAGGAACCTTTGGACGCTTCAGCTCCTGAGGAAGGAGGGGCAGGACTGGAGGGGGGGCACCTTGTTATAAAAGACCCCCCTCTGGGATAGGCCAAATCCAACTTGGAGAATTTGGAAGGAGGTTCGTTAGCTGAATGATGCTGGCCTCTGTCCCTATGAGAGTGAAGAAGTAAAAATGCTCTCCCCTGCACCCTCTGACCCCCCTCCCCCATACTCTCACAAACATCCTGCTATGTGTATATCATCAAAGCCATCCCTCTGTCTCTGCTCAGGAACTATCCCTTTCCACCGGTCCTACTCTCTTTCCTCCTGGAAAAAGGAAGAGGGCTGCCCTGATGCCTTCATCCTCCTGAGTCTTTTCAGTTCCATCTCTCTATTTCCTCTCCCCCCCCCCCCCGCCCCAAAATAAAATGTTTTTGGAGTTTAAGCCTCATTTGTCCTGAGGCCACTTCAATCTATTTTTTCCCCTCATTCTGTGAAGATGGAGTACAATAGGGCCTATCCCAGAGGAAAGGAACTCTCTAGAAACTTGAAGTCCAGATGAGAGAGAGCTATTAAAAGAGGTAGGTAGGGGGACAATGTTAATGGCAGGGGAGGAGGGGGAAGAGGGAGGGAGGAGCAGGGAGAAAAAAAGAGATAGAGGCCTCCACAGTGATCAGTGAACCTTCCAGATCCTAGTTTCCCAAGACTGGGATGCCTCCCCCTTCCTAAAGCTTCCAAGGTGCTCTGACTGGAAAATCAAGACTTTGGAATTATAGCAACCCTTTCCCAATAACATGCCCTATCCCAAGGATGAGTGTAGTGTAGCAAATAAAAGTGTCCTGGTGTAAGGGAAGTATCACTAGCTTGAGAGTCTGAAGACTGGAACTCAGTCCTGCCATTTGGTAGCCATGTCCCTCTGGTCAAGTTGCTTCCACTCTGCCTCAGCTTCCTTGTCTGTTAAAAAAGAAGCCTATAATAAATTCAGCTTATTTTCAAAGTTGTCCTGCTTGTCTGTTTCCCTCTGAACTAACTGTCTTTTCTTCTCTGAATTTTTAAGATCCTTCAATGCACCATGTTTATTCTTCTTCTTTTTATGACGTTATCATTAAGCTCTCTTTCCTATCAAATCCTCCATTTATGATTTTTATCAGTGACTTGGATAAAAGCAAAGATGGCATACATGTTAAATTAGAAGATAACAGAAAGCTAAGAAGAATAACTAATGCACTGGATGACAGGACCAGGATCTAAAAATATTTTGACAAACTAGAACATTGGGTTAAATCGAATAAAATGAAATTAAAAAGAGATACATGTAAAGGCATAAAAAATAACTTCACAACTACAAGACTCGGGTCAGGGTTGGCATGTGGTTTACCAACTTGAAAAAGATCTGGAGGTCTTTGGGACCTGCAAACTCAATGAGTTAAAAGTGTGGTATGAGGGACATCGTGTCCAGGGCCAGGGAAATTATTATCTCCTGCTGTATTTTGTCCTTGTCAGAATGTATATGAAATATTGAATTTATTTCTGATTGTCATATTTTAGGAAGAATATTGATAAGCTAGAAAACTTTTAAAGAAGGGCAACCAGAATACTGAAAGACTTCTAGATGGTACTATATGAGTGTTAATTGAAGGATCTAGGAGTGTTTAGCTCGGATAAGAGAAAACTTATGAAGATAGATGATGGCTGTTTTCTAGTACTTAGAGAGTCTCAGGGAGTCTGCAGCTTAGATTGGCCTTCCTTCCTTTTCCTTCCACACTTACAACATGAAATCATTTTCTTTCAATATCAGGTGCCATCTTCTTCATGAAACCTTTACTGATCCCCATGGCTAAAAATAATCTCCATCCTCAAATTTTCTAAGAGCATGTTGTCCATAGTTTTCTTTTCCTGCTATTGCACTTGATTTATATCAGAGTTACACAGTTTAGGTGCATATATGCTACATGTAAATACTGTGACCTAGTAATGCTAAAACTTACTATTTTTCACCCTTTGCATTGCTAGTTTCAAGCACCATTCCTTGTACACAGTAGACTTTTAAAGAATATCAAAATGAATTGCTAAAATTCAGCCTTCAAGTATATGAACCAGGACTAAACCCATCTCTTACATCCCAGCTGAAACCTCCTTCTACCATAACAGTTTATCATTACTGAGGGAAGTGGAAGTAAAGAAAATAGACAAAAGAGAGCCTAATGGTGTCCTTTTGTTCCTGCTGCCCAAATCATTTCAGAATTATAGACCAATTCATCCTGGAACTGTAGAAAACTTTGAACTTCCAGTCAGAGAACCTAAGTTAATTATGAAAATATGAGTGGGTCACTTTCTTTCCTCAAACCACAAATTCTACATCTGTAAAATGAGAATATTAATCCCCTTATTATAACTACTTCACAGGATTGTTATGAGGGAAGCATTTTATCATTTACAAAATACTGTAAAAAGTATTTTATTTTAAGATGAATTTTAATTAATAGTTCTTGTTTCTTACATGATCATAGTTGTCCTAACTCTACCCTGCAGCTCCGTAGAGACTCATCTCATATGACAAATAGTATTTTTTAGAAAGGTAAAGAAATCAGCACAACTAATCAATACATTGAAAAAATATGAAAATATGTGCCATATATAACTCCTGTGGCCTTCAATGAGGGTAAACAAAAGACTTCCCAATAAGATTAGGGATGAAGCAAAGATATTCATTATCACCATTATTGTACAAATTTTGCTAGCTATGGTGATAAGAAAAGAAAAAGAAACTGAAGAAATAAGAATAAGCAATGAGAAAGCAAAACTCTCCCTTTTTGCAGATGATATGATGGTATATTCTCAGGAAACCCTAGAAAATCAACAAAAAAACCAGTTGAAACAATGAACAACTTTAACAGTTGCAGGATGTAAAACAAAGCCACATAAATCATCAGCATATCTCTATATTGCCAACAAGAAGAGATAGAAAGAGAAATTCCATTTAAAATAACTGCAAGCAATATTAAATACTTACCAAGACACATCCAGGAACTTTATGAACACAATTATAAAACACTTTTCACATAAATAAAGACAGATCTACACAACTGGAGAAATAGTAATTGTTCATGGGGGGCTGAGCCAATATAATAAAACTGACAGTTCTACTGAAATTAATTTACTTATTCAGTGCCATATCAGTTAAACTATTAAATAGTTATTTTACAGAGCTAGAAAAAAATAAGAAAATTCATCTGGAAGAATAAAAGGTCAACAATATCAAGGGAATCAGTGGGAAAAAAGTGAAGGAAGGTGGCCCAGCAGTACTAGATTTCAAACTATCTTTCATTTGTTTTGGGGTTTTTTGGAGGCAGTCAGGGTTAAGTGACTTGCTCAAGATCACACAGCAAGTGTTTGAGGCCACATTTGAACTCAGGTCCTTCTGACTCTAGGGCCAATACTCTATCCACTGTGCCACCTAGCTGCCCCCAAGCTATATTTTTAAAGTAGTAATCATCAAGGTAATCTGGAACTGACTAAGAAATAGAATGGTAGATTGGTGGAATAGATTAGGTATACAACGTACAAAAGTAAATGACCACAGTACTCTAGTGTTTGATAAACCCAAAGATCTAAGTTTTGGGGACAAGAACTAAGTATTTTACAAAAACTGCTGGAAAAATTGGAAAGCAGTCTTGGCATAGACCAACATTTTACACCATATACTAAGATAAGATCAAAATGGATACATAATTTACATATAAAGGGTGATATCATAAACAAATTAGAGGAGTATAGAAAAAATTACCTGTTAGATCTATGGATAAGAGAAAAGTTTATGATCAAACTAGAGACAGAGTGGATCCTGGGAGTAAAATGGATAATTTTGATTCCATGAAATAAAAATGGTTTTGCACAAACACCACCAATACAGTCAAAAATAGAAGGAAATCTGGAAATTGGAGGTGAGGAGGATTTAAAGCAAGTTTCTCTGATAAAGGTCTCATTTCTCAAACATATAGGGAGATGAGCCAAATTTATAAAAATAGGAGTCATTCCTCAATTGACAGTAGGTCAAAGGATATGAACAGACAATTTTCCTTCTTATTAAAATATCCTTGTGATAAAGTCCCAATAATAGAGTCTCTGGTTCAAAGGGTATGGACATTTTAGTAATTTTATTTGCATAATTCCAAATTGCTTTCCAAAATGGTTGTACTATTTCACAGCTCCACCACCAAAGTGTACCTGTCTTTTCACAATCCCTCCAACATTGATTATTGCGATTTAAATTTCTCCCCAAATTTTCAAGGAGTAAGGTAAAATTGCAGTGTTGTTTTGATTTGCATTTCTCTTATTTTTAATGATCTGAAGCATTCTTTCATGTTGTGAATACTTTACAATTCTTTTGAGAAGTATTTGTTCATATTTTTTGATCACTTATCTTTTGAAGATGAGATTTTAGTCTTATGTAGAATATGCTATACATGTATATTTTTTTACATACTTGGAAACCAGACCTTTATCAGAGAAATTTGATAGTTTTTTCCCCATTTGAATTTTCTTACTATGCTAGTTGCATTGATTTTGTTTATGCAAAAGCTTTTCAGTTTTAAGCAATCAAAATTATCTATTTTATCTTTTGTAATTGCCTTTATTTTTTGTGTAGTTAAGGATATATTTCCTACCCATAACTCTGAGAGGTATATGATCTGTTTCTCTTCTACTTTCCTTCAATAGTATGATTTTTAATATTAAGGTCACATGACCATTTAGAATGTATTGTGGAAGGTAGTATGAGTGTTGGTATAAACCTAAGATCTTTAAGATGGCTCTCCATTGTTCCCAGTAGTTTTCATCAAATTAGGAATTTTTTTCTGTGATTTATATTTTCCACTTCATAAAATACTGGGTTATTGAGTTCTATTTTTTCTAATGCTCTCTTGTCTATCCTGTCCATTGATCTATCTCTCTATTTTTAACCAATATCAGATGGTTTTGATGATTACTTTTTTATAATAAAATTTGAGGTCTAAAAGTACTATTCTCCCTTTATCTTATTTCTTTTCATAATTTCCCTTGATATTCTAGGTGTTTTGTTTGTTCAAATGAATTTTGTTATTATTTTATTAACTTTTGTAAATATTCTTTTAGTAATTTGATTGGTATATAATTAAAAGTGTAAATTAATTTTGGTAGTATTGTCATTTTAATTATATTGGCACAGTCTAACCATGATCACTGAATGTTTTTCCAGCTATTTCAGTTATTTTTATTTCTCTAAAGAGGACTTTGTAATTCAATCTGTATAAGTCTTTTGTGTGCTTTGATAAGTTGATCCCCAGATATTTTATGCATTCTTTTGCATTTTATTTATTTGCAATTTCACTGAAACTATTGTCTTAATTAATATCTTTACTAATTCTTTAAGATTTTCCAAGTAAACCATCATATCATCAGAAAACTGGGATAGCTTTATCTCTTCTTTACTATCTTTATTCCTTTAACTTCTTTCTTATGTCTTATTGATGTTGCCAGTATTTCCAGGACTATATCAAATAATATTGGGAGAGTGGGCATCCTTGATTTACTTCCATATTGATTGGGAAAGATTGTAGTATATCCCCATTGCATGTGATGCTTGCTTTTAATTTTACATAAATACTTTTTATTGTGTTTTTAAAAGGTTCCTCTATACTCATACTTTGTAGGGTTTTTAGCATAAAAGAGTGTTGTACTTTGTTAAAGGATTTTCTGCATGTATTGAGATGATCATATAGTTTGGGGTGTTTGGTTTTTTAATATGATTAATAATGATTGCTTCCTTAATGTTGAACACTCATATCCCTGGTGTAAATTCCATTTGATCATAAAGAATGATTTCTTGGACAAGTCACTATTGTCTGTTTGATAGTATTTTGTTTAAAATATATAAAATGTATTTTAAATTATTAATAACATCCTGACCCTCAGTTCAGCATGAGTTAAGATGAATCAAGGACCTATTATCCCCCTGCATTGTCCTCTTCTTTACTGCCTCCTTTATCCCTTTCTCCCTCCCTTGGCAACAGTTTCTCATTCTACCTCTCCCTACTTCTTCCCCAAGTACAGATCTGCTACCACCACCCCAAGGCCCAACACACGTGTCACAGGAAAAGAAAAGGGAGTGGGTGGGAAAGTACACTTGGAAAGGTGGAAAACACTTTTAAAGGAGAAATGCATGCAAAGAAATGTTTGTTGCCGTTCCCAGTGGTAGCAATTGCCATCACCCTTTGAAGACTAATGTACTCCAGACTCAGCCATTCCCTACACATTTCCCGACCCTGTACTTATCCCTAAGTATAGCCCTCCCCCTTTTCTCCCCTCTTCTGGTGGCTCTGGGTCTCTGTATTTTGCTCTGTCTCAATCTAAGTTTGTCTTTCCCTATCAGAGATTACCCAAATCCCCCTCATTCCCCTAATCTTTCTTGTTAGTCCTCTGAAGCAGAGGCTGGTCTAAGAGTAGATTCTTAGGATCCATCCTTCCTGATGGCCAGACAGGTGCCCTGCCAGACGTGGAGTGAATAAAGGAAATAGCCTCAGAGGGAAGTGATGCCAGCTGGCCCATCAGGTTGTAACTGTTTCCGAATTTTCATACTTTGGGGTTTCCTCTGCATTTGGGGCTTGAATCCTCCTGCAATTAGGTTTCTTACAGTACATCTGAAATCAGCTGGGGGGCACTCAACACAATATCCTCTGATTTCCCTCTTCTCTTTTTCTTTTCAATTTCTCTCCACTCCCTGTCAACATTCTACCCCCATCCCATTTCAGTGTGTGCTTCTCTTTTTATCTTTTCCTTTTGCTTCAAATTCCTCTCTATCTTGTTCTTACTCTGTGCCATAGCTCTCCTCTCTACCATGTTTATATCTCTTCCCTGTCTTCTTTCTAGGTTTCTGATTCTCAAAGGGGAATTGGAGCTGAAAAGGATCTTAGAAGCCATCAACTCCAACTCCTTCATTTTACAGACAAGTAAACTGAGGCACAAAGAGGCTAAGTGACTTAACCAAAATCACCCAGTTAATAAGCCTCTGAGGCAAAATCTGAACCCAGGTATTCCTGATACCAAACCTAATACCCTTATCTATTAATCCCACACTGACTATATTTGGTCTGTCTTCTCTCTCTGTCACTCTTCCATCTCTCTGTTTTTAGCTTTCTATGTCTCTTTCCTACCTCTGTCTCTCTCTGTCTTTCTTTATCTCTGTCTGTCTGTCTCTCTTTCTCCGTCTTCTTTTTTTCTGTTTCTCTCCTCCACTCTATTCCCTGGAATAACTCATTATTAACAATTCCGTACAATTCCCTTCACCAAGATCGTCAGAAGCTCCACTCCATTTTTCTGTCCAGGCGGAAAATAGGGAACAGGATTTGTTAGAAGCTGCGAGGCAGGTTCCAAGATTAAGGAACTACCTTCTCCCCTACCAGCGTCTCTGACTTTCTTTCTGGGGCTAGGCAAAAGTTCACCTACACGTGAGGTTTCACCAAAGCCAGTTTAGTTTTTCCTGGGCCCCAAATCTAATCTCACAGCCTGGAGGAAGTGTCTACATTTAGCTCTTGTAGATAATTCCTCTGGGGAAATTAAGGCCTACAAGAGTCAGGGTTTAGGAGGTCAGTGGTGAGTGTCAGGATGCCGAAGATCCAAGTAGTCTCCGTTTAGCCACATCGACTCACATTCCAGCTTCTCTCCTGGGTGTTTTTGTAAATGCGGCCTCATTTCACATAAATCCTCAGAAAATACCCACTAACCATACTTTTTCGCAGGAGCGGGGGTAGAGGGAGGGGAAGAACAAGGCTAAGTGGCCAGACTTAAGGGGGACGGCGTGGAGATCTTGTATCATGACCATTGCTGGATCCAGGTGCAGCATCCTAGGACGCTGGGACTCTCAGGGAATTCTCCCTCTCAACTCTGACCAGCTCACCCGCCGCCCTCCCCAAAACGATCTGCTGGAAGCGGCCGTCAGGTTGGCTGCCTTGGGCTCGGATTTGGGTAGTCCCTCGACTCTCGCCTAATTCCCTCGGTTTCCCGACTCGCGGAGATTTCTGGCTATATTTTGCCGCCCTCATATTGGAGCCTCCAACCCCGGCGTTTGCCTCCTGTCTTCCCACAGCCTTCTTAGTTAGCTGTCCTGCCCTTCGGTCTCTTCAGGTTTATCATGCGACTCTTGCTTTGGTTTTCATCTCATTTCATCTGGATTTCGTTTCACTATTTTCTCTGCACGCTTATATTCTTCGAGTTTGGGGGGTTTGTTTTGCTTTTAAGAGATTCATTCAGTTTCATTCCCTTTCTTCCTGCCTTATTTCTAGCCTCCTTTCCCACTCTGGCCCCTGCAGGACTCCGTTGACTTGTTCTCCCTCCTCTATGCCCACTCCCCCCACCCCCCCAAAAGTGTCTGCGCTTCCTGCCTCCACTTTCTCCCCCGGCCCAGCCACTCTGACCAAACCCCGGACCGAGCGAATCGCTATCACTTTGTCCGACGCGGGCAGCCAGTCAGCCGCGGCGTGACTCTCTTCCCTGGCACTCCTAGAAGCGGGGACAGGGATAGAGAGAGATAACAGGAGAAAAAGATACTGAGATGAGGACAAAGCATAAAGGAAGCTCGGGGGAGCAGACAGACGCTGAGAAAAGAGGAGCAAACTTAATGCCAGGACTTATCCTACGGGCCATTGCAAGAATTGGAGACCAGAAAATGTTTGGGCACCGAGAGGGCGTACGCATCCAAATATAGGCACATTAAGTACCGCAGATACACTTTCACCTTCTCCCTCCCCCCACTGTGTGCCGCAGAGACATATAATATTATACATATATATGGATATGTGTGTATATGCGTATTATACATGTTTAGATAGGAATACAGGGACACATAACTAATCACAGATACCTAGACACACATTTACACAAAGCATAATCACTCATACATGCACACAAACCTAATCCCACACATCACCTCAGAAGAGCTCACACACAGTCATATGTATGCACTTACAAGTATACAAACCCATTCTTAAAAGTATGTAGCAAATTAGTGGTATTCTCAGGATGCCCAAATTGGGCAAGAGTTACCGTCAAGTAAACCTAGACTGCAGGCATATACGTATATCAACATATAAAATATACTTCTACACATACACTTATATACATGTAGGTGACTATACACAGGGGCGGGAAGAGAAAGGAGAGAGAAAAGAATATAATGCGGGTGGGCGACAGCAGTTGTTCTGAGTCGGGACTACCCAAGATGTCTATAGTTTGTCTTCGTGTTTCAATACCAGAGATCGCACACAGGTGTCGGTACCCAGGAAAGCAATAGATTGATGACTGTAGTCAGATGTGTCCGTCTCTGAAAGTCATCTCTGCGTTAAACGGATAATGTGCCAGTGGGAAAGAAGAGAGGCATATATAACTATGTCCAGATTTATATCTAGAGACAATTATGTGAAACTGATGAGGGACTCATATAAACATAAGCATACATTGGAGCTACATTGAGGAAATTATATAGTCATCACATAATTATATCGTATCTAAGTGTGCTACCACATCATGCTGTGTATGGAAGACACACAAGCGTCTCTCCAGGTATAGCTAGAGAGAGACGATTGTGTTTGTGATAAACAAGCGGGAGAGTAAGTGGGATTACAAAGATAAAAGCAGATTTAAGGAGTTGGAGAAATAAGTGTATATTTTCACATATTTCATATAGTATACAATCATATATTATATTTCACATCATATGCAATAGATTGTGATATATGTAGATTTATTCAGCTTGTGGACATTTCTCTGGAGATGGGGGTGTGGGCAGGGTATATATGCCACATATCATTCGGTCAGACGTGACAAAGTCTAGATGCCAGTCGAATTCGAGGGAGTAGCACAGAGCAGGGAATAGATCATTTTCCCTGGTTGGAGAAGAAGAGGAATGGTCGGTTTACACGAAGACTTCACCTTTTTCCTCCCTACATATACATGTACACGGAATTCACAGAGAGACACAGGAGGGTGGAGGAGGAGGGGAAGGTAGTAGGCGTCTAGCTCACTCACAAGACCAAACCGGCCTCCCCAGAAACGCACACCGAGAAAAAAGCGTTTTAGCCTGCCACATGGCTAAGGCGACAGCTCCCCACTGCACCCGTCCTGTTGCCGCTCATCTGTAGGCGATTCAGGGGTGCGGAATGCAAACATATACATACTCCATGTACATAGCATGTACAGACAAGGTCCTGATAATTACACATCATGAAATAATGGAATCTTTGGTTACCAACGCCCAGCTTTGGCTCTATGCAGACGTATTTATCTAAGAGACATTAGCTGAAATGGATCATTTATATAAATTCAAACCATTCCTTATTTAGAAGATGAGATATAGGTCTCTAAATAACCACTCAGTAGCATCTATTCCGAGATATACTTCTGTGGAGGAGTTTGGTTGGGAGGGGGGAGGGGAGGAAATATAGAAAATATATATATGATATATAATATATATGAACATACATGTGAATATAGATAGGAACCCAAAAGAGTCTCTACTGTGGGAAATGGGATACACATACAAACACAAGAAGTTTACCTATATGGAGACAAAAGTGTTGTGTGTATTGGGGGGGGGAGAGTTAGAATACTGTATCACATATCTGTATCATTTTATTTATCTGCTTAGTTCTGTCTTACTGTATTTCTGTCTGTGTGTATCTTTCTCGATGTCCTGCCTAGATGTAACATATATGTATGTATGTTTGGAAGGAGGGAAGGAAAGACAGAGAGAGAGAGAAAATAAAAAGAATCTCTTAATGGACAGAGTGCAGATCTTTTGTACGAAGAAATTCAGGTGTCCATATCACAAGGAGCAGCGACCCATAAGTCCAGAGTGGCTAATTTGCCCTACTTATAACTACAGAAATGTTTGTCCAAAGCAGAGACAAACCCAGGTTGCATCCGGATTTCTGAAGTGGGAGATCGACGCCCAAGGAAAATTTTAACTCTCAAAAGGGTTCAGGAATACCTGGCACTCATAAACAAATATAGGTGCCCAGAGCGTTAAATTCACCTGCATTGATTCCGGTCTAAGTAGTCTAGACCTACTTAGCCCAAGTTGCGTTTCTGCGATGTCAGACTTCTAGATATTGAAGAATAACGCTTCCAGTTTCCTCCCTTATTTCCCGGCGTCCAAAGATGTCCTTTTTGCCAAGGTTGTTTGACGCCACGTAGACTCAGCCGCTGCTTCGGCTTATCCGGGTCCGGACCGGGTCACTGTCTCCTTTTCTCGGGAGCTGTACCAGGAATCTTCCTCTATAAGTTTACTGTTTAATGTGGTCCTTCTGGACGGGACGGGCACAAAGTTGCTGCCACAGCGCCCCTCCACCCCCTCCAACACTATCCTTCACTTCTCTGGAATTTGGGTCGGAGGGGGTGGATTTTTGGGTCGGTGAGGGTTCTATCCCAAATTACTGTACACACAGATCCAACGGATTTGAAACGACAGAAGAGGGGAGGATGTCAAATAGAGAGGGAGGATATATGTGTGCAGGGGGAGCGGTTGGGGATGATGGGGATCCTTTCCTCCTACTACCTCACTATCTCCCCCAAAAAGTCCCCACAAGGAAAAGATCTCTGAGGAGCTTCGTAGGAGGCAGAGGACTGAGGGAGAAGCAGAGGCTACCCTTCAGAATAACAGTCACTAGTTTCAGAGCCTCAGTCAAGCCCTTAGCTGACCAGGGGTTCAAGCCAGGGGGGCGGCGGGATCCGTAGGCATGAAAAGAGGAGCGAGTCTTTTTCCTTGTTATTTAAATTGAATGGTGGTGGAAAGAGTAGCTGACAGTTTAAAAACTCTGTGCCCCCAAGATAAGAACGGGGATAAATACCCTTCTGAGGAGAGGAAGACAGAGACATATAAAAAAGGCAACCTAGAGGCCGAAAAACATTCAGAGGCTCAGAGACGAAGATGGACGGAGCGAAAGACATAGCCTTGAAGCTGGTCTTTGAGGCTAGGACGCGGTGAATCTAAGCTCCCTAGCTCTGCCCTAAAACAGAGAAATAAAGCCCACTTTCACCCCCAGTACTTTGTTGATCCCATAGTCTTTTTATAGGTGAGAGTATTGCGCGTAGAGATAAAAGGAAGGTGGAGACAAAGTATGGAAAGATCGGAGCCAGGGAGGAAGAATAGAGTGGGTTTCAATCCCTCACTCTCCTCTGCTTTCAGGCTGAGTTTAATCTGGAGAGGTAATCTCCAAATCTACAGACTGCATTTCTATGTCTCTCTAGATCTCCTGTCTCTCTGTCTCTCCTTTGTGTTCGTGCCTCTGGGTTTTCCTGTCTCTGTCTCCCTGTCCATCTCTATCTTCGGTTCTATGTCTCTGACTCTCATCTCACCCCTAAGTCCCCTGACCTTTCTCCCCTTCTGTTTATTCAGAGACTTCTACCCACCCTTCTGAGAATGACATAAAGTAAAATGAGATAAATCGAGTGGTGGTTTTTTTTTTCCTGTCCCTACTCCCTCCTCCCGGACTCCAACCCCTCTTATAATGTCAGATAATTGCTGGTATGAGCTCAGAGGAGCAGGAGCTGTTGCCCGGGAAGGAAGAGGGGGAGAGAAAAGAAAAAGAAATAAATAATAATCTGCCTCCATTCAGTGTATATAGGTTACTTCATTTGCATATATGCTAATTAGTACATAATTACCCTGCTGCTCTGGCCTACTATCAAGTTCTATAAATATATAAGGGCAAGATATTTGGGCCTAGCAACACACCCCATATTCTCCCCCCCTCCCCCAAACTACACCTGCTCTGTATATGTGCCCATATAGATATCTTCAAAGTGAGGAGATTAGGCTATGATTTCTAAGTTCTGATATCCTGTTCTCTACCGTTCTATGTTCCAAGGTCCCATTTGGACCTCACTGGCTATTATGTTTGATAATTCTAAGGTTCCATCTCGCTCTAATAGTCTATGGACTAAGCTTTCAACTCTGGCATGCTGCGTCTGCCTCTTGCCTATATCCAAACTGCCCTTTTATTAAGACTGTCTCCCTCCCCAAATTTTTCTAAAACATAGACTCTGGGCTTCCCCCACCATTTACTCTTGTGTTCCCAGGAAACTTCTAAGGAAAATGATGAGTGAATGGATGGGCATGAGGATGTATGTAGGATGCTGTAATTAATTCACGGTATTAAAATGATTATTAATAACCTACTAATGCTATTACGAAAATCAGAGATGCCCAAGAGCTTGATCATTGGCTCTTATCACTTCCCTAGCCCAGCTGCAGCCCCCAGTTTGGGATACAGGTGGGAGGGATAAGAACAGAAGGCAGAGCTCCAATAGTTTACTAGAATGGTTAAGACCACGCATCCCAATGCTGAGAAGTAATAGAGGCCCTTCCTGCAGCCAGGGCCCCCTTTCCTTATATAGTATTTTCAGTCATCCCCTCCAGCACCCTAAGGACCCAATACTTCCACCCATCTCATTTTTCATAGAGGAAGATCTGCAGGGTGTTGTGTAGGGGTGTTGGGGGGGATGGGGAGGAGCTATGAAGAACATAAAAGATGCAATCTACAGCTGTCTGCTTTTAATTATAATTATCCCCTTTTCGCTTCCTTTCTGCTAATGAGGGGGGATTTAAAAAATTTTCTTTTCTCCCCCTCCCCCTTCCCCTAGAATTGGGGGTGGAATGGGGGTGAGCACAGGGTCCTCCTCCCCTTTCTCTCCCCCCTCCCATCCCATGGTTGCTGGGAGAAAGGCAGACTCCAAAGGGAGGTGACAGTGTGAAGAGATTTGCAGGAACAAAAGAGGGACAGGTTTGGATTGCTGGACACGTCCCAGAGCTGGAGAGACCCCCCCCCCTTCATCTCACTGACACCCCCCCTCCACACACCAGCCCCCCAGCTCCCTAGACAAGGAACTCAATGTCTTCTAGTCGGTGAGAAAGGAGCAAATAGGAGCCCTAGTCTGAGAGAAGGGGGGGAGGGAAGGGGTGGGGAACTGGGGGGGGGGGGAAATTAGTCTCAAAGGATCTTTATTTCTGAGCTAGTGAAGCAGATGTAATCAAGGGGAGAGCAAAAAAAATAATCATAATGGAAAGGAACTGGGGGGGGGAGGAGGAAGGCTAATGCAGGAGACAGGATGGGACAGAAAATTGGGGGGCAAAGTACCTAGGGTGGTAAGAGTCTGACATCCTCTCCCTTCTCCTGATCCCCTATCTCCCCAGACTCTTCGTTTTATGGTAGGGAAGAGTGGGGTGGGGGGGGGGGTTAGGTTTATAGACTCAGGTCTTATTCTGTATGATTCCCTTCAGAATAACTCAATTTACCCTGGTATGGGTGAGGGTGGTGTAAAGGGGACTGAGGTGGAGAGTGTAGAGAGCCTCTGGGGTGAGGGGGAGTCTGGAGCTGAGAGTTGTGGGGGAGGGTGGGAGAGGGGAGCAGGCAGAGGCTCAAGTGGCCTCCGGGTCTGTGGGACAAAAGTTGGAGGGAGATTTGTGTGTGGGAGAGGAGAGGAGGGGGCCACAAGGAGGGGGCATTAGGGGGAGATTGGGGGGGTTGACAATGAACTTGAGACAGACTTCATTAGCATGCAGGCCTGCTGTCTGTCAAGTTGAGCCCCGGCCGAGTTCCCATGCAGGCCAAGGGGGGAGGGAGGGAGGGAGAAAAGGGGAGGGACTGAGGAGGTAGGGGAGAAAGAGAGAAAAAGAGACCGACCCATTGTACCATTCTGGTCCCCAGCTTCCACCAAGCACTGGGACCCCAGCCCTGGAAACCAACCCCCAAAGCTCCCTCCCTCCTACAAGAGCAAGATAATTTATCTTCCACTTTGAATTTGTGGCCCCATTTCTTGTCTAGACTTTTTTTCTTGTCTGTGCACATTGCATACAGCCCCCCCCCCCCCCCCCGCCCCATACACAACCCAGAGAGGTTTTGGATGAAAATTTATTTTCTCCCTACCCAGCTTACTTATTATCTCTTAGTCCCTGTCCTCCCCTTCACAGTCAAGTTCTGAATCCCACGGGGAATCCCCCAAATCCCCAAAGCACCTCTATCCTCATGGCCCCTCAAAAGCACCACCATATTTTCATCTCTTAAGTCTGTTGTGGATAAAAAAAAAAAACTGAAGAGGACCTTGGGGGTGGAAGGTAGAAGCAGAGTGGGTACCCCTTGTCTGACTACTTTTACACTGGCAGGGAGGTGTTGGGGAAAACAATAGCTGTGTTGTTGCGCCGCTCCCCCTATCCTCCTGCCTCAGGTTGGAGAGGGCTGTGCTGGGGTGGGGTGGTGGTAAGGGGGAGCAGGCTGGAGGTGACACTGATCTCTTCTCACCCATGCAGCAGAAGGAAGGAGAAAGGGGTTTCAATAAGGCAGAGTGGGATGGGCTTTTATTTTTTAAGGGGGGAGGTCTTCAGGCAGGGGCAGCACCCCCTTTTTGCTATCTGCCAAGGAGAGCTGCAAGAGAAAGAAAGAGAGGGGAGCGAAATTCCTGAATGGATAGACAGATGCTACGTCATCAGGGCTGCAGCCTCTACTCCACAAGAGGCTAGGAGCTGGGGGGGAGAGAAGCAGACCAGCCGTGGGGGCCTGAGAGATAGACACCTCCTCCTCACAGGAACTGGGTAAGCGACCCTTGCCATATTGGAAAAATCCATCTCTCTCAGGAATTGGGACTGGGGAAGGAAGGGGAAATCCTCCTAAATTAATCAGCTCCCACTCCACCCCTCCCCACTTTTCCCAGAGGTTGATGGGGGCTGGGGTGACAGACAGGAAATGCTGGTCCATAATTTGAGGGGGGAACCCAAAAGAATTAGGTGAGATGGGCAGCCGATGAACCTATAGAATTTTGTTGCCTGGTTCCTGTTTCCTAGCATTGGGCTAGAGATAACCACCCACCCCAGCCGACTCAGAAAGCCTCTGTAACCCAGCCCTCCCCTCCAACCCCCAACAGTGGGCCGACAGCTTACTAAGTTTGTCAACCGGATTCAGGGGGGCTTTAGGGTCACGGTGCTACTGATCCTATTAATCTGCCCCTCCTTCTCTCTCCCTCCACCCCCCACCCAAGACAGACAGGGAACATCTTAATGCTCCCACTGGAGGAAGCAAGAAGGGGAGATTGTCAAGGAGCTAGGAGGAAGAACAGAGTTCGAATTTGGACTAGTCTTCAGTTTCTCTCTCTCTCTCTCTCTCTCTCTCTCTCTCTCTCTCTCTCTCTCTCTCTCTCTCTCTCTCTCTCCCCTCCTGCCTTAGGGGAGGTGAAGTGTCTTGGATTTCAGGCTCCGATGAAATGTGAGGGTTGGGTTTTACACGAAAGGTGGAACCAAGCACTAGGGAAGAATCCCATAGCATTGGATTTATCCTGCTTCCATCCCCCTTACCCAGAGCTGAGGGGAGTTCAGCGGCAGAGAGGGTGGGGGTGAAGAGCTAAAGCTAAGAATTGTGAAGAAATAGATGCTGATGGGGTTTCTTCAAGGCCCATCCAATAGTCTTTTCTTAAGAGCTAGGGGATCTGATCAAGAGATATGACCTCCCCTCATCTGGGAGCTGAGAATCAGGCCTTTGTGGGGTGGAGGAATAAGAAGCTTAACAGAATGCTGTTAGGACCTCATAGAATGGGGTGGATAAGAAAGAAGCACTAGGTGCCAGATATCATATATGTCTATGTATGCTACATGGCTACCTAACCCATGTTTCTCAGTTAGCATGCTACCCAGGGCATATTGGGGGTGCATGTGCATGTGGGAAACTGATGACAATAGAGATGCACCCTCTTACCCCAGGTTTTTTTCTTGCTGAAAAAAATGGGAGCTAAGGCAAACCTCATCTCCTTGCCCTTTCCTCACCCTCTCTGTGCCATCCCAATCTCAATATCACCTCTGGGATTTTAAAATTTTAAAAATCATTTTGTTTTGGGGAAGAGTCAGGGCAGGAGATAGATGGAATCTGCTTTAGACACTGCATTGGGGTGGAGGAAGGGAGATGATTGTCTCTTCAGCTCTCCCTGTTCCTATTTTCCAATATATCAGCAGATGGGGGTGGGGGTGGTCCCCTTAATTCCTTTGGGGTGAAAACCTCAATTTCAGATTGAGAAATACCTTTGTAAAATGAGTAGGTCAGCAAAAGTGAGACATAAGGTACTGGATAATTTGGGGGAGTGGGAGTTTAGAGCACCCCTACCCACCTACCCTACATCCTTGGCCAAAGGTCCAGAGAAGAAGCAGACTTGATATTTATTTGGGTATAAACCCCTGTTCCTAGTCCCCTTTCATTCCTTTCATGTGCTCATGTAGGACTAGGAACATCTTCATCCCTTTGCTACATCCTTTTGCTTGCCTTCCACCTCCCGCCTTCTATCTCTTTCCCTACCTTCAATAAAATGGTCTCTCATTTGAAAAATCCCAGACATGGGATTGAGATTGGGGTAATGGGAAGAGAAAAGATATTAATCCAGTTCTATTCTCCCTTGTTTTCTATTCTTTTTTTTTTCTTTCCGGGGGCTGAGTTATCTTTGGAATCCATGTCCTAATCCCAAACCAGCTCTACCCTGGAGATGGCGATGTAGGCGGCATGTCTGTAAAGTAATGAGACCGGTTTTCTATCCACTACGCGTAGACATCAGTCTCCCTACTTTGTAGTCATGCCCGGGGTGCGTGTATGTGAAAGAGAAAACTATAAATCAACAGATAAAGCTCTGTTTTTATAGGCTATATATATGTTTATAGGGAAAGACAGATAAAAGACAGATGAGGTATATAGGTGGGAAGAGAGAGAGAGGCAGAGAGGCAGACAGACAGACAGGCAGGCATGCAACCTTGATCCCAGCCTCACCATCCTACCTTTTCTGGAATCTCTAGTCTAGATGTTCTGGGGGTCAATGATTGCCTTTCTGCGATGGAGAAGCAGGGTCTTGTAGGCCTGAAATCAATGCTATAGGGTCAAACCAATAGGTCCAAGGAAGTTCCTTGTGGTTTTGTATGGGGAGGTTCTATATTGGGAAGGATGTGGAAATAAGCTATGATAAGAGGCATGGGATCATGGTTTTGGCTGGCTTGGGTTGGCTTATTGGTCTCCACAGGGTTTTTTTTTTCTGTCAGGAGGCCGTCTTTGGTGTTCTGTAAGTGTGGAATCTGAGGAAGAGAGCTGAGATTAGCAAAAAGATGGGGGTAGGGTGACCATGGGACATCAGAATAGAGAAAAAGGGAGTGGCTAGAGAAGTAGGGAGCCAGAAGGACCATGAGAGTGAGAGCCTCTCCAGAGAGCCTGATTAACCTTTGTATTCTCCTCCTTGACAGGGGACCAACACCCAGATGAAGCAACCACATTTGTTTCTGGTACCATTGTAGGCGGCTCTCCAGCTGGGGTATTTATTGTCTTGTTGTGGGATTTTAGGGTGGGGGAATGGAGGGAGTGAGGGGAAGGATGACTGACTCAACATTTCCTATTTTTTTCTGCCTTTCACCCTCTCCAACCCCACTTTCACCCCAACCCCTATCTTTTCCATCTTCTGTTTCTTTGCTAACTCAATTTTCAGTAGGATCTATACAGTCAATAGTATGGGGTTCAGAGGTAAAGGGCAATTGGCAAATGAAGCTTAGCTTTGTAGGAAACTAGGAGAAAGATTGTTGTGGTGAATAAAGCCTTTAGATTTCTCCCTATCCATCTTCCTTCCAATAGGGATATCCTTAAGAACAGAGAGGGAGGCTAAGAAACCCAAACTGGGAGAGAAAGAGAAGAGCCAAGTAGTGTGAACAGCAATTTGGAAGTGCAGAAAGGTTTCCATACAGGAGTGAGTGTGTTTGTGAGGACATGTATATCTGGGGTGGATTGTTGTTGGTTGTATGCATGGTTGTCTGTATGTTACTCTATTGATCTGTGGACAACTGCATTTGTCCATTTGTATGTTGCATGTAGCTATAAAGGTATGTTTTATGTGTCTAAGTGTGTGTGCCTTGTTTCTCTGTGTCTGTGTGCCTCCATCTGCATGAGTGTGGTATGTATGTGGCTGTGTGTGAGGTTCTAAGTATATGCACCTCTCAAGAGGATGGTTTCACTCATTGCTGAGAGTATAGAGGGACTGATACCCAAACCAGCTATCCCTGACTTAAGGCAAAGAGATGAAAGTCTGGGTGGGGAGGGCTGAAGGGGGATGCAATTATAAAGAGGGAGATCATCCCACAACCAAACACATTGTCCTCTACCTTTTGCTGACACCTTCTTATGCTTCAGGTTTGGGTGAATGTTGAAATATGGAACTGGGAGAAGGAAGGGAGGATGGGAATACCCAGTCCAAAAGGTTGGAGATCTAGATGCATGGGGAAGGGCCTGAACAAGCCAAGGGAATTCTCAGGATAAAACAGACTCCAAAACTCTGCAGCTGAGGAAAAAATATCCCTGGAGGAAAGGACAGTATCTATAGGAGTCAGATTATCCACATTATGTCTCAGTTCTCTGCTCCACCCCAGAGAGAGTCTCAAATAACCTTCATTTGAGATTTTTGCAGCTGACTAATAGCAATCCTAGATAGTTAGAAATACCCCATAGATATTCTATATACTATCTCTTAGCATAGCACATGTTAATACATGCGATAATGGTTTATGTATAACACAGATAAACACAAATCCCTTTCTGGTGACAATTTTCTACTGAATACAACTACATATGCTCAAATCAACCTAATTAATTGAGGCAAAAAAGTACATCTTTGCTTCAAGTATTCTAATATTTCAAAAGAGAGTGGCATGAAACCAAAATATATGTGTATGTATATGTGTGTGGGGAGGTTTTTTGGGGTGGGGAGGGTAATAGTATCCAATCTACCTCATTGACTTATGTTTATGGATGAAAGCTGCATCCAGACAGCAATGTTACTCTGCAAGAACACAGACAATGGGTGGACATCAGGAATAGAGGTCAAAAAGCGTACTGGAGAGGCCCAAGGATTGAGATTAGGAATCAGCATTGAATTATCTGCCCTGGTCTTCAATATCTCACTTGAATGACCTATATAACTATCTAATCCAAAGAGCATTTACTGGAAATATAGTTTGCTACTATGGGGTATTTGAAGGTTCATGATCTTAAGTGCCAATATGTCAAATATTGTCTCATTAGACAAGGAGATCTACAGAGAAGGAGAGAGCTCAGACACCACCCCATCCTAAAATCCATGTAAATTCCTAGCTAATGCATTTATTCAGCAACACAGTAGCCTAGTCACACAGAAAGAATGAATTGTATTTACACTAAACAGAGTAAAAAGGAGATAGAACAAGATACTGGAAAATTTAATTCAAGTACCATCCCTCCTCTCTCCTACACAACATAAAATACAAGTACATATGACATTTATGCAGAAACATACACAATACACACAATACAGAAACAATACATAAAATGTGGATTTACAATACCATACCACAGACAGACAAACACATGCAGATATATTTGACATTTTAGGACTCAAGGTAATTTTTATTTGACTATTTTTTACACATAAATAAAGGAATATTTAACCTAATAGCAAATGATCATTTGGTTGGCAGATTTTCCCTTCATTAAGGCTGTGTAGGCATGACCTGTGATTCAGTAGCCATTAGTCTTTTTCTAAAATGAAGGCACATTTCTTTCTCCTTCATCCTTGATAAAGTGAGTAGCATCTCTCCACACAAGTCCAAGTGCAAAGTTGACTCATTCAGGAATGGAGAGTATGATAGGGGCCTGGAGTCAGGATAATATGGCAATTATTGCATTCTTTTTTTTTTTTTTTTTTGAGGCTGGCCTCAAAAAATATACCCCAGGTGAAGAGACTTTCTCCATTAATAGCTCCAAGGGAGAGCCCAGATTTTATGGATCTTTCTGTCAAAAGCTTCCATCCATTCTAATCTGAACTACCCTTGATCCCAATGCCATTGTAAAGCAAATATCTATTTAAAAGACTTCAAAAGTGTCAGTTGGATTATTTGGAGGAAATCTACATATTTAGAAAAATCCAGATCTAAGGCAAAATGTTCCCATTTAAAAATTCCAGAAATTGGACCTCACTGAGGTTTGCTTATGTCTGTTCACAGGCCTCCAGAAATTGAAATAATCTATTTCTGAACCTTCTACCCCACTGACCCACCACCCACCACCACCAGTAAAGGTGGTGAGAGGATGAGGTCATGGCAAAATAACTAAAGCAGCTAGATTCATTCCAGTTGCAGCTTAACTCTCCTCTTGCCCTTGTAGACACTGCCTTAGGATGTGGAGGGATTGAGAGGAGAATTCTTTGTCGGGACATGCAGAAAGAATGGAAAGCTCTTTCCTCTAACCATTCTCCTTCTAAGGATGGTGGGTAAGGTTTTGCAATAGAAATACACTCCCAAGGATAGTAAAGGAGAGTTTATTAGTAAACTCCTCTTCCAGCCTCCAAGAATGGCTCTCCTAGAATGGGAATGAAGAAGTATCTAAGGAAATACTGCCAGATTTATGTGAGGTGTTTCTGGGAGGAAGTGAAGTATAACATAGAGAGCATATTTTGGAGTATGCAGACATTCAGAGCATTAATAGAATTTTTGGAGGGGCATCTCTGGCTATTAAAGGCGGTGTTGGGGTGTGTAAAAGATATTACATACTACATATATGTATGTGCATATGTAAATGTATGTACATATGCATGTGTGTTATGTGAAGGGTGTTTGTGACCTCTAGGGGAGAGGGGAAGAGGATTTTGGAGGTATTCCAAGGCAGTAATGGAGGGTACTTACGGAAGCATTTGGACATAGAAGTTAAGGTTCCTTGCAAAGAGAGGTAAGAGGTCTTTGCTACCGAGGACAGCGCAAAGTCCAGGACTTATCAATTGGCTAAGACGCCAAGGACTGAGGGAGAGAATGGGACGGAAGTCTGGTGGACCCCAGCTCCAGCCTTGAGCTGTAGGTTTCAGGGAGTTAGTGGAGGAAAGTCAAGTGTAGGGGGAACGAGACGACTAAGGCCAGGGTAAGAAAGAATAAATGGAGCGTGATTATAAAGGGTGAGCGAGCGAGGCCCTTAGGTCGTCTCACGGGTCCCCCATTTCCCTATTTTTTTTTCACTCCTACCTCAGCTCCCCTCATTTTTATTTTTGTCCCCCTCCCCCATCTCCACGATGGGAGCTCGGCAGAGCTAAAACTGAGTGAGATACAGGCTGGCCCTTCCCAAAGGGAAGCTGCCAGAGGACTGAACCTCGTGGAGGGAGGAACAAAGATACCTAAGATGTGTGACGGGTCGAAGAGGCAGCTCCGCTCCTCCTAGACTGGGACGGGGAAAAAGGCACTGGGCCTCAGTTACTCGTTAGCTCAGCCTTGTCTTCAATCTGACAAGCCGTTTTTATGGGAGGCAGACCTACAGGACCTAGCCGTGCCATTCGCTGTCTGCTCCTCAGCCAGTACCTTGTTATTTGCATCTTCCAAAACCTTCGCGAGGTGTCGAGTGGGGTGCGAGTGTGAACCTAAAACGAATTGAACATCCACATCGATCCAAGCAATCGTTTTCTTGCCCAAGCTCGGTATAGTGGAGGGCTGTGTAATGCAGGGCCCTCAGAGTAGAAAGCAGAATCCGCCGAATCTGGTGATAATTTTTAATATAAAACTCGCCGTCTATGGGGCTGGGAGTGGGGGAGGGATTCATAATTTCCCAACCCCAAATGTCTGAGCCAACGCTTCAGCGATTCTGGCCGACGTTCTCTGACTCCGGAAAAATAGAAAGAGATCCTTGGTCCTGAAAGGAAGGGTTAAGAAGGGGGAGAACCTCTTGGGGTTTGAGGTAAGGGCTTCGATTTTAGAACCGCGGTCCCCAGTAATGTCTTTCTCTGGGGCTAAGGGTGAGGCGCGGGTGTGGACGAGGCGCATTATTATACAGGAAATGGATAGTGGGAGGAAAGGGAGCGGAGAGTAGGGCAAGACACTCGCCTCCTCTCCATTCTTCGTCCCCTAAGGAAGTCTAACAGGGGATTTCGACTTCCCCTTCCTTCACTTTGCCCAGTCTCTCAGACATGGACTCTTATGCAACTGAAAAGACGGGGATGATATTAAGAGATGCTGCGATCCCACACACACGCCCCGCTTTGTGTGCTTGTGTTAGAAGGGTGGATTATCCGAAGGGCGGGAAGGACTAGGCCGAAGGGGAGGGGGAGTGGCCCTGTGCCCTTACTGACCCTTGATGTGGTGCAGAGTGCCCAGGAGCCATAGTGTGTGAAATGAGCCAGTTCTTCCGGAGCTGGCGTCAACCGTCCACCCCTGAGTCCTATTTCTGTCTGGAGAGGCCCAGGCAGGCCTTGGCTTGGATACCAGCATTTAGGAGTATTATCAGAGCTTTAACATTTGGGGGTGACAGAAAGACAAACTTCTGTTGGGGCCGAAGTGGCGGCTAAAGTCTTGGCTTCTTTTCTGTTTCAGAAAGTGGCTTATAACCTCTCTTCATTGCCCTCCCCGTAGGCTTGCTTTAGATTTTAATTTAGGAATCCGAAGCAGAGGCGAAAACAAACACAACAGAGCTGGGCCTTGGAGTTAGAGATTACATTTAGAAACCGTAGAGAGAGGACAGAGGCCAGTACCCATTCCAAAATCGGAGGCCAGGCTCCCTAGCCTGTTAGACTTCAACCAGTTTAGCTCCAGAGAACTTCCCATACCCTCCAGATTTCCCGACTAGGTCTCTCCCCTCTCTTTATTAAATCCAAATTCCTCATAGCCCTCTTTCTCCAGTGCTTGCCATTAAAAACAGATGTTAGAAGCTCAGTCAGAGACCAAAGGATTGGGGGGCGGGGCAGGCGGCCCTTTTCACTGTCGTCTGGGTGCTCCCTAAACCTGCAGATCTTGATTTCCTTAGATTGGAAGTATGTGTTGTAGGGATGGGGGTGGAGTGATGTTTTGGCAGAGTCAATAGACGTTCGGTTCTGTTGGTGGTGAATGGGGTAGGGGGGAAGACTGTGATAGTAGAGGAAAGGTTATCTGAATAAAAATTCATCTTTCCCTATTTCCCTCTTTTTATCCAGTCCTGTCAAGATCTTACATCAAATACCGTGAATCCAAATGTAAATTGTAGGACTTACAAAAATACAGGGAGGTTGGAGATCCATTTTGCAATCAACCGTTTTTGATTTGGAGGTGAGGACTGGGTTTTTTGGGGAGTGGAAGAAGGTAATGAGAGACATCTCCTCCAACCCCTACGTAAAGCCCAGTTCCCACCCCTCAACTCAATTCTGCACTCCTTGGTCCAGAACGCTGCAGGGGAGAGGGGCGGAGAAGGGAAAAGAGGGAGTGGTGACGTCAGGCTGAATGAAGCCAATCCGAGGCCAACCTCGGGAGGGAGTGTGAAAGGATGAATGAAAAGTCGCGAGCCCAGAGCGCGCCGGGCACAGAAGCTGCAAGCAGAGAGATGAGGCGAAGGGATTGGGGGACTGCAAAGGGTTGGGAACCAACGCTCCCCTTCCTGAGTCTCATACACCTCTCCTAGGCTTCGGACACCCCTCTGCGACCCCTGAGCCTCCGAATTACGTGCGTGTTGTTGGGGGTGGGGCATAGAGAAAGAGGGTTGGAGAGCCGGACGCTGCAGAAGAAAGCCTTCCACAGGAGAGGGAGCACGGAGTAAGTGGTCTTTCCGGGAGAAGGGTGGACTCAGGGGACAGACTTGGGGAGGGAACCTGAGGTGGGGAACCTCTCTGGCCCCGACGGCCCTCTGACCCAGGAGACTACGAATCCTATTCAACTCCTCTTTATTTAAGTCCTTGTGTCCCGCAATCGTCCACACGTGGCTTTAGTGAGGGATTGCAGTTATATAGATGAAACCCTCTGACTTTCCCCTGCTCTTGCTCCCCTGGAAGCGAGATCCTTATTCCCCACGATTTCTGCAGCTGCCTCTCACCTCTCAGTTTAGTGACGGATCTTTTCGGCCTTCCGCCCATTTCTGTCTTCCCCGACCTCATCTCTATCTCCATTATCTCCATCATCTCGGTTCTGATAATTTCTATTTCCTTGTCTTCATCTCCATTTCCCGTCCACTCTTTCTTCCTCACCGTATCCTTATTCCTGCTCCCGCCATTCAAATCACCAAACATTTATTACAGACTTACTATATGCAAGGCTTATAGTAGATAACACCCTCATCCTTGTCCCCGCTATCCTTATTCCCATCTCCACCCCTATCATTCCCAACCCCAGGATCTCCAGTTTCGACCCTTTCCCCCACCATCGCAGTCTTCATCATCTCCATACCCATTTCTATTCCCGACTCTGACCTCTTGGGCCTGCCTCTGCCTCGCTGACATTCAGATTCTCCCTCTGATTCTTCTGCATGTGTGAGGAGGGGAGTAAGCAATCCCTGGTGTTTTATTCTCTCCTCCAGGCTTCGCTGCTCCTCGGCTTTAGGGTTCAACTCAGAATCGGAATTCCCGCTTCACTGGGCCAATGGTACAACACTGGGTCTTCAATAGGTCTGAGATCTTGGTCTCTGTTCCTGACTGAGGCAAAGGTGCAGGTTTCCAGGGCCACCCCTTTTTTTTCAGGGGAGAAGGAAAGGAAGGAGCCGGCACAGTGGGGATTTCTCCGTCATGAGTCCTTCGTTCAGTCTGCCTGATAAATCGAATCCAAGCCAGCACTCGTGAGCTCCCCGCTTCTTCAAGCCAGGTTCATTCCTGGTTCGGGATTGAGATAGAAACACAGGCTCAGGAGCTGAAAAGGCCCTTTGAGATCCTCTAGTTCAAACCATTATTTTTACAAAAGGGGAAACTGGGATTGGGAATGAGAGAGTGGACGGAGGGCTGCGAGATGGACCAGAGCTGAGTAGGGCTTTGTCATGTCTCTTGTTCCCCTTTTTTTTCTCTCTTCCTATTCCCCCCCTCCCTCCTCCCACCTACCCACCCAGGGCCGGGAACCATCAGAACCGGGAGAATGCCCGGAAGTAGTGGTGGCGGTGGAGCCCAGGGGTCTGCTTGGAGGTGGCGGTGGCGGTGGCGGTGGCGTTGACAGCGGCTGCAGCCGGGAGGCGGGGTTGGTTGTTATCTTTGGTTATCTAGCTGTATGAGTGGTGTCGAGTCTTCATAAAGCTAGATAACCGAAAGTAAAAATAACCCCATACACTGCGGAACACGAACCCGAAGGAAGGCGGGCCGGAGCTAGGCGCCCCCCGGGTTGATGCTGGGGGGAGGAAGGGGACGAAGGGGAGGAAAAGCGAAGGAAGAGCCAAGAGACGAAAAAGGAAAATCAGAAGGAAAAGAAGAGGAGGAAAAGACGTTTTGCTTCTAGTGGGACTTCCGAGATGGCAGCCACCTAGTCCCCCCCCCCAATCTCCAAGGTAGGAGTCACCCTCTCCCGTTGTCACTCCTGTCTCTACAGTCTTCCAGAATTTTGGCTATCTCTGCATCTTGTGAAAGAACCGTTCTGGTCCTCCCTTCTTCCTTTAGTTTGTCCCATTCGACCCTGCTGCTACTGCAGCAAGATCTTTTCACACTGAGAAGATGAGAGAATATCCTCATTGATGTACTGAAAAGAGCCCTGGCCTGGGAGTCAGGAGTCGAGGTTTTTAGCTATGGATAACTGTGATAGCTGTGTGGGCTCAGTCAAATTATTTCCCTACTCTGGGCCTCAATGTCCTCATCTGTAAAACGAAAGCACTAGAACAGAGATTCTGTTTCTCTTCCTGCTTTAGCACTTTAAAAAGTATTTATTCTAAGATTTTTCCAGCTCTGACAGTCTAAATCTCCCTTTTATAATCCCAAAGAGATCCCACTAAGGATTTGCTTTATTCAAATAGCAGTTCTCAGGGTCAAACCTTTTCTACCTCCAGGCTGCTATTCCCTAGCTCTAATGGCTGTGCCCAAAGTGGCAGGCTTCCCAGAACTGAGGCTCCAAATGATGTTCCCCAAATTCCAAACAACTCCAGCTCCTGCAAAGATAGAAATGGGAACCCAGTGAGGTTGGGATGGACTTCAATAACCCTATTAAAGTGAGGGAGAGCAGGTTTTGCTTTGTTCCCTAGCTAGGTAGACAGCATCCACTCTTTTGCAGAGTGGATTCAAAAAGGGAGAATGATTGGTGGATGGTTAATTGAGGGAGGGTCATTGAAGATCTGAAGTTTTTTTCCTCTCAGTCTTCCAGCAAGGTGGATAAAGGGTCAAAAGAAGCTTTATAGGTTTGTGGGGGCTGGAAAGGATCTTAGAAATCATCTAATCCAACCTTCTAATTTTACAAATAAGGAAACTGAGGTCAAGAGAGATGAAGTGTCTTGCCCAAGGTCAAAAAGCTAGTTAGTGGCAGGGCTAGGTCAAACCCAAGACTTCTGATTTCAAGTTTAATGTTCTTTCTATTATATCACATTTCCTTTTGTTTTGTGGTGGCTCCTGGAGGCAGATCTGTGGGAGAATGGGAACTATGCTCCTTCTCCATCTCAGATCCCCTGCCTTTTCCCAGGTCAATATCTCAAAAATGCTGTCCATCCAGACTGTGACCTGAAATCTGCCATAGAAATACCAGGAGTTTGTAGACCAAACTGACTGACCTAAAATCCACCCTACCCTTCCTTCTTTGAAGTCACATCCAGATAAAATCAAATGAATACAGGGGCAGAAGAAAGGCTTAAAGATAAATATGAATTCATTAACCTAAGTGGTTATCTATACTTCCAGAATTTAGAGGAATTAACCAGTTTCCCAGGTAGCCAGATTCTGTGGCTCACTTGGAACCACAGGGCACAGATTTATTTCATAACCAACTAATTTTCTATTATAGAAAGAAATGTAAAAAATAAATTTGGTGGTGGGAGCCCCAGGAAATGTGAATCATTGAATCCCAAAAGGTGCCTTGGCTTTTTGATATTCTGTACTTTTCTGTTCATTTGGGAAGTCCTTCCTGACATCTAATTTCTATTTTGCCACTTGCAACCCAGTTCTTTCTTTTTTCCACTAGATAGTGTTCAGCAGAGTCTCCATTCATCTCATAACATTTACTCCTCTGTTCTAGGGTCTCCTTTTTTGGAAAATCTTTAATGTTATCTAAACTTCATCCTGCTGCAGTCAATCAGATTTCTTGAAGGAGAGGAACATGGAACAGAGTTTGGAAGGAGGGAAGGATTAAAGCAAGAGGAGATGTGAAAGGCTAGAGAAAGTTACCACACTGGAGATAAAGCAAGGGGAACTCATTGGCAATAAATGGAAACTAGGGTTACAGGCTAGAGAAGTGGGAGTGAAACAGAGGTGACTAGAGCAATTGCAGATCTGTGCATCAGGAGGGTAAAGGATGCCAGAAACAGCGATGGTGAGGTGAAGGCTTTTGGCAAAGGGGCATCAAGAAAGAAGGGTTATTTTTTCATTTGAGATCTTTTGACCTTGTTATATGTCTGGCTATAAATGTATCTTTGAAATCTGCTCAGACTCAGCTCAGCACTGGTAAATTTTTAGTGCTATGATAGATAACATCATAGGATAGTAGCTTTAAATCTGGAAGATAGATAAATAGAGATGTCTATTTTCTCAAGGTTGGCCATGAAGTGAAGCAGTTTTCAGTCACAGAAGTTCCCAAAGACTATAAGATCATGATTTAGAGCTACTAAGTGATCTCAGAGGCTATCTATATCAACCTCTCATTTTACAGATGAGGAAACTGAGGAACAAAGGTAAAGTGACTCACCATCTACTAAGGTTTAAAAGGCACAACCCTGAATTGATAGAGCATCATTTCCTCATGGATGAAATCACAGATACTTAAGTAATGAAATTTATAGGACCTAGATTGTTGTTGTGAATCCTTAGTTCCCTTGTTAGGTTATATATTCTCTCATCATCCCTGGGCAGGCCGTGTTCCCATGAAGACAACAAAAGTCTGGGACTGTGAAGGCTCTGAGGCACTGGGAAAAGGAATAGTGCAGGGGTGGGGAATCTGCAGCTTTGAGGCCACATGTAACCTTCTAGGTCCTCAAGTACGGTGTTTTGACTAAGACCAAGTTTTATAGAACAAATCTTTTTATTAAGGGGATTTGTTCTGTGAAGTTTGAATTCAGTTAAAGGGCCGCACTTGAGGATCTAGAGGGCCACATGTGGCCTTGAGACTGTAGGTTCCCCATCCCTATAGTAGGTGGGATCTGAGAATTCACCCCCAGGCTCAAACAAACACCTATTGAGTTTCACCTTAGAAAGGCAAAATAGAAGAATTGAGGGAGAAGGGTATATGTTTGTCTCTCTCTTTTTTATATTTGTCTATAGGGAAGGAGGTGGATATGACCCTGAATATCAAGGTCTAGGTGATTGTTATTGCATATTGACTGTATGAGTAGGATTTTGGTAGGAAACTGTGTGGTGTGAGATGGAATAAGAGTGATTGTGCACTGTATGTGATGTGAGACAATTATAGTAGTTCACTTTTATGTAGCATTTCAAGGTTTACGAAACATTCTTCTCACAACACTGTGAGGTAACACAAGCAGTCTTATTATCCCAATTTTACAGATGCTAGAGCTGAAATACAGAGAGGTCAAGAGATGAAGACCCTCGCCCTAAATCATATAACTAGTAACTGTTAGAGTAAAGTCTTGGGCCATCATCTTTTTTTAAGTTATTTTTTTAAATCAACAAAAATCCACCTCTCACATTCCCACCATTGAAAAAGAAAAAACAAAACCCCTGTAACAAATATGCATAATCAAGCAAAGCAAATCGTCCAATTTACCTGGATTCTTCTGACCTCACATTCAGTGATCTTTCCATTTCAATTTGGGACTGTTCATTACGTAATATGTATAGTGATACTATTTATGTGACAGTATAGTATGTAACTATGTGACTACTTTATGGTTTATTACTATCAAGAGGCATTATAATATAATGGAAGGAATACTGTACCTGAAAAGAAATTCAGTATTTGACACTTAACTAGCTGTATGACCACAGGAAATAATTGAGTCTCAGTTTCTTTATCCATAAAATGGGGTTTGTAATAATACCAATACTACTTACCTCATAGGGTAGTTTTAAGAAAACCACTTTAAAATGGTCTAAATTATTTAAATCATGCTAGAAATGTGAGTTATTATTATACTCTGTGTGTGTGACTCCATCCGTCCCAGGGATTTGTTGTTTCCCATAAGGTTCAGATTATACTAAACCATTTGAGTTGGAGCTAGAGGCCCTTATGGGAAATTTTCCATGGGACCGAGGATCAAGTCAGTCTGTAGAGCCAGGTATCCCCCAGACACCTCCTCCCTCAGTCCAGCCTGATGACAGAAGCACCCTGGAAAGGTGCTTCTTTTCTAATTACTTCACACCCTTTCAAATCAGAAAGTTCTTCATACAATTGAATCTCAGTTCCTCTTACTACACTTTTTTCTCTCCTGTCCTTCAAGCTTAACAATAACTAGCTATTATCCAGTCTAGCTAGCTATTATCCAGTCTACCCCCAAATACTAGCCCTAGGTTAACTCCCTCATCCTTTCAGGTTTTCCAATCTCCTATCAAATTCTGACCAGTTCTGGGCTCCCAGGGAAGGATGCTCATAGACCCTGAAGACCATATCTTCTACTTAAAACAGACTTGCCAGGCAG
Organism: Notamacropus eugenii; assembly: GCF_028372415.1. NCBI lineage: Eukaryota > Metazoa > Chordata > Mammalia > Diprotodontia > Macropodidae > Notamacropus > Notamacropus eugenii. Next base: position 380,511,189 of record NC_092873.1, on the reverse strand, counting down.
CCTCAAGCAAGTATAGGCAGGTTTTTTTCAAAAGAAAGGTCTTATATTATTTGATATTGAACTATATTCCTGGGTATGAGGTAAAATAAGCATTAAAAAATTCAGGGGGTGGTACCTTCTCTTTGAGGACACAAAAAAATGAGCTTCTAAGATTTGATAATGGTATTAAACACAATTTCTGTATTACCCACAACATTTCTACTTTATCTTCTTTGAGAAGTTTTCTCTACCTCAGTTACCTGAATTTCTTATCTAAAATCACCACCTTTTATGGTTGACTCCATCACAGATAATTGGTGGCTGGAAGGAAAAATTTTTATGTGTTCTCCTCACACTCAGACTAACATACCAGGAAAGGCTTTTGAAACCAATGCAAAGAGAGAGATAGACATACAGAGCGGGGATGACTTTGCTTTGTCTGGAGAAAGTGAAAAAGAGGCTGCATTTTGAGTATAGAAGAGGGCAGGATGTAGATGATTGGACACAAAATGCCAGATATTAATCCTTTTGTCTTGGGAAAATCACATCACCTCCCTGGTGCCAGTCTAAAGATCTCATAGCACTTAGTATCATAAACATACTTCATTGCTCCTTACCAGCTCTGAGAGTTCAGTGGAGTGTTCTTTAGAACACAAGAATGGAACAGCAGAGGATAGAGAAGACTAGCATCCTCAGCTGAAAAGGATTAGTCCCTAGGGAGGAGAAAGGAACCTGGAGAAAATAATATCTTTTAGCTAATAGAAAGGAATTGGGGGTGCTTGGGATTTGCTAACAGCCACTCTTCCCATTTGCTTAGAGTTTCAATTTTTGTATAGAAAAATGCAGCATGTAAATTAGGAAAGAAAGTAATGAGTGATTAAATCTCAGGCAGATTTAGGCTACTTGTGAGGAAAAGCTTCCTAACAATCAGCCCTGTGTAAAAGGCAAATGACCTACCTGAGGAGAAAGTGGGTTCCCCAGCACTGGAGATCTCTCAACAGAGACAGTATTATCAGCAATCATGGTGTTGTAGAGAATACTCTTGGTCAGGTAAGGTTTAGCCTGGATAACATTTAAGGCTATTTCAAACTTTGAAATTCTGTGAAATATGATGTGTGTGAATGAAAATTCCAAATTTTTGCTTTTGAGTCACTGCACTTTTTAGAAATATAGTTCTTTATGTGGGAGAACCCAATTTTATGGTGAGTTTAATAAAAGAAACAATTAGGGACCTAATCATAAACAACTGGACTATTCTCCATCATTGAATTCCTTGAAAAGTTATCTTAGCTCTACTCTTGCCAAATATTCCCACCCCTGGATGAGACTCATAGAATCTGAGTGACAGAGCTAAAAGGTGATCTTGAAGACTGTCTCATGCATCTAGGTCATTTTACAAAAGAAATAACCGGGATCCAGAATGTTGATTTGCTCCAAGTCACATTGCTAGTGTCAGATATTAGATTCAAACCCTCCTCTTTTGATTCAAAGTCCAGATTCTTGGTGTTGAAACTCTATCTGCACCCCTGTCTGTCAAAGCATCCTTCCTGAAGTCTGTCTTGGAGCCCTTCCATTTTGCTTTCCCTTGTTACTAGGCTCTGAGCAGCAGAACTCTGGGTATTCATGTTTCCATCTCCATCCCCATTACCATGGGGATGAATTGTTCTTCTTTACCCTTTGCTGCATTCCAATACTTGATGATTCCAAAGATTTATACCTAGAGGTAGGGGAATGGATAGAATTACTAACTAGCTGTATGACCTTAGGTAAGTCACTTCCCCTCTTGAATTCCTTCTCATCTATCTGTAAAATGAAAGAATTGGATTAGATAATCCTATAAGGCTCCCTTTCATACCTAATGTTTTATGACACTCTGACTTTTGACAAGTCTACTTCCTTCCAAAGCTAACCACCCTAAGGGATGAATGAATCCAAGTTGGATGAGTGCTTTGAGACTGTTGGCTGAAAGGAGATAATCCTTCAAAAATTATCATTCTTAGTGCTTTGAGATTAATGGAACAGGGGAAAGCTATGTGGGAATAGAGTATGAAGGAAGAGAGGGGGCCCCCCACTCCACTCTCTCTCCTAGGTCTCGGAATGGCCCCCTCCTCTCCTCCCCCAGTCCTAATCCCACTATTAAGGCGGCTTTGGGTTTGTTATGACAGCAGCTGAAGGCGGCTGAATCGATGTGTTTGCTGTGTTTGCTAATTGGGTTGAAGGACTCCAGTCTGGACACTCTGAAAGGGATCATTGTCACTACTGTATTTACCTTCCTTTGGGAACCTCTAGGGGTGAACGCTGTTGCCGAGCCCCAGCAGGGTCATTGCACCCATTCCCTTGCCTTCCTGCTAGGTACTTACATGGAAAGATGGTTCAACTTTATTGCTGCTGATGGAGCAAATGTTCACAACCTATTGGTTATGACCCATAGAGAATGCAATCCTTCACCTTGGATGATTCACCAATCCGGATCAGGCTAGCTGAACAAATCCTGCTTAGGGAGAAGTTTAGAAGTGAAGGAGAGACAGAACTTGGGTGCCTTGGTTTTTATTTTCTCACTTTCTTATTATATACTGCCATTTTATGCCTCCCCCCTTTTAGACTCTGATATAGGATTACAAACCTGTAGTTATCCTATATCCATTCTCATATTTTCTTAGCTTCAAATCTTCATCCAGACAGATTACTTTGCTTGGGGAACTCTTCAATATCTACCCTCCCTTCCAAAACCTGGTCCATACTATCCCCCAGTTCCTCCAGGAATGATTCATACCCCCAGCTACCCTAGTACTTGATGGTTCTAGTTCCATCAGGGTGAATTCCCTCTGTTCTTTTTTCCCTTTCTCTCTGTTTATGTCCATTATTCAGTTTTGTTTATAGTCATAAAATTTAGAACTAGAAGGGACCTTAGAGATCTGCTTTCTGGAAGTAGTGGTAGTAGTTATATGTCCTGTTTCCCTCACCAGACTGAGGAGGGCAAGTACTGTGTTTTCCTCATCAAACTTGAAGCTTCCCGAAGGAAGAAGCTGTCTTCCTGATCAATCAAGAATGAAGCTCTACAAATAGGGAGTAAGCAGGGATCTGTGGTCAAATTGGAATGGGGAGTATTTATATTGGGAGAGGAAGCTTGTGGTGCTGTCTCCCTACTAACTAGGTCAATGTTGGAGAGAAAACTTGGAGAATTGTTTGTGTCCTTTCCCTTAGCCCTTACCTATTACAAATACCTTTGTTCTTTCCCTCCCTCTAGCTTCTATTTGATTTGGCCTTCGCATTCCTCTTCCTTCTCTTCATTCTGCAGTACAAACTCTGGATCAAGATTCAGCACTTTGGACAGCACTAGGGGGGTGAGTCCATGAACTGTGGAGTTGATGGGGAGAGCTAGGGTGGGAGGACTTCTCTATTTAATCAAAGGCCAAGATGTTAAATTTCTGAATCTGAGAAAAACATTTTGTAGCCAATGCTGGTTTCTCTTGGAAATTTTAGTCTTGGAAGGGATTTTAAAGATCTAAGTCCTTGAGAAGGGACTACAAATTGGATATTCTATCTCCCCTTTTAGGGTAAAAGAGGGAGGCTTCTTGCTCTAGTACTTAGATGTTCAACTTGGTCTCTCAAATAACTAGGGGATTTTGTGATTCTACAATTCTGTGCAAATAAGGTTTAGGGTATGTTGTCATTCTTAGTGCTAGAGAACCAGGTCCAATGTAAGGGAAATGTACCAAGTAGGACTTAGAATGAAAAAAAAGTTAATGTGGTTATATTAGGGAAACTTTTTTCTGGGAGTGTGAGACCCTGGGATCATAGATTTTTAGGGCCATAAATGACTTTAGATATCATTTAGTCCACTCCCTTATTCCAGAGACGAGATAACTGATACCTAGAGAATGGGTATGATTTGCCAAAAGTCACATAGTAGATTAGTATTATATCCACTACTAGAATGCAGGACTCTTAACATAATACAGAGATTTTCCTCTGCCTTACATTGTAGATGCCTTTAGGGTGATCTCCTTCCTTGGGAACCAATCAATTCAGTAGTTCCCTCTGGCACTGGGATGTAGGAAGACAGTCTTGCCCCAGACAAGAAGATCTTTCAAAGGGCACGCACACACACACACACACACACACACACACACACACACCTTTTCAAAGGGGACTCTGTGTGTGTGTGTGTGTATGAAAGAGAGAGAGAGAGAATATTTTAATTCAATTCACAAATATGTCTTAAGTGTGTCTAGTCAAGGAGTAAGGTACTGAGTGTGCAAAGATAGATATGACATAGACTGGGCTCCCACAGAGCTTATAATTTCATTATCTACAACTGTTTTCTTTTTCCATGAAGTAGAAAATCAGGATTTGGTGATCATTTCAATGGGAAGGATGGAGATGAAACTTTATAAGAGTGGAGAAGAGAGCAGGGGAACTGCAGAACCTCTTTCCCATGGAGGATCTAAGAGTTTCCTCCTCCTAAGAAGAATAATATTGTGACATGGCAGAGCTTGGAGGCAGGGGGACTGCCAGGGAGGTTCCAAAGGATTTTCTGATGAGCAAAGGATGCCAGCGTGGGGGTGGAGGGGGTCACCCAGGCTGGAATGGAGCCGAAGGGAGGCCTCTATGTGTGCCTGGGTCTGCCTGACCTCCCTCCTCCCTTCCACCTCAAGCCAAGAAACAAAGAACCATTCTCTCCAGGATTTGATGCAGCCGTCTCCGGCTGGCAGTGCCAGGTGGTGGGGTGGCATTCCCTCCTCCCCCGGAACTCCATGCCCATGTCCTCTGGGGGAATAAGGAGCTGGGCATTCCATGCCCTGTTGCCATGGCAGCCCTCCCATATACAAAGAGAGAAAACTCCCACCCCACCTCACACACCATCTCATCCCATGGGAGAATTGGGCCTGAATAGAACCCTCCAATGGAAATCAAGAGCTTCTAGCTACCATATTTTCTGATATATGAGATATGATCATACATAAACTGCACTCTCCAATAAAATCAAGGGGTTGTATGTCTCCCTGACCATTTCCCTCTGTTCAGTCCCCTCTTTACACAGATGCTTAACCTTAGAGGAAAGGATTTATGCCATTCCAAACCCCTTGTCTGGGTGAATGGTTCCCTATCCTCAGCACTTAGCTCCAAGTACAAACCCATGGGGCCTTCTTCATTGAGGGTCTGAAGCCTAAACTTCATATTCCCCAGGGGGGGGGCTGTGGGAAAGGAGAAGAGAAGGCCATTTCTCCGCCCTCCATCTGCACCTACAGCCATCACTCATTAGGCATTCTGCCCCCTCCTTCCGCTCGTTAAGCCTGATTTGCATGTATTTGCATAATGAAGCTCATTTGCATTCCAGGAGGCTCATAGTGGGAGCCAGAAAAGGGGGGGGGTTGTATCGAAGAGAAAAAAGGGGAGAGATTTTGTTTTATAAAAGCTGAGGGGGGAGCAGGCAGGGAGAACAACTCACACTACTGTCTTTCTTCCCTCCCTCTGTCTGATGGACACAAACACCAAATAGAGATGCCAAGGGACCGACTTTGTTCTCCTTTTTTGTTTTCCCTCCTGCAGCCCTGGCTTTACTGCTTGCCCTCCCACCCTCATGGGTGCAGAGCTGGGGAAGAAATGGGCAGGAATAGAAGGCTAGAGGTCTTTGGGGAGGGCAAGGAGATAGGAGAGAAGACATAGGCAGAAGGCCACCATCTTAGACAGCTGGTGCCTGTAAAATGGCCGAATGTGAGTGGGTGTGGGTCTCCAAGGAGGCTTTAGTTTTCAACCTAATGGATGCAGGTAGGACAATGAGAAGGACCTTCTGGAAGCCCCTGAAGTGAGGGAGCTTTTGACAATCCTTGTGATTGGAGAATTATAAAAAAAGAAAATGAGGAGTAAAAGGAAAAAGGATCCAGGAGCAAGGGGGTAGGAGAGGGGCTAGGAAGCTAGGACTTAGAGAAGAAAGATTAAGGGGATTCTCCATCCCTGAAGCAAGAGATAGACAAACCTATTGTTTCACACTACATTTTGCAGCCAAGACCATTGAATGTCCACTCTCAGAAGAGTTAATGAGGCATTTGGGTCATTTAATACAAATCACTTCATAACTAAGAGAACTGTGGATACCCTAGAGGCTAGCAGTTTGACTGTAACATTTACTCAGGGTATAGTTTTCAAGGCACTATCTTATACTGAGGAGAGAACCACAGAAGAGGACTAAGGGGAATTTCCAGTCTGATAGGGAAATCAGGATACCTTCTCTGTTTTCCCCAGTTCCAGACCACAGTAAGAAAGACACAAAGACAAGGACAGTCTGTCTGGCCAGCCAGAGCCCGATACATCAGTGTTGCAGGTGTGGATGATTGAGGAGGGATTTGGAAGAATAGATCCAAGAAAAGACTTCCTGGGAGAGCATATGGAGTATCTTTGGGAAGATGGGGAGAAATGAAGGTGGAGAAGACAAGTGGGGAGAAAGGAAGATGGGTGATCCAGACCATGTGAAGCTAGGACACAGGAATAGTAGAAGCGTGGTATGGGCAAAAGTGATCATGTGTCTTGTAGGTAAGAGCTTAATAAACATGGAACTGAATTGAATTGAATTTGCCTAGCAGGAGAGAAGCTGGTATTGGATGCCCATATTGTGGACTGAGGATGGGCTAGGAAGGATAGAGAGGGGTATGGGAGAAGCAGGTGTGACTGCCAAAATTCTTCAATGAGTTGTCAGTCTACTCATTACTGCCTCCATTTCCCCACAACTTTTGGTCCCCCCTGCAATCTCTTACCGCTGTGCTGAACCTACTCTTTCTAAAGTCACTACTAACCTCCTGATTACCTAATATAGGTGCCTTTTCTCAGTCCTCATCCTTAATTTGCAACTTTTAATACTATTCAGCAGTCTCTCCTTTCTGAAAACTTTCAGTGATGTTGTACTATCATGAGATTCCTCCTACCTCTTTAAGTGATCCTCTGACTTCTTTGTGGTACCTCTCCCTTGCCAACCCTTAAATGTCTCTATCCCTTGAAGCCTCTCTGTCCCTATTACTATTCTCTTGTCTCTCTACACTCTCCTTTGGTAACCTTAGTAACCTCTATGGTTTTCAATAACCACCTCTATGTTAATGACTTCCTCTCTAGGTCTGACCTCTGCTGAACACCAGATCTACATCTCCACCTGCTGTCTCCACAGAACTTCCAGTTCAATATGTTCATAACATAGCATATTATCCTTTCTTCCAAACCAGATTGACTTCCTAACTTCCCCTACCCTATCAATACCATTACTATCTCATGTGTTATCCAGGCTTGAAACCTCAATTAACTTGACTTCCTCTCCCTTTCTTGGACTCTAAGAAGCCACTAAGCCCCTTGAACAACTAACTCCTTTTACATCCCATTGATGCATTTTGTCTTTATATCATGTTTAATTCCAAATATATCCATTTTCCCTCCCCCACCCAGAGAATCATCCCTGTAACAAAGATTTTAAAAGGAAGAGGAAGGAAATAAAACAGTTAAGTAAAGCTTTCACATCAGCTCTGAGCTTATGTGCAATACTCCACATCCATGGTCCTCTACCTCCACAAGAAAAAAAAAAGGAGCAGGTACATTTTCTCAACCCTTCTCTGGGGCCAACCTTCATCACTATAATTACATAACATTCTATTTTGATTTCCTTTTGTCCATTTCATTTACATTATATGGTCATTTGTATATTGTTTTCCTGGTTCTGCTGACTAAAGGCTGCTTCAATTTACGTCTTCTCATTCTTCTTTGAGTTCTTCATATCCATCTTATGGAAAAATGACACTATTACATTCATGGAACCATAATTTGTTTAGCTATGCTACAACAGATGAGCATCTACTTTGTTTCCAGTTCTTTTTGGTGTCCATTCCTTCTTTTCTACCCTCACTTTCATCATGCTTACCTTCCTCATCACCTCTCCTTTCAACTATTATAATGACCTCACTACTTGTCTCCTTGCCTATAGTCTCTTCCACTATTATTCATCTCACAGAGTCCATCAGAGTTATCTTCCCCCAGTGTCACCTTCATCAAGTCATTCTCTTGCTCAGGGATCCCAGATTTAAGTTCAAATTCCTTAGAGTGGCATTCTAGGTCCTCCATAGGCTGTCCCCAGTCTTTATTTCCAACTTTATTTCTTATGAAGCTTATAGTCCAGAAAGACTAGTCTACCCAATCCAATTCAGTTCAGCCAGTATTTATTAAGTATTTATAGATTACAAGTACCTGGCCTCAAATAACTTATATTCTATTGGGGAAATACATATGCAAATAAGTAGATAGAGGATCATAAGATCAGAGAGAGAATGCTAACTACTGGTGAGAATCATCGCAGCTTCCCACTTAACTCACCCAAAAGTCCTACCCCTTTTCCACATCTAGATGTTTGTTTATACAGTGCCCCCTACCTCATCCCACTTACCTAGCTGAGTCCTACCCTTCCTTCGAATCTAAGCTCAAAACCCCCCTTGAGAAACAGATCTGAAATCAAGAGACCTGGGTTCAAATTCTGGCTCTGATACTTATTCATTATGTGATCTTGGTCAAGTCATTTCATCTGAGCCCTACCTATATAATGAAAGGACAGGATTAAATGACTTCTGACATCCCTCTCCAATCTCAATATGTGATTCTGTAACTAAAAGATCTCTCAGGTCTGTTATGGTTCTATTGCTTCATGAAGCCTTTCCTGGTTCTTCTAACTGGAGAATGTCCTCTGTGTTAGAGCATTTTTTCTCTCTTATTTGAAATTCACTCTAATGCTGTCTTTTATTATTATTGAACTTTTGGCAGATATTTAGTTTTGTCACCCTGACTAATCAATCACCTGTAAAGGCTGAGTCTCTAAAGGTCACCTCCAGCTTTAAGATTCTATGATTCATTTAAAAAACGCATACACTTATTATAAATGTGAACTATTTGTTTGAGGTCCTATGATTGGCACTAGTACAAGGATCAATAAGACAGCATTGGTTCTCAAGGACTTTATAGTCCAGTAGGGAAGACAAAAGATGAACAAACAGCTATCATATATGGCAGGTTGTAGCAAGGACCACAATGGAGGTAGAAATATAATGCTAAGGGATTTTAGAGGAAGGAAAAATCATATCAGGCTGAGTGGATTGGGGAAGGCTTTCTGGAGAGGGTGACATGGGAGCTGAGCCTTGAAGAATGCTAGGATTTCACCAGGCAGAGATATAGGTAGAGGACTATTTGAGACATAGACTATGGCTGAATAAAGGTTCAAAATCAGGAAAATACAAGGTATGTTCAATAAAAAGGGTTTAGCTTCACCAAGAGGGGAACCTGTATCTCTTCATAGTACCTAGCACTATGCTTAGTTTTTTCATTAAATGAATAAAGAAAGGAAGGAAAGAGGAAGGGAAGAAAGGAGAGGGAAGGACAGAGGGGAGGGAGGAAGGAGGGAAGGAAGAAAGGAAGGAAGGAAGGAAGGAAGGATGGAGAGAGGGAAGGAAAGAAGGAACTGATAGGTTCTCCTTACACACACACACACACACACACACACACACACACACACACACACACACACACACACACACCCTCTCTCAACCCCTTTGTCTCTTACATTTGGGGTCCTTATGAGAGCTGACTGTCATCCACAAGAGACTAAGGCCACTCTGGGCTAAGGACAGGAATCAGTTTCTGACTCCAGTTGAGTCTCCTTTTCCTTCGGTTAGGCAGAAGGTATGCAAGGAATAAGTGGATAGTTAAATACAGAAGGATAATTAGAGATGGCAGGTAGCTGGGTGGTTCAGTGGATAGAGTGCTGGGCCTGCAGGCAGGAAGACCTGATTTCAGAGCCAGCTTTAGATACTTACTAGTTGTGTGAACCTGGGCAAGTCATTTAATCCTGCCTCAGTTTTCTCATCTGTAAAATGAGCTGAGAAAGGAAATTGCAAACCACTTTAGTATCCTTGCCAAGAAAGCCACAAATGGGGTTACAAAGAATCAGACACAATTGAAACAATTGAACAACAACAAACAGCTAGAGAGACTGAGTACCAGAGAGGTTAACTGATTTGGGGTCATGCAAGTAATAAGTAGCAATGTTCAGAACTGAACCCAGGGCCCCTGGGAACCAGATCTTGTACTGAGAAAGTCCACTAACACATAACAAACTGTGTACAAGGGTAAAGGAAACTGTATAGTACAGCGGAGAGAACATTCAGGAAGCCTGGGTTTTTCTGCTAATGTTCTGTGTGGTTTTGAGCAAGTTGCAATTTCTTCTCCTATAAAATAAAAGAATTGAACTAAATGATCAGGTCCCTGTCATTTCTAAAAGAAAATTCTGTGTAGTTCTATAAATATAGCACACATGTAATATGTAAGTTCAAAGGGGACAGAGACGAAAGGGGTCATGAGAGTGAGGAAAGGCTTCAGGCTTCCTAGAGTATGGCACATGGTTGGGAAGATGTAGAGGGAGGTTATCCAGGGAACAGCCTATCTAATCATCCTAAGGGAGAAGATGTGGTCAAGGGTAGTTCTCTAAAAGGAGAGAGAGGAGAGTCTGTGACCTGTGGACACAGGACACTCACAAATCCTTAACAGTCCAAAAGTTGAAATCTCAGAAGAATATTTCTTAATAATGGTTCCCATTCCCATTCTTCCCTAGGCTTCCCTCCTTGTTCTCCTTCTGCACAAAGTCCTATCTATGTGAGCTACTCTCTTGACTCTGTTAGATGAAAGCTTTGGCAAAATCTGTTAAGAGAGATGAAAGAAATGTCTACTCTGAGAAAGTATGGTAGAGTGGAAGGAGCCCTGGATTTGGAGTCAAGAAAGACCTGAGTTCAAATCTAGCCTCAAGCACTTACTAGCTGTGTGACCCTGGGGAGGTTACTTAATGCTGTTTGCCTCAGTTTCTTCATTTGTAAAATGAGCTAAAGAAGGAAATGGCAAACCACTCCAGTATTTCTGCCAAGAATACCTCAGATGTAGAGTCAGACACCACTGAAAAATGACTCAAAAAATAATTTGGCTTCAGTGTCCTCACCAATAAAATGAAAGGGTTAGACTTTGTGGTCTCTGAGGTTTCCTCCAGATCTATGATATTGTGATCTCCTAAGATCTCTTCCAGCTCTAAAGAGTGTCATCCTGTGATTTATCTAATTCCAGCTGATAGAGATTCCTGGTGCCAACTCCATTGCCTTCCCATTTCTTTCTTTGTCTTTTGTGACCCCCTGAGTTTAACCATTAATGGGCTTTGTGCTTTCCCTGCCCTAGAATTCTTCAGTACACAGAATAGGAATGTCATAGCTGCCAGGAATCTTAGAGATCATCTGGATATTGAGGTAGCTTGTGGCTCTGTGAATAGAGTCATGGCCCTGGAATCTGGAAGTCTTGAGTTCAAATCCAGCCTCCGATACTTACTGTGCAACCCTGGACAAGTCACTTAACCTCTGTCTGCCTCGGTTTGTTCAGTTGTAAAATGCGAATCATAACAGCACCTACCTTGCAGAGTTATAGTGAGGATCAAATGAGATAATAATTGTAAAGCATTTAGGAACAGCACATAGTAGGTGCTCTATAAATGGTTATTTCATTCTAATCTCATCTACAAATGAGGGAACCAGGGTTCAGAAAGGAAAGTGATCTGGTAAAGTTTGCCAAACCCCTCCTCTCATAGATCTCTGTGTCTATGTCCTCCTGAAAGTGGGTTTCTTTTTTCCCTTCATATCTAGTGCCCTGTACAAGGTACAAGGTGACACAAGTTTATACAAGCAAAGCTGGGACCAAATATCCTTCCTGTAGGAAGGCCACATGGAGCAAGACCATGTGAGAACCATAGTTTGGTGGAGAAGAGAAGGAAAGAGGACCTAGGTGGGAGTAGTGTGTAAAAAGGATCATGAGTAGAAAAAAGTACAGTAAGTATGCAGACCAGAGAGCAGGAAGTCTTGACTAAGACAAGGAATCTGGAAAGGGAAAGTTACATTTGTTTGCCATTTGTTCTAAGTAGTTTCTGTGGACAGGATCCTATCCTGTGTGATGGAAAGAGATGGGACTCTAGAAGGAAAGGATGGAATCCCTACCCTCTGGGAATTCCTGGTTGCATGATTGAGACTCAGATGCTGCACTAAGGGAGCTTCTAGGGTGGCAGAAGGACAGAGTGGTAGGTGGGTTGGCTACAGCCATTTGGGGGGTTGTTGAGTAGCTGAGCAACAGGATAAAAATGGTGTTTGAGAATTTTGCTTCTAGCAGCTAGAGAGACAGTGACAGGATGGAGCTTCATGAAGACCAAGGAAGAGACAGGATTTCAGTTGTTCATGCAAAGGAAATGAAGACTTTATCCACCATCTCTTTATTCCCTCTGGTCCTTCCTATTCTACTTCCACTTTTCCCTGCCCCACTCCCAGTCTTCTCTAGAGTTCATTATTCCAACTCTTTTCGTCTTTCCATATATTAAGGGAAGTAATGATTAGTAGCAGTGATGGTGGTGATGGTAGTGGTTGGGAAGTTGGCCAGGAATATTAGAATACAGCAGTCTTGTCTTTTTCCCAACCCTATTCCCATCTGGGCAGATTTCTCCTTTCCTGCAAGTCCTTCATCTCTGCGTTCTCAGAGCCTATTGGGGTAGGGAGAAGGTAGCAGAAGGGAAAGCAATGGAAGAAAGAAAACAGATTAAGCCTCCATCTTGAAGAGACCCAAGATCGCACCTCAGAATCATATCTTGTAGGCCCAGGAGGCCATTTTGTGACTCTGAGGAGTTGAGTGTATGGCTCATTTAGGATTTGAACTGAATTCAAATCTATTCATATCCCTTCTGCACCCTGGGCCAAGGGAGTTGGATATGGATGGTCTTTTGTCTCTAAGCAGGAACCCCGTGTCATGTGGTTTCAAGAACCAGGATTGAGAGGAGGGAAGGGTTTGGCATCACACCATATAGATAGCAATGGGGCATCTGAGCCTAGTTGGGGAGGGCTAGGCTAAGACTGGCATATGGAAGGAGAGATGTGGGCACAGGGGGCATGGGATTCACCCGGGTGGGGCTGCCATCTGCTTGGCTTTGTCCATCTGGGACCAGCTGGCTCCCCTGTGCCGCCCCCCACTCTCTTTAACCAACCAGTCCCCTTCTTGAACTGTTGCTATGGTGACTGGCCGCCATCTTGTACTTGGCTCTGTCTTTGCCTGGACCTTCCCATGGGGTTCCTGTAGGCTGGGAGACAAGACACCTGGGAATCCACCCTCTGTGCCATTTTTGTATAACAATAATATCAATATTACACAACATTTATACATATATATGTATGTATAACATTTATATATTATAAATATTTAACAGCTGTCACCGTTGCTACTTATTGTACTGTTTAGTAGTCACTGAATATATTACTATTAAATATACATGCATTCATATGTATATTCAGTTCTAATGAACTCAGGATCAACCATTATGTTTCAGAAACCTGAGGACTCATTCCGTCCCCCTGCCTGCACCTATACAGAATCTGCCTTCCATGAGTCAGGTGATTTCATGACATTACTCAGTGCCACAATAAGAATATAGCCCAAAGCCCTTCTATTGCACTGAGTTCTTTGGATTTTGGTTTCACCAAGCAAGAGAAAGAAGTGGAGTAGATCCCATACCCCCATCAATCCAACCTCCATCCTTGAAACTGACTTCCTCTGCTTTGTTATGGAAATCTGGAGCCTGGGCTTTAGGGCACATGGGTACTGAGTCAAGTCTACTTCTCTCTGCCTCAGTTTCTCCTTAGGAGCTGTTGGCACCATTTAAAGTTCTTGAAAGTAAAGACTCTAATCAGAGAACAGGACCATCCAGTGACTTTGTCTGGGCAAGGAAGTGGGGTCCTGAGGAAGCAGGAGATGACCACTTTCCATCTTAATAAATGGAGGGCAGACATCAGCAAGATTTCTCCATTTAACACAGAAAGTCTTTAAGAAAAGTCATCAGATCACAGTATTTTGAAGTTGAAAGATGCCTTTGAGATGATGTCATCTATAATTTGAGTTTCCCCTCAATTTACAGATGAGAAATCAGATGCTTAGGGAGAGAAAGGGATTTGCCCAAGATCACACAGCTAGAGTAACACAATTAGAATTCAAATCTCTTTCCTCTCTCTTGACTATGCCTCTAGGATGCACTCTAGTCTGACACACGATAGGCCTCCCTCTAGTCTGGCAGGTAGGCTAAGTGAGGACTGCAAGCTCTCACAAGTCGTGCAGGTGGGAAGAGTAATTTTCCTCTAGCCCTCTCAAAACCAAGACAGAATGAAAGCTAGGAGGAGGGAAGAGAGAAAGAAACCTGCTCTTCAGCCCTCCCCTGCTGCCCAAGGACAAGGGGATAATTTATGATATCATTGTTCCTCTTTCCTCATATTCCTGACTCCCTTTCCCCTTCCCAGCCCCCTGCTACTGTATGGTTGCTAGGAGATCCTCACTCTGTATGGTTGGGGGGGGGGGAGAGTGGTAACAAGCAGAAACAACTCCATCTGGACTTGTCCCTCCTCACCCCACCCCAGCCAAGGGAGAGGGGATTGGAGAGGGGCCTCCACATCACTGGGGACAGAGAGAGGCCAAGGGAGAGATTTAAGGACATGTAGGGTTTGTGCAAATGTCAAAACCCCCCGATTTACTTCCTGGGCTTCAAGAAGGAGAAATTGGGGAACCTGTGTTGAGGTCTGAAATTGTTTAATATACGACTCCTCTGATGCCTGGTTTCTCTGCAGTCCTGGTATTTGTTTTGGGTTCATGTTGGAGGGTTCTGGTCAAACTAAGGCAGGAATTTCCCTTTCCATCACCATCACCATCACTCTCACCTTTGCCTTCACCTCTCCTTACTATACTGACCTCCCCAGAGGGAGGGACAAACTGGGAGCAGGGAAGGCTTAGAATGGAACACAGAATGGATGCTGTGAATGGGGAGGAAAGGTTGGACAGAAGCAGTGTGATGGTGTAGAAAGAACATGGGATTTAAAATCCAAAGACATGGGTTTGAATACAAAGTCACTTAGTATATGTAATGTGAAAGATCTTCTGAACCCCTCACTTTATAGAAGAGGAAACTGGGCACCTGAACAATCTTGGACAAATCACCTAACAATTCTGGACCCAAGTTTCCCCAAATGTAAAACTCCTATTTCTATAACACTTTAAGGTTATAAAGAATCGATAAACTAATCAATCCAATAACAAGTGTGCCACTCAACTGTTCTAGGCAATGGAGATACAAAGACTACAGAATAACAATAATAAATAACATTTATGTAGGTCTTATTCTGTTCCAGGCACCATGCTAAGGACTTTTTACAAGTATTATCTCAACTGATCATCACGACAATCCTGGGAGGTAGGTACTATTATTATCCCCATTTTACAATTGAGGAAACTGAGGCAAACATAGGTTAAGTCACTTGTCTAAGGACATATTGCAAATAAGTGTCTCTAAGGCTGGATCTGAACTCAGGTCTTCCTAACTAGCTTTCTGCCTCAAAAATGAAGCAGTCCCTGTCGTCAAGAAGATTACATTTTAATTAAGAGGGATAGGAATATAACATGTATGTATGTATGTATGTATGTGTGTGTGTGTATATGGAAATACCTGCAAAGTTAATTTTGGGATAGGGATAGTCACTAACTTCTAGGTGTGTCAAGAAAGGCTTTATGTAGAAGGTATCATTTGAACTGAGTCTTGAGGGAAGTCAGAGATTCTAAAAGGCAGAGAGGTTCTAGCTGTTAAATCCTACAATTCTTATGAAACAAAGATTTCTGACTTTGTCAAGATGGACTAAGGAAGGGGTGAGGAACCTGAGGCCTCGAGGTCCTCAAAGGTGATTCAGTCAAAGGGCTGAACTTGAGGATCTAGAGGACCATGTGTGGCCTCGACCACAGCTGGTCTAAGGTTAGACAACAGAAAGGCTGAATCACCAGCAAGAGAAACCCTCAGATCTGTTGTCGAAAGGAGAAAGATATGCCCCTTAAGGAGGCAATAATATAGAATAGAGAGAGTCCTGGACCTGGATTCTGGGGCCCTGGAAACTTCCTAGCTGTATGACCTTGGGCAAATCATTTAAAATCTTATTACCTCATTTTCCTCTTCTACAAAATGGGTATGCCAATACATGTACTACTAAATCTGCCTACCCTATTCGATATAGTCTTAAAGGGCTGTGTATATATGAGCCGTCTTTATTATCATCACTGTGTTCCTGGCAGGAAAGCTTGGCCAACTGTCCCCAGGCAGGTCCAGGACAGAAAGTGGGACAAAGGGCAGTAGTTGGAGCTGCTTAAATTCCCTAAAATCCCATCCAGTTACTGGCTCTTCCTGCCCCGTGTTTAAGCTAGCCTTGTTAGGGGAATTGTAAAAGAAGGGAATTAAGCTTCTGCCGCCTCATTAGAGTTGTTTCCTTAGATCTAATCCCCTCATATGCTTGAGATCGAAGGTCACCATCCCCAAGGCATTCTTCATAACCTGAGAGACTCCTTCTACACAGGAGGGGTTCCCATCCAATCCACCCCTCACTGGAGTGGGGGGAGACCATGGAGATTGTTCCCCACTACATCATCTCTCTAAAATCTCTTCCTTCACTAAAACTCAATGATTCTATCATCCTATGTCATTAGTCTTTTGCCTCTTTGCTTTGCATGGTGACTAGCATGTAGTTGGTGCTTAATCAATGTTTACTGATCCATAGGTGGGCCGGTAAGGAGAAAGTGGGCCAGGGATCTCAGCCATAGGAGCTAGGTCCCTCCCAAATTGCCAGGGAGTCCTTGCTGTTTTCTGCCATCCATCTCCCTTGCTGAATTCTCTTTTTGCAAATGGTGCTGTCTCTTTTCTCCCTTTCAGACCAAAAAGAGGATTTGAGGGGCAAGGGGTCAGCGGCATACATTCGGAGAAGCCTTAGCACCATTGGCCTCCACATCCCTTAAGCAGCCTTCCAGGATTGACTGAAGGACAGGTAACAGCAGCCACTCAACTCCAGAGACAAAGAGAAGAGACCTTCCTATCACCCTTTCTGCCTACATCAGCCCTCCTCCAGGAAGTTTTTCAGGATTCCTAAAACACCAGCACTTGAATTGTCCTGTTCCTGTCTGGGATAGGAGTACTTGAACTTTACACATTGCCCATTTCTGTGTATTTTTACTAGCCTGGGAGCCCCATGGGGGCAGGAACTGAGTCTATTGAATAAAAGCTCTTAGATCCTGATGACTGATGAAGTTTATATTGGGATCAGAGTTGGGGTAAAGTGTCCTTGGAGAAGAAGGTTTTATAGGCCAGAAACTCAGAGCTGGGGGTAAGGAGAGAAAAAAGGAGGAAGGAGAGGCTAAAAACCCTGTCTGGAGAAGAAAAGTCTTGGGGAATAGGGAATATGCCTGGTTCTAAAAAGGAATGTGCAAGGGGTGTGTGTTGAGTTACTTTTCCATGAAGGTGCCAGTGGAAGGAGCTGATCCTATTGTAGAAGGCATGGATAATAGCCATTATAGGGACTTACTCATGACAGTGCTAGATGGTAGAAAAATTAACATCATCCTCCCTCCTTAGGTCCCTCATATCAAGGTTGCCAAGAAAATGCCTTCTCCTTTTCCAGGAGAATCCAAACCTTGAGAATCCATAATGCACTAGACACTATTCACTGGCACCATATGGGAAAAGAGGCATGGATACATTACTTCCGGTTCAGAAGGTCATTGACACCAGTCTTACCTAATCCATACAGGAAAAACTCTCCTAGGGTGAAAGATCCTACAGAGACAGGGCAGTCCCACATGCACTAAGTCATCTTATCCTTCATGACCGAAAAATCTTTCGTGCAATCTAACCAACATCTCTCCTGCTGAAGTATCAATGTGCTTCCCTCTCTCCTCCTACCTCCATGAAGTCAGAGGGCGTTGTGTGACTGCAGCAAAACAGATGGGGGTTAGATCATAGGTCTGACTTACCAGCAATAGGGAAATGGGAGAAATCTCTCCTGGACACTTTGAAAGAGGGGGCAGGCACGAAAAGGAGGAACAAAGTAAGAGAGAGGCATGGCAGAGAAAGAAGGGCTTCTGAAACCATACATAGACCAGTGGAGTTCAAAGAAAACTGTTCTGGCTACCAGAAGATCTGCCTCTCTCACCCTAAACAAACCGTTCTTCTCCTTTAGTCTGTTTCCTCCTCTATAAAATGGGGATAAAGATAGCATCTACGTTACAAGGCTCTTGTGAGGATCAAATGAGATAATCTATATAAAGGGTCTTTCAAACCTTAAAGGGCTATGTAAATATTAGCTATTATTTAACCCCTCGGAGGGAGAATTTCCTTAACATGAGGATAACACTTTCATTAACTATTTTATACTAATACCTACTAGATATTCCGGTTGATTTCCCCTCTCTTTCCAGAAAAAATCTCAGAAATCCTCCCATGCCAAGGAAAAGGTCGTTGGAGATCCTATAATAATGATGATGATGAGGATTATAACGATCTTAAACTGCCTGAGTCCTTCTTCTTATCTAACCATAAAGAGGTGGGGGATGGTAATGGAAATGGAGGTGTACCAGATCACCGATTTCTACCTGAGAGGGGGAATCCTCAGCCATCCCCTTCCTTCCCCCACTCTCTTTAGGGTGGGTTTGAAGACTAAATTTACAATACAATCCAAGCTCTCCTAGACTGGACCTAATTTCCAGCTCTACAGCTCCAGATTTGTGCCTGGGATGTGTGGGGAGGGGTTGGGGTGGGGGTGGGGGTGGGTGGTAAGCAACAGGCACAAAGCCCCAGGGAGCCAAAGAGTTTTGACTTTGGAGAGTCAGGCAGGGCCAGGGAGGTGCTAATTAAGGAGGGAGGGCGGGCAGGCTGGGCAGTGTCTGGCCAGAGTGTAAATGTGCCGGAATCCTAACGCTGCAGGCTGGCCTGACCGTCTGTCATCAGCAACACATACCCATTGTTCAGCCGAGCATCAATCTTCAGCCAGTGTGTGCTGTGTGGTAGGGGTCTAGTAGATAGAAGGAGCTTCAGATATTGGGAAGGGAGCTTAGAGAACATCATATCTAGTCCCTCATCTTTTACGGAGGAGGAAACAGAGACTATCTGACTTAACCAGGTCTTCTAACAGGGGGTAGTGGAATGAGGTGAGTGCTCCATTTGGTACCAAAAAGAAAAAAATCTAGGTTCAAATCCCAACTATCTTATATGACCCTGAATAAATCATCTGGTTTCTTGAGGTGTCATTCCAGTCCTAAATCAAGAATACCCAGGATGCAGCAGCTGTCACAAAGAGATGAGGGTGCTATTCTTAGAGGTGGGTTAGGACCAATTAACATCCCCATCCCAGGTCCCACTGGGGTCCATTTTGCTATCCCCCCGGACTCCACTTTCCACCTCATCTTACCTTCTCTCCAGGAGGCCTTTGGGAAGCTTTGTGAGTTACTATCCCCCACTGAGGACCTTGCTCCGCTGTGAAGTTCAATTAAGAGGCAAGGGGAAATCTCAATTACTTTATCTGGCATCTGGTCTAAATCCTCAAAACTCCAAAAGGAAGTTGATAACACTCATCTGAGGGCCCTTTCCAGTACAACCTCCCTGCTCCCCAAAATCTAGGGACCCTGAGGACAGGATGGGAAGGTAAAGGGACACAACTCCACAAACGCGAATTTGTTTGACCACTGTGAGGAGAGAGTTGGGCTTAAAAATTATGAAAATGAGTTGTGTGAGAAGCCTAGGTCTTGGGTTGCTCCCTCTGTTCCTATCCCTCCCCCCCATCTCTAGTCCTTACTTTAATTCTGATGACTGGAGTACCAGTTCTTTAGGTGTCATTAGGGGAACTTACAAGGGTCGATGGGGCCTTGCCCCACCCCCTCTCATCCAGCTTCAATTCCAGAAGGGACAGGGGGAGAAGTCTGGGACATGTTGGAATGCAGATCCCAGATTCCCACCATGTGTATGCAAATGAGACCCGTCTGTATGCAAATTAGACCTCTCTGTATGCAAATTAGACCAAGGGGCATTCTCTTCTCAGGGTTACCATAGAGCTCACTGATCTAGGACCCCTTCTTCACCCCCACCCCCACCCCATTCTTCGGAGTACCAGGCAGGGAGGGGAGAGAGCTTTGAAGGGGCTCCCCTTCCCAAGAGGGCAGAAGGAGGGCCACCGATTCTGTAGCAGGAAGGATGGGAGTTAATTGTAGGAGGGACATCACAAGTTGATATACTGGCCCTAGAGGAATAAGGGAGATAGGAAAGGGAGAGGAAGGGTGAGAGCTGTTGGAAGCTGGAAGTGGGGGGTGGGGAGTGGTAGAAAACAGCAAAAGCTTCTCAGTTGGAGGTGTCAGGGTATAACTGAACCGAACTGGAAAGACCAAAGGTCTCCTGGAGGGGTATGTGGATGGGGGTGGGGGAGAGATGCTGTTAGCACATCATAGGTTCTGGATTTGGAAAGAATCTTAGAGATCATCCTAGTTCTAGAGCTCAGGTCCAACCCCATTTTATAGATTGGGAAACTGAGTAAAATGACTTGGTTCAAGGCCACAGGGGCTCAAGGGAATAAGTGTCAGAGTCAGGATTCAAACTCAGGTTCTCTGACTCACAAGTCAGCACTTTCTCTGGACTGACAGTGACTTGCCCAAGGTGACACAGTGAATATGTAGCAGCTCCAAGAACTCAAGTCTCCTGACTGCACATGCACTGTACCCTAAGTCAGAACTTCACAGGCTAGAAAAGAGGAATAATCTGCTATTTGGGAGTCGTGGGGGCTGGAGAGTGGAAGAGGAGGCTAGATACAAGCTTTCAGTCCGGGTTCCTATGCTGCCCTGAGGGTGCCTGTGTGTGCTAGGATTGTAAGTGACTGGCTCAAGGTCATACAGTAAGCCTCAGGAGCATATTTTGAACCCAAGTCCTCTGATTACACAGCCAGGACACTTTCCACTATAGCATATGGCCCATCCACCTGCCAAGTGACTGTGGTTAACCTCACTTAAATAAGCATTTCAAGGATGAACATGCAGTTCCCCATTCTTATCACTTGGGGATTTATTCTATAACCACAATATTAGAGCACTATACTGAGTGGAAGGAAGGTAGACTGGGTGGTATCTATCACCCCTGGGTTTGGAGGTAGCAAGCTTGTTGGAGTCCTCGATCTGTCATTTGCTAGACATGTGACTTTGCCCACTCACTTCTCTGTGGGACATTTTCTTCATCTGTACCATGAGGAGATTGAATGAGGTGGTTTCCCCTGATCCCTTCTAGCTTCCAGATTCAGAGATTCCTTAGACTCTGGGGGAGATAGAGAGAAGAAGAAGGAGACTAGTTCTTTACCTTCCAAGAAATAGGGATTAATCACAGGAGCAGGGAAACAAGGCAACTGAGTGATTCAGCCAGATCTTTGACCACCAGTGTTTTGAATGTAAAGAGATTTGAATCAGCAGTCACAGAGTGTGGGACAGGATGATTGGGAAGTAGGTAATGGACAGCGATGAACTTGGCCAGAATTGTAGACTCTTGGGGCTTGAAGGAACCTGGAAACAGCCTGAGCTAATGCAGGGCAGCTGGGGACATCAACTTCATTGGGGGGATGGGCAGGAGGAGAGGGCATGCTTCCTCTCTGCTTAGGGGAAAGGGAAGAAAGCAGTTTCCAGATCCTGGGCAGATCAGCCCCAGAATGAGGAGCAGGCAGGTATGTGTCTGCTGGAAACATGTTGTTTGTATAGACTAGGAATGGCCCTGGGCAGAGGGATATCACAAGTCATCTCTGGTATAGAGATGCTTCAGGCCAGGGGGAGGGGAGATGTCTTTCTGCACCACGGTCAGGCAGTCTGAAGAGAATGTCACAGCTCCCTGTCCTGGGGTAGATGGCAGATTGGTAAACTGGATCACAAGCTGCCTCCCTCACAACTGAATCTGTCCCAGGATCAAGAATTCCTAGTCATGACTGACTCAGAGGCAAGAAAAGGGATTTGCCCAATTTTGTCCAGAAAGTAAGTGGGAAAACTCAGACTGGGGAGGTTACTGTGGTGTAATGCAGAGCAAAAGTCTAAGAATCAGGAGACCTGACTGGAGTCACATCTCAGCCACTTACTAGCTTCAAGACAAGTCACCCTAGGCCTCAGCTTCCCTATTTTAAAAATAAAAGTTGGATTAACAGACTACATCAGAGTTTCTTAATCAGGATTCCATGGCCCCCTTGGAGATCCAAGGATAGTTTTGAGGGGATCCTGAACTTGGCTGGGGGAGAAAATACATCTTTATTTTCACTAAGCTTTGGTTCTTTTGTAATCCTACTTATTTTGTTCATTTGAAAACATTACTCTGAGAAGGAGTCCATAGATTTCACCCAATTGCCAAAAGGACTCATGATATAAAGTTTAAAATCCCTGAATGAGATGACCTCTATAGAGTCTGCTCTGGCAATCTGTGAATCTGAAAAACCCACCTCTCCCGATTGTCGACTTGCCTTTACCCTATACTGCCTCTTGTGGGCAAGTCTGAGATTAGAAGGGACAAGGGAAGGGGTCAGTATTGTCAGTCTGCAGAAGAAAGGAGCTGAGAAATACACTATTTCCTCCAACCTTCAGAGCTTCTCTGCCCAAGAGCCACACGCACAAAGTGACTAAGCCATCCTTGGGCTGGCTTCGTCACTGTCCACAGCATAGGGGAGATGAGCTTTGATGGGGGGGGAGGCATAGACACATGGCTTTCAAGTCCTCCCCAGTGTCTCCACCCCACCCCCCACCCCCCACATACGATCAGTCCCGGTGCCTTTGTGCCGAAGGGATTGTAGGCAAAGAGAGACCTTCTTGTTAGAGACTTGGAGGTGGGGGTAGGGAGGAGTGAGGAGCTCCATTCATAATGCCAGTGTCTCTTGTTTTGCCAGCTCACCCCCCCAGCCCTCCTTCCTGAGCTGATGGCAGTGCTCCCCCTCCCCGTCTCCCCAGTTCCCTGCCGTTTCCTGGTGTCTCCTTGGCTCTGGCTTGTGAGAAGGGACCAAGGCTGCTTGTGTGGGGAAGGTCTGAGGAGTGAAGGGACCCCCAACCCCACCCCCACCCGGGCCCCTTGCCTTTCACACTGTTGGCCCTGGAGCCGTGGGAACCTGTGTCGCCAGCTGGGCATCAGTGCCCAGCTCTGCCTACCGCCCCCTCCCTGGCCAGCTTGCCGACCCCAGCAGGGAAGGAGGAGGAACAGGATAACCCAGAAACGAATGGAACCTCCCATAACTCTCTACCAAATCTTTCATCTCCCCCCCCCAAAAAAACCCACTTCACTCTGGGGCTGGGTAAGAGAAATTCTTAGCGCTAGTTATGAATCTCCCAGACAAATGAATAATTTGCAAGTCAATTAGAAATTGATTCTTCTTATTTTTCTTTGTTGGGGATCAACACACTGGGGTTTCCTTCTCAGACACTGGAGGGTTTTTGAGAAGCTCTGGGTCCCTATGTTTCCTTTCACCTTAGAAGCTTTCACAGATCTAAAACTAGAAGAGACCCAGGAAGCCATCTACTCTAACACCCTCATTTTACAGTTGAGGAAACTAAAGGAGGCTGGGATTGTAAGTGACTAGCTCAAGGTCAAGCAGTAAACCTCAAGAGCACAATTTGAACCCAGTTTCCTTGTTTACACAACCTTTCCATTACCCCAAGTGAACCATCCACCTGCCTACCATCAGTCAAGTGACTGTGGTTGACCTCACTTTTCTAAGCACTGCAGGCCTGGACACGGGGTTCCCCACTCCCCTTCCAGTCATCACTTGGGGATTTGTTCAGTGACCACTGTGTTGGAACACTATGCTGGCCAGAGGTGGGGGAATCTAGATGCAGAGAGTACCGTCCTTGCCCTGATGTTTCCATCGGTCCACCTGAGAAAAGAAGGAAAATATAGCTCAAACCCATCAAACTCTGCCCTCACACATGTGCTCCAGATGGAAAATTCTGCTTAAAGGTTTCCCTAAATCCTGCCTGTGGTAGGCCTGGACAGCCTTCTGACTAGATTAGATCACTCGTCCAACTCAGAGGTTCTGGGGTTCCAGAAGCCAGTCCACCTTAACACAGTAGGGACTGAAGGAGGACATGGAGAGAGGATCACAAAGAAATCTAGAGAGGGGTAAATTAACATGGAGCTGAAAGAGATCATCTCAAATCCTTTCCATTTCAAAATCCTATGATCCTATAAGAGTACAGAACAGCCTTTGAGTATTAGAACCACGGTTCCATTCCAGATGGGATGCAGCAAAAGAGATTTCAGGTAGTCCTGCAGAGGAGATAACATCCATATCAAGAGATCTCCCAACACCTAGTGAGAGACCATCTCTCAGAGAGGCTGGAGACAGGACCCAATGACTCAGCCCCTAGCCTAAGGGGCCTTTAGATTAGAAATGGGGATCCCAGCACGTCGAGGACCAGATTCTTAATTGGGGGAGGAGCTGAAAGGGGAAGGTTGGGAGGGGAATGAAGCCCCGGAGCCAGACCAGCCATCTGAGAAAGATTAAGGGATTATAATTAAAACACTTTGGAGGAACAGGGGCCTCTGAGCAGGTGGGTTGGGGTTGGCGTTAATGATCTAATTGCTGCCTTCAGCCAAGGATAGGGCTGTTGTTCTGGATAATGAGTAGGGGATATTTCTTGGGGGTTGGGGAAGCCTTTCAGGAGGAGGGGCTTTGAGAGCTGGGGGAAAGGAATCATCCTCCTTCACTTTGAACTGTTCTGTCTCTGACAGGGAGTCCTCCCCCCTCAGCCCCTCCCCTTCCTAACCCCTTCCCCCCCACAAGAAGATGACAGCTTTTGTTACAGCAGGAAGGAATTAGGTTAGACTCTTGGATTAATTCCTGGTGAGTCATAGGGTCAGGATGTAGGATTGTAAGACTTGGAGCTAAAAAGGACCTTTAAAAAATCATCTAGGGTAATGTCCTCATTTTACAGATGAGAAAATTAAGACCTACTGTATTTTGAATTTATTTATTTATGACTTTTGCTTTTTATACTACAGGAATTTCTTCATATCCCCTCTTCCCTTGTGAAACACTTCCTTGTCCCTTGTCACAAAGAAAACAGTCACATAAAACCACTGGGCAAAAATAAATCTGAGACACTATCTATCTACTGTAACATGTCTCACCTCTTAACCAAGGAAAAGAAATTAATAAGTTTAACTGCCTTTAAGTGATCATTTCATTTGCATTGCTATTGTTATTGTAAACCTTCTGCTGTTTGTCTTTATTTTGCACCATTTCACTAAAGTCTCCATGCTTCTTTAAATTCCTTGTTATCAATTCTTATGACTCAGTAGTATTCCATTACATCCATATACCCATTTTGTGTCCAATTTTTTTTTTTTTGCTATCTATCACAAAAATTGCTGCTATAAATATTTTGGTATATGTGGGCCTTTTTGTTTTTCAGCTTTGATTTCCTTGGGACATAAATCCAGTAGTGAGATGATTGGGTTAAAGGGTACTTCTGTCACAGAATTCCAGAATGGTTGGAACAATTTACAGCACCACCAACAATGTGTCAGTGTTTGTCCTCACACAGACATTCTAACTCCAGCCGGTTCCTTCCTTTTTTTGTAAATCTTTTTTTAAATTTTAGACACATGTTAAAATTTAAATACATAACAAGAAAACATATTACAAAATTAAATATTAAACTTAAATATAAAATAAGAAAAGAAAAAACATGTCATGTATACAGCAAACATAGGAGAGGATTCAGAATATATAGCAATAACTTTCCATTTCAAGAAAGGCTATATGTTAAATACATTGACGATTGTCCATCTTTTCTTTGCTTCCTTGTAGGTTTTCTTTTGTTCTCTGTTGTACACTTTTTGCTTTGGGGTTTTTTTTTAAGTAACTTGTAATTTTTTTTAGACTCAAACACCAGAACTCAAATACGGAATAGGGAAAAGAAAAAGAAACATATCATAAACTTAGACATTGCAACTTAAATACAAAGTAAGAAAAGAAAAAAAGCATGTGCACAGCAGAACATAAGAGAGGATTCAAAATATGTAGCAATAAATTTTCATTTCAAGAAAGCCTGTATGATTAATACTACACGTTGTGTTGAGAGCTGTCCATCTCTTCTTTGATTCCTTGTAAGTCTCCTTTTGTTCTCTGCTGTGCACTTTTTACTTTGTTCTTTTTTCTCTCTTTCCTCTACCCGCCCCCCCAAAAGGCTATAATTAAGTGTGGATATATTTCTATGTAGATATAGATATATACATACATATACATATATACACTTATGTACATATGTACACATATGTACATATATACATAGACATATACTTTCCCTAACAAATTCTACTCCTGATCTTTTTTTCATGTTCGTGCATATCCCTCTTTTTTATCATCTTTTCGATGAGTGTGAAGTAAAACTTCAAAGTTGTTTTCATTTGTTTTTTTTCATTATTAGTGATTTAGAGCAGAGGTCAGCAATCTACAGTCTGAGAATCAAATCCATGCTCCCTCCCCCGCATTTGTTCAGCCCAAGCTCTAAGAATGGCTTTTACATTTTAAAATATAACAGTACTTTATTTTAAAATGTAAAGATCATTCTTAGCTCATGGGCCATACAAGAAACAGGCATCTATCTACAGGACTTGAACCCTCCAGCTGTGGTTTACCAATTTGCATTTCTTCTTTTGAAAACTGTTCATAACCTTTGACCACTTATCTACTGAGAAATGATTCTTGGTCTTATCATTCATATGTGTTTACATAATCAGACTTTTATCAGAAATATTGCATGTAGATTTTCCCCTCAACAGCTTCTCTTATTCTACCTGTGCTGATTTTTGTTTTACAAAAACTTTTAAATTGAAATTGTCTATTTTTATCTTTTTTATCCCTCCCCCCCCTTCCTTATTTGGTTAGGAATTCTCCCTATAGATCTAAAAGGTACTTCTGTTCTATTTGACATGATCTTATGTTTACGTCAAGTACACATTTGGAGCTTATTGCAAGAAATGGTATAAGATATTAGCCTCATCCTATCTTCTTTTTTATTTATGTATTTATTTGTTAGTTTGTTTTGAAGCTTCATCTTCCTATTTCATCCAGTCTAGAAGGACAAGGACTACTCATGAAGTGACTCCATTGCTGATTTGAATAAAAACTTTGACCTGCTCTATTTCCATCCTGGAGCAGTTCTTCCCTCCTCAAGCAACCTGGCAACCCCCATTCCTGGGGGCTCATCATATCGGTGCCAGGCTTAATGCAGACACACTTGACTGGTGTTAGCCTGATAACTCAGAATTTCTGATCTCAAACAGTCTACCATCTTCACTTACCCAGCGTCAGGGACTACTGTTACTGGGGACCACATCCAGCTACACCTATTTTCTGAAAAACTACCTTTCCATTTTCTCAGTATTCCTTATTGAGTAGGGAGTCTTTTGTGATACAGTTTGTGTTCTTGGATTTATTGAATGCTGGGACCTTTTGTTCATTGCTTTTGGATTTAGTTTATTTTGTCTGTTCTACCACTATATCTAAATTAAAATGACCAATCTCTGGCTACATACAAATGAGATCTAGACTAAAGCTCAACATTCTCCTCATGCTATAACTTTGGTCTTGTGTCTCCCAAGGTGCCTTTTTTATACCATGTTGGGGTTGTCCTGTCCATTTCCTTCCTTTGTCTTTTACTATACATTACAATTGTAATTTTCTTAGGCTATTTATCCCATCATTGAAAAAAAAACATTGTCCTTGGCTCTGTATCAGTTCATACATGTTTTTCTTCTCATGTTTTTCTGAATTTCTCAGATTGGTTAATTCTTATGGTATAATAGTATGCTGTTAAGATGCATTCAAGATCACCCCATGAACAGGTGACAGAACCAGAATTATAACCAAGATCTTGTGACCCTAATTCCAACTTTCTTTCTGATCTACAACATAATAATAGTAATAGTAGCACATATGTATGTATGTATATCATATTATAAAAATACCTTAAGTATTATTCCAGAGAGAGAGAGAGAGAGAGAGAATAAGCCTATTATGTGTAAGACATTGTGCTGAGCACTAAGGGTGAAAAGACAAAAACTAAATCCTCCCTACCCTCGAGGAGTTTGTGTTTGGTTTTTCCTCTGGGTAGCAGTATTCACAGAAAGTTACCCTGAGAAGGGCCAGGGGGATTTGTCTTTGTGTGCTGTGAAGGAAGTTATATTTAATCCTAGAGGTAAAAGGAACCTTGCCTTTCTGTGTTACATATTTTCATTTTTCTCTTGGTGGTAAAAAGAGATGGAAAAGGGAATTTGGATAGTAATTAGGTCAGAATGTGAACAGAGTATTCATTCACAAGTCTTCCATGCATTTAAGAGTCTTCCTAATTGGCTGAGAAGGAGCCTGGGACTGGAGAATGCATCAGCCTAAACCTTTTTAGGAGAGCTATTTCCAAACTGGTCAGAACTGAGGGAAAGAGATTTTTCACTTCTAGGGTACACAGGGACTTGGATTCTGTGTTATGGGGTTTCTGAGTCAAGTTGGGTCTAGATAGCTTTGAGTCTAGGACTGTGTCATTTTCTTATAGAGGAATTCCTAATTCACTTATCCTGAAATATCTTTTCTAAATTTGTATATTTTTTCCTGTGTATATAAACCCTTAAAAACAGTGTTGTAGTCTATAGTGTGTAGAGACATGATATCTAAAACAGGGAGGTGGGGCCCCTAGTAAACACTAACTAAAAAGTCTTTTCTCTCTGCTCCCCAATACACAGAGTTTTGTTTTCTCCTTTTCCATGTTATAGATGTGAAAACAGGCTCATGGAGATTATGATTTGCCTAATGCCACATGGTTAGTAAGTGATTCTGGCAAAAGCTTCTAAGCTGGAAAAGCTGCTAGGCTGATCTAGCCAGAATCACAACTAGGATGGGGCAACTGGGCCTTTGCTCCAGAGCACTATAATTACAGAACACTGACAACACTTGCAATCTTTCAGTCAGTCACCAAGCATTCATTAAAGGCTTACTAAGTGCCAGGCATTATGCTAAGCATTGGGGATATAAAAAAAGGACAAAGCACAGTCCTTGCCTTCAGGGAACTGTGTACTCCACTATGTACCCCACTCACATTCTAATGGGAGAGAAAAAATGCAAACAACTATACATACAAGCTATAGATAGAGTAGATGGAAGGTAATGTCAAGAGGGAAGGCATCAGCAATAGTGGAGAGGAGACTGGGGAAAGTCTTATACAAACAATGGGATTTGACTTGAGTCTTGAAGGAAGCTAGTAGGTGGAGGTGAGGAGAGAGGGCATTCCAGGCATGGGGGACAGCCAGAGAAAAGGGATAGTCAGGGATGCCATGTTCAAGGACAGAAAGGAAAAAAAGAAAGTATAAGAAGACTGGAAAGGTAGGAAGGGGCCAAGCTTTAGGGGAACAAAAAGCAGACGTTAGTGCCTTGTTATCTAGAACAATAGTTAAAATAGTAAACTACCAGATGTCAGACTAGGGTGAGCTACCCATCTACCTTAATCTGTTTCTCATTCTGACTGTGTGTGTAGCCCCCTCTTCCCTGGATCCTAGGCTCTCTGAATCACCACCAGAGAAAAGTATCCTCCCCTTCCCCCCAAACTCCCACCTCCAGCTCATGAGAATGTACGTTTTATGCTTAGTGTCTTAGGCATACAGGTAGTTTATAGTGCTTATCCCAAGCACAGAAGTTGTAGCTGAGTTCAGAAAGTCTATCAGCTAACAGAGGTGGTAAGTTCATCACCAGCAAGTTTATAACTAAGTGATGAAGTTTTTCCTGGACTACAGGAATTCAAGAAAACGGTCTACAGATTTGGAGGCAAGGGTGATATAAGCCAGCTTATATCAGGTCAAGAGAGCTGATTGTTAAATTTACAGAGTAAGCATTTACCTCTTGAAAACTGGCAAACACTACAAATCAAGGCCTGATTTATTGATTGTCTAGACTTAAGAAAATGATGGAGAAAATGGCAATAATTCAGATTAAACTTAAAAGTAAATTCTGCAAACATTCTTTTTTGGAGAGCTGGTTGTTTTCTATACTTATTAGTATACCCCTGGTTGGAGGGGTTGAGTTTCACCGATGAAATCATAGATTTGTTTTAGACTATTGAAGCATATGCCCTCTAAAAATAGTGCTTATACAATTATACATAGTACTGAAAAAAAGATGCTTAAACCAAATTTATGATAGTCACGGTCTTTCCCAGCTCCCTCAGAGCAAAGTTCCCAGGAACACCAAAGTAGTTCTTTTCAATCAAGTCCATATATGGAAGCAAAGGAAAGAATACTGTCAGTCCATTTCTTTCATTTCCTTCATTCAACAGTAAGCACAGTTTATGTGCGCATCCCTGTCCTTGGTGCTAGCGACAACTAGGTAGCATAGGCAGAAGAGCACTGGGCCTGGAGTCATGAAGACCTGGGTTCAAATGTGATCTCAGATTCTTAGTAGCTGTGTGACCTTGAGCAAGTCACTTAACCTCTATGTGTCTCAGATTCCTCATCTGTAAAATAGGAATGATGGTAAGAGCATCTACCTCCCAGGGTTGTTGTGAGACTAAAACGGGATAATACTGGCAAAGCAGTTTGCAAACCTTAAGTCACTATATAAATGTTATCTATGATGATGATATAAAGATGACTAAAACAATTATAGAGGAGTGAGACATATAGGCCTACCTCTATGTGACCTTGGATCAGATACTTGCAATTTCTGGGACTCAGTTTCTTCTTCTATTAAATGATAGGGATACAAGTAATGACCAGGAAGTTTCCTTCCAGCTTAGAAGTCTGTGATTTGGGGTTCTACAACATCAGACTGTGGAAAGTTCATACCTGATACAGTAAAACCTCCAGGTGCCATATTGGCTCAAAGGGAAATATTGATGTAGACTGGATTGGACTGCTCTCAGCTGATCAGAGAGACTTAGGGAAGGAGGGATGGGGCTTACAGAAGCATTATTGTTATTCATCCTTCATTCTCGAAGAGTACCAAAGACATCTTAGGAGGGTGATGTCTTGACTTGCAATGCATTGGATTTGAGTGAGGCAGAGCTGCACAAAATCATCAGCCTCACTCTCTTCTCCAGAATCAACAGAGTCCAGTGGCAAGACATGGGTCAAGACAACTGGGAATGGTCCCAGTATAGTGGGAGGCCTTGACTTTTTTAAAGCTAAGTTCTTTCCCAGGTCTCAGTTTGTCTGAGGCAACACACATTCAGTAATTAAAGACCATGTAAGAATGCAGACAAAAGATAGCCTAGTTTGCCTTCACAAAAGAGTAAATCTGGAAGAGAAAGACCCTCAGAGTACAGAATCATAGGATTTAGAACCAGAAGGGGCTGTTCCCTCTCATAATCATTATCTTCCTTCTATTTAATTCAACCAGAATTCATTAAGTGACTCCATGCAATGCACTGTGCTAAAGGCAACAATGCTAACAGCCCTCAAGTAGTTTCCATTCTTCTAGACTCAACTCTCATGCCCCCTCCTCCAGGATGGTCTTCCAGGATTCCTACTTAGGCCCACTTATTGGCACACTTTGCCTTCCTCTAATTATCCTGTTTTTACTCATCTATTTCCATGACATATCTCCTTGCACCAAATAGATGATATAGTCCTTAAGGAGAAGGACTATTTTGTTTTGTCACTGGGGATACCCAGTGCCTGGCACTGTGCTTGGTACATAGAGGGCACTTACTCAATGTTTCTTGGGCTGAATTATCTGGGTTTACAAAAAGAGGAAGTATCAGAACAAGAATTTGAATCCAGGATTGTTTGACTACAAATCCAAATCTATTTCTCATCACACTTGAACTGAGTTTTGAATGTATTGACTGGGCAGAGCAAAGAAAGGTGAGGGCTGTAGGGGAAATAATCCAGGCAGCAAGACTAGAGCAAGCAAAGCATAAGGGTTTTGACTGAGTTTGGAAACTATCTCTCCTACCCATTGATGTTTGGAGGAACTGTTTCCTTTCCTGTCCAAAGGAGCAGCAGCACCATTCAGTCCTGGCCACCCATTCTCCAAACCTCAGGAGCCCCATACTGGAACAGAGCTCTAACTAGGATCCTTACCACCCAGGAAAAGTACTACAAACCCTGCCCTAGCAAGTGGGACAAGACCCACCCTTGGGTTGGGGAAGGAGGAGATGGGACCCAAAGATTCTGGATCATCAATGTAAGAGCCTTGTTGGGGAGGTCACCAAGCCCAGTACAATGGGGAGGGAGTATGGAAGGTGGGGATGGGAAGGAGAACCCTTTTAGAGTCTCACTAGGTAGGAAGGTTCTAAGCTCTGTGGCTTCCATGCTACTGAAGGCCTGCAAGTGCTATCAGCACCTTTAAATTCAGCATGGAGGAGGGGGAGGGGTAAGTTCTGACTGCTCCGACCTCCACTCTCCATTGGAGACTCTAGTGTATAAATAGCCTGCCAGGAATTGGGCATCATTTATAAACTTTTAGAGGTAACCTTTGTGTCCCGCTGAAGTGAGGTAAGCCTTTTCTGTACCTAGTCATAGTAGGCAGTTAGGTAATAAGTATTTATTAGACATTTTGTGTTAGTTGTTGTTTCAATTGTGTCCAACTCTTCATGACTCCACTTGGGGCTTTCTTGGCAAAGATACTAGAATGCTTTGTCATTTCCTTCTTCACCTCATTTTACAGTTGAGGAAACTGAGGCAAACAAGGCTTAGTGACTTGCCCAGGATCACACAACTGGGAAGTATCTGAGGTTAGATTTGAACTCAGGTCTTCTTGACTCAAGGTCCAGTGCTTTTCCTCCTATGCCACCTAGCTATTACTGAACCACCTAAGCTATTCATTGTAACAAACAATGGGGATAAAAATAGAAGGAAAAAGATAGTATTTGCCCTTAAGGAGCTTATGTTCTAGTGGGGGAAATAATACTTAAAAGGGAGTTAGAAAGTGGAGGAAGGGCCAGGTATAGTGAAAAGAAGTCCTTAGAAGCACAGTCTCTAGAGAGGAACAAAGCTTGGTTATCCCCCCCAAAATGTTAAGCCCCAAAGAACTCACTAATGAGAAAAGGACAGCAGCATGATGGTCGAATATGGTAGAATGAGAAAGCTGTAGGAGCTGTTCCAGAGTAAGAGTCATGGTGGCAAAGTCACTCTACTCAAGACTATTGCCAAAATGGGGAATGAAGTCAGAGGATTTTTAGCTGGGAAGAATTTTAGAGATCATCTAGTCCTTTTATTAAGATTTGTTCTGTGAAGTTTGGATTCAGTCAAAGGGCTGTACTTGGGGCCCTAGACGACCAATGTAGCCTTGAGGCTACAGGTTCCCCACCCCTGATCTAGTCCAAGCCATCATTTTATAGGCAAGGGAAGTAAGACCCAAAGTGGAATCTTTGTATTGCCAGCATTTAGCACTATGCTTGAAACATAGTTTTGTTGTTCATGCTTTGTTTTTGAAGATAATCAATAAAATGTCACGAGTGATGTCTTGACTTGTGGTAAATTGGATTTAAAGGAGACAGAGTTGCACCAAGTTGTCAGCCTCACTCTCTCTTCCAGAGACATCTAAGTCTAGTGGCAAAACAAAGTCAAGACAAGCAGTGATGGCCCAGGATGCAGTGGGTGACCTTGGTATCTTCAGTATCTCACCAAGCTCTAAATTGAGCCACAGCACCTGCTTCAGCCACCTTCAGGGCCATTAGAACAAATTGTTCTCATGCACCCATTCTGCTGGAGGAAGTCTTCACATGCTTGGGAAAGACACACCCCAAACTTATTGTTGGATTTGGGACCTGTCAGTTCCCCTCAACCTGATTCAGCCTGTCTACAGATACAGCTTTACCAGGGTGGCCAATGCTCATGTTACAGCTTCTTAAGGGTAATAATAGCCCACTTTACTTGACTGTGGTGAGGATCAAATGAACCTCTGTGCGTAAAGCACTTTGCAGACCTTAAAGTCCTATACGATGTATCCCAAAAGTCTTGATGTCTTTTTAAGCTTTAAAAGGCACTAAGACTTTTGGAATATATTGAATAAATGCCATCAATTATTATTGTAGACATAATGGCTGTGGAACAGTAAAGACTATTGATTGACCTTTTAATCAGGAAGATGAGTTCAAATCCTACCACGAAGACTTTAGCTGTGTAACCTTGAACAAGTCACTTAACATCTGTGTTGCCCCAGACAACTCTCTAGGCTTTAGTAGATGAGTTATGGTCTACTTTGGTGAAGTACTGACACTGAGAGCCCCCCAAGTTGAGGACATTTACAGATGTTGTTGTTGTTATCGTGGTAGGATAAGAAGATAAAAGGAAAAAGGGAGCAGAGGCCAGAATCAGGTGTTTAGTTATAGTCCAACAACAGGAAAAAATGGTAGCTATTTAAGGTCCATCGAAGGCAATGTCTGAACCAAGAGAATTAAGCTATCAGGGATGGAGAAAGGTCTAGGGAGCTCAGAGTGCCTTGGGTTAGGGTTCACAAGATCACAGACTTAAAACTAGAAGGTACCTCAAAGGTCATTTAGTCCAATTGCCTTAGTTTATAGAGAAGTAAAATGAGGCCCAGAGAGAACAGATGACTTGAACAAGGCTAATACACAGACAGAGAATTCAAACCCAGTGCTCCAGTCTCCAAATCCACTGCATTCAGTACTGAGCTCTGTGTCTGGCACAAATAGGCACTTAATAAATGTTTATCGACTCATTGACGGCATTATGTGGCGTCTTATTTCAGAGATCAATGAGAAGTTTAGAAATTAATTTTTTTAAAGGGATGGGGGGAGGCCCTGGGACCAAGGATAAAATGTTGGACCTGGCCCAAGTATAGAAACTGAGAGCCACTGTGGATCACCAGACCTTGATCCTTTAAATGGTCCAGTAGAGGTTGGGTTCCCTTCGAGGGTATCAAGCCAAATGTTAAAAGGGTCCATCAATAGTGTGTGGATGGTCCTGTGAAGGCTGGGATTCCCCAAGGGTGTCAGTCCAAAGGCTAGAGCGTGAATGGCTGACTGTTCTTTGAGCAGTGCCTGGTCCCCATTATAAAAATAACAACCTCCCTCCAAACCCATACCCCTTCCCCCAACAATAATCAAATGTACCATCCAACTCCCATAGTGATTATCACCTAAAAGGGCCTTTGGAGGGCGACACAAAGAAACCCTCCATTGCCAATACTTGACATTGGATAATGGGCTATTCACACTGAATGATATTTAAGGAGAGGACCCCCTCCCCTGCCAATTCTCCTCCACACCTGGCGCTCTCAGCTCCTAGCTCCCAAGCTAAATCTGTCTCTTTGTACAGAGCCAGTTATGATAAACACTTGCCCTTTGACTGATAAGAGAGCTCTGCTCCCCCAGAGCAACCCACCCCAGTTCCCATCCCCTCTCCAGGCCAATATTCCAATCTGAAATCAGGGCGAGGAGGGCCCCTCTCCCCACCATTCATTCCACTGCCCCGCCTGGAATTTCTCCCCTCTCCAAAGTCCTTACAGAATGATGGGAAAATAGAAGGGAATAATTAAGAAAATCATTAGCGTCTCAAGGCCCATCTGAGAGGGATTAAGGGATTAGATGCCTTCCCCACCAGGCTTCTCCACTTTAAGGTTATTGGGGGTGGGGGAAATTGTTTGTTTTCCTCAAATTTTTTTCATGTTGGGGGGAAAACCTAGCCCCCATCCTTCCATATGCCTTAAGTCTCAGGAAGATTGGTATGGATGGTGGTAGAAAGAGAGGAGTCAGTTCATAGAATCATAGGATTTAGAGGTGGAAAGAATGTTAGAGAAGTCTGGTCCGTTTTGTTTGTGGGCCCCTTTGGCTGTCTGGTGAAACCAATGGAACCCTTCTCCAAATGAAGTTCTAAAAATGCCTAAAATAAAGTACATAGGATTATCAAGGAAACCAATTATATGGAAGAACAAATATCAAAATACTAAGAATAAAACAAGTTCACATCCAACTCCCTTATTTTACTGAGAAAAGTGAGGCCCAGAATAGATGTGACTGACCCCAGTCACACAAGGATAAGTGACAGATTTTGAATTGAGGTCTTTTAATTCCAAATCTAGTTGCTTTTTCCACTAGGGCTCATCTGCCTCAGCACCAATCCAACAAGCCCATCAGGGATGTCCTGAAGTCCCTGTCTGTGTCCGTTGTGGATTAGGGAGCATGGCCCACCACTGCCAACCAGTCCCTGATATAATGAAAATAGAAATTCAGAAGGAAATCCTTTCCTCCTTTCCAATCCTCATCCCATCAGAGACCATCTTAGCCAGAGTGACCCAGTTAGTTAGAGGAGGAATATACACAGGTATGCAACCAGATGGGGACACCATAGACCATAGGTATCAAGTTAACCTAAACCAGCTTCCCAGAACGAAAGAGGACTCCACAAGGGGAAGGAAATGATAGAAAAAACAAAAGATACTAAAATTCAAAACTTGAAAATATTTGAATTGTTAATATATTTAATCAGTTTTGCTACTGTTTAAAGTTAGTTGTACAATTAATTACTTATTTAAAAAAGAAAGGATGCTGGGCTTGAAGTCAGTTGTAACTCTTGAATAAGCCCCTTCTTGAAAAGATTGGACAAGAAATATGGTCTCCAAGGTCCCATTTTCTCTTCCTGTCAATGCTTCTTCTGGGGTCTTTCTATTTCTGTCTCTAGCCATCTCTTTTTTGTTTTGTCTTTCCCTCCCTTATTCTTTCTCCCTGTCCTGCTTATTTATAACTGTCTCTCACCTGGCTTTCCCGTTCTCTTTCTATCTTTTACTTTCCTGTGAATATGGACAGCAGAGACTACTGGACTCTGCTAAAACTTCTCTGCTGATAACTGGATAGGGAGGAAGGCTGAAGACATCTTCTTCAGTAAAAACATTAGCTATCAGCGAAGAAGACATAATCAGCGTCTCCCACTAGCCATCACACTCAAAGAAACATAAGAGCTTTGTGAGGACCAATATCAGGGTCAGTTTCCATGAAGTCAGTCTGTCACTTTGTTGGGAGAATGAGGGTGCTGAACAAGAACGATTAGTAAACTCCCTTCCAGCTGTAACCTCCTATCCTCTGGGTACCAGTTAGAAGCCCCTGTTATGGGTCTAATCCTATGACAAACACTGGTATAGGTATGGACACGAGGAGGGTGAAACTGGGGGTAGGGGATGGAGAGGAAGATACCTGAGAAATATAAGATGCAATTCTTAGTCTAATAGGAGAGATGGAAATGTGCATGTCAATATAGGCCTCTTGGGGAAAAAACATTCATTTTTTAAAGGTGGAATTTTAGGTACCATGACACACAATCCACAAAGAACTACTCCTACACAAGGTCCTACTCCAATGACTCATCATGACATCAAGGTAACTGTGAGCTTCTTGAAGCTTAAGTAAATGAAATACAATCTCTGGTAGATTCTTTGTTGTTGGTATTGAGTTGAGTCCAACCCTTTGTGACCTCATTTAGGGTTTTCTTGGCAAAGATACTGGTATGCTTTGCCATTTCCTTTTCCAATGGATCCATTTTGTCAGGCAATCAGAGCTCAAGGGACTTGCCTAGGGTCACACAGCTAGGAAGGGTCTGAGGTTGAATTTGAACTCAGGACTTCCTGACTCCAGGCCTAGTGCCCTATCCACTGAGCCACTGGCTGTCTCCTGGTAGATTTTGCCATGTTGGAAAAGCTTCAGAGACTATCCTGGCCACAGACTACATCTTTCACCTGGCTAAATCTGGAGAGGCTGGCTACTTTGTGGCTAATTCTGTGACTTTGGCAGCTCAGTAAGCAAATAAAAAAGATAAGATGACCAGCTGTCCTATAGATGCCTCTTCTACTTCTTC
Organism: Notamacropus eugenii; assembly: GCF_028372415.1. Taxonomy (NCBI): domain Eukaryota; kingdom Metazoa; phylum Chordata; class Mammalia; order Diprotodontia; family Macropodidae; genus Notamacropus; species Notamacropus eugenii. Next base: position 380,473,481 of record NC_092873.1, on the reverse strand, counting down.
AGTGTGATAGGAAGGGAAGAAACAAGCATTTATTAAACTACTATGCGTCAGGCACTGTGCTAAGTGCTTTAAAAACATTACTCATCAAGGTGCTATTATTATCCCCATTTTACAGTTAAGGAAACTAAAGCAGACGGGTTAAGTAACTTCCCAGGGTCACACAGCTAGTCAATATCTTCGCCTAGATTTGAACTCAGATCCAAGCCCAGTGCTTTAGCTACTGTGCCACTTAGCAACCTAACAGCAAAGGGACAGAGAACGGGGTAGAAAGTAATGTCACAATTGTTCAACTATTTATGTTAGCTATTGGTACTGTTGAGATAAAATCCTTCTCCAGTGACCAATGAGAGGATTCATTTCTGCTAGAAGTGAACCATATTAATTCTTATATCCTTGCTATCAATTAAATCAGAAGACCAAAGGAAGGTGCAGGCAAATGGAAGGCTGATTCATGAGTTCTCTTTAGGGAAGCAAATAAAGGAATTGGTAGCATTGGGTTAACATCATCTCGTGGGATATTTGGGCTTGTATTCACCACTATGATAAACCTTTTCAAAAAAAACATAATCATGAAGATAATTGCTGCTTATACACCGTCTGTTGCAGAGGATGAAGCAGTAAAGAAATCATAGGAAGAACTTAATGGCAACCAAATTAAATCAATATAAATTCTAATACTTGCTGACTTTATTGCAAAGGTAGGTATAGGTGGAAAAGAGGAAAACTTTGTTCAGGAGTTAAGTAAGAAACCAGAGAAATCAAAGGCATGAGGACTATATATACAAAAGTTTCATACATATATGTCATGGATCTTTTTGAGAAGAGAGTCCCAAAATGGAAATACGTTTTGCATGACTGTGCATGGATAACTTATATCAAATTGCTTGCCTTCTCAATGAGGGGGGAAGACAAGGAGGAAGGGAGAGAATTTGGAAATCAAAAATTTTTTAAATGAATGTTAAGAATTATTTTTACATGTAATTGGGGGAAATGTTTTAAAATATTAAATTTAAATTTAATATTAATTTTAAAAAAATAAAATTAAGAAGAGAGTCCCTGCACATAATGAACATCAAATAATATTTGTAAATGAAATTGATTATATTTTAACACAAAGAAAATGATTCATTACTGATGCATGAGTCATTTTTAAATCATTTGCTTGTGTACACAGTCAGACAACTAATTCATTAGGACAAAGACCAAAACCAATTCTAAAAAAAAGAAAAAAAAATAAGAGAAGACCTGTCATACAATTGAAAGATCTCAAACTTTACCTATTTAAACAAGCTATTGAAGCTAAAGAGATAAAATAATAGACTACCATTTCCTAAGGAAGTTTGACTAACATAAACCAATCACCACAATGAGAATATCAAAAAAGTCAGGAAACTGCCTCAGTCAGCAAACACTTGAACTATTTGCCAAGTGGAGAAGTAGGCATCCAAGAGCAAGAGTGGTTTGGAATATAAACTCATTTGTAAAAGGGTGATGGTGGGAGATTAGGAAAAGAAAAAGAGAAGCAGTAAAGAGGGGAAAAATTATTTAAAACTTGGGAGAAGACCAACAAAATAAAATCATTTCGAAGCCTTTTAAGTATAAAACTGGAAGGTTGATAAAGAGATGAAAAATGGGAGAAAAAAACCTATGAAGATTTCTAAAATACTTTTTCCCCCATCAATGACAGTAGAACCACAATATTTGTCCTCTAATATCACAGTCTGCATGATGAAATAAAAATACACTAAAGAAAACAGTGATGGGAAGAGAAAGTAGACTAGGCCAACTATACATACAGAGAAGATACATGCTGGAGGTGACCTAATTTTGAAGACATTGGATGATCAATTCTCAAAAGAACTTAATGGGGTGGGGTTGGGGGGGCAGTATTAAAGGTATGGAAGGAATTTTGGACCTTATTACTCCCCCTCAAAAAAAGTAACTAAGAGAATAAAAATAACCACTGACTCTTCATACCTAACTTTCCCAACTCTATATATTTTTATGAGAACATATATGCGTTGAAGGCATACTTGATTAAGGTATAAGAAAGACACAGATAACCTTTTACAAATTATATTCCACAGCAGACTATAAATAATATTTACGGCCACATATTGACTGAAAGGTATAAGGAATACAAGATCCCACTATATTTGTCATTTGCCTATTACAAAAAAGCACTGGATTTGGTAGAGCAAGGTGTTGCTTGAAAGGCTCTCTTCCAACAAGGTATCTTCCATGTATATGTCCAAATCAAACAAGATTCCTTGAAATATGTAACAACTAAACCCAGTGATAACTGCGTTCAGTCACCCTCTTATTAGCAGCATCAGGCAAGATATAAAAGAGAGAGAAAAAATATTCACCACAGATGTCTGCCACCATAATGGAGAATGTCCAGGAAAGAATCAAAATGGATGAGAAATTCTCTACGGATGCTGAAATCCTCCAGATATGCCTGTTTGGAGGTGATACTCTACTGATTGCCTCAAACCCTGGAACATTTGTATAGAACATTCCTAAATGAAATTCATAAGCACTCAAGTTAGACATTTGACCTAGTGATATAGGAAAAGCAAGTGAATGAAGAATGCCTATCATTTAGACTGTATTGCTTGTCCTTCTTTTTCTAAGAGGACCAATGACATCCTGATGTGATGGGTGATGCCTTGATTTGCCTATGAATGGGATTTAAGTGAGGCAGAGTTGCACAAAGTCAGCCTCACTCTCTCTTCCAGAGCCATTGAAGTCCATTGGCAGGACAAATCAGGATGATTGGAGATGCTCCAAGATGCAGTGGATGACCTTAGTGTCAGCAATGTCTGACCAAGTTCTAACCATTCCACAGTGCCAGCTTTAGCTACTTTCATTGCTATTGGAACAAATTATTCTCATCTGCCCATTTCACTGGGGGAAGTCTTTAGACTGTAATATTCAGTTGGATGGACAACTTACAGAGCTGGTCAGTCAGTACCATATATCTTCAACATTAATTGCAAACGGACAATAAGGTGGACCCAGAATTGAGCAGTGGTCCTGATTACCTTGAGAAAATACTCAAAGCTTTTAATGACTCCCCAAGTTTCCTCTTGAAACAAGAGCCCGTATTTTTATTTTTCTAGTGATATTGCATGGATCTGAGTCATAGAATAACTCCATTCTCAAAAGGGATTAAAACTGAGGGTCCTCCAAAGGGCAATGGAGATTTGCATTGTGAGCAAGAATAGTCTACAATACCAATAAAGAAGTGGATAAAATAAGCAGTGCATGTTATCAGGGAAATGTAGGGCTGGAAGAGTAGAAGGAAAATAAGGATAACCAATAGACAATGAGCATGCTCCTTTGGTGCCCAGCGTCAAAAAGCTAGAGAAACATCCTCAATATGATGGGGGAGCTCCCTGGGGAGAACTTAGGGAAGGACAAGGACAAGAATAGCACAGGAGGGGAGGACATGAGCGCATCGTGAGCTGCAGCTCACAGATCCATCACAGTATTAAAGTCAGTAGGGAAGTGATTTTGAGACCTAAGGGTAGGATCTACCTGGTGTCTGTAAGCAGTCACTTCTCTACTGATGGATCAAGATGGCTATCCATGTGGAATTCAATTTAATTCTATTTAACAAATACATAATGAAATTCCTACTGCACACAGAGAACTGTACTAAGTCCTGGAAAGATACCGCATGCTTCAGGTAAGACATGGTCTCTGCATTCACACACCTCACACTCTGGCATTGTTGAGGGTCTGGTTGAGGGGTTCTGATAGAATATAGAAATAAAGTTCCGGGAAAGAAGAGATTTGTAAGAGTCAAAGTAGTTCATAAGATCTCCTTAGAGGAGATGGGCCTTGAGCTATAACTCACTCTTCTCAGTCTGAGCAGCTAGCTGGTGCTGTGGCTAGAGTGCCTGGCCTCGAGTCAAGAAGACCTGAGTTCAAATTCAGCCTCAGATACTTTCTGTGTGACCTTGAGCAAGTCACTTCACCCTGTTTGCCTCAGTTTCCTCAATCTGTAAAATGAGAAGGAGATGGTAAACCACTTCAATATCTTTACTAAGAAAACCCCAGACCAAGTCTTGGAGAATCAGACATGACTTAACCATAACCTGATTCCCTTTAAAGTTAGACTCTGCCTAAGAAGGGTTTTCTTTTGGTTGACCTACCCCGTCTCCAAATAAAAGTGGTATTGGGAGGGAGAATATCATCAAGTTGAGAAAGAGGCCTTAGAACATTCCCCTGGGCAACTATCAACATGAATTATATCAACAAAGAAAAGGGATGAGAAATAAAATAGATGGCAGGACAATATCAAAAGTGAGACTGTCCTGAATATTTCACACTCTCTCTCTCTCTCTCTCTCTCTTTCTCTTTCTCTCTGTCTATCTCTTTCTCTCTCCTCCTCCTCCTCTTCCTCCTCTTCTTAGTTCCCCAAATTTTTAAAGTTAAACCATTGGGGGTCTCTTAGAGCAGATGATGCTGCCCAGCTCAGTTTCATTCCCCTCCTAGATCTATTCTTCTTTCTCTGAGGCTTCCAACTCTCTAAAACCCAAGGAAGGGACTGAAAGAGCTATCCAGTCAGCAAGATCAGAAGGGAAGCCCCCCAAAAGACAAGAAGAATCTCCTTCAAATTGAAGTGAGGGCAACGTTCTGTAGGGGGCAATGTTCTCTAGGAGACAATGTTCTCTAGGCGCAGCCAGTCCAACAGTTAGTGATGCCTTCAAAATGGGCATTATCGATGAGGTTCATTAAACATCTCGGTGAGGAACTGACAATAATTTGCACCATGCTAGCCAAAACTAGTAATGACAGGGGGTGGCTCATGGGACACAGAGGCCAAGGAGCTTAATGGATAACTTGGATCATGGTCAATAATAGAAGAGACAATTCCAAAGCCAGAGAATACGGAATCATAGAATGTCAGGACTAGAAGGGACCTAAGGAATTATATAGTCCAAACCCTATATTTTACAAATGAGGAAACAGAGGTGTGGAGAAGGGAATGGGACTCTCATGGTGTGGCAGAAAGAACACTGGAATTGGAGTCAGAAGATATAGGTACATTACCAGCTGTGTGACCTTAGGCAAATTACCTAACCATTCTGGGTCTTAGTTTTCTCATCTGAAAAATCAGGATATTGGTGATTATATTACCTACTTCAGTGGGGAGTACTGAGGAAAATGCATTGTTAATTTTATAAGCACATCATACAGATCTATGAATTATTCTAATGAGAGTTATGATGATGATGATTCCCCTTCCACACCCCAGCCCAGGTCTCAAAACAATTTGGGAGTAAAGCCAAAATTAGGACGTAGGTCGTTTGCCTCCCGGTCCGGTGATGCCATCCTGCCCAAAGCATCTCTCTTTCTTTCTGATGCTGCTATTCCTTGAAATGGTGTTGGGACAAAATGAAGCGTGAGAAATTGGGGTGAAGAGGAGGGGGAGGAGGCAGATAACTCAGTCTGTCCCCTCAGAACTGGAGCCCCAGACAGCAACTCATGAGACGAGGGTCTGGGGAGGGGGAGAAATCCCAAAGTGAAATGAATTAGAAAGGGATTGGAAACAAGTAGGCCAGTGTCCAGGCATCCACACTCCTCCACGCGGAAAAGATGGAGATGGATGGCGCTGAGCTAGAAGGGGAGGGCGGGGCGCAGACTCAAACTCCCATCCTAGGAGAAATGAAAAGGGGTGGACTCCAGCTAAAACACCATGGAGGGACAACTGAAAGCTTTTGCGGTTGCAAAAAAAAAAAAAAAGCTAGGCTGAAAAGAGGGGGAGATTATGATGATTGTCTTCGAATTGGGATATTTCCCGGGTTTGACAGACACTGGTTTGTCTCTGAGGTGCTATGGCCCAAAATGACATTCCATACAGATCCTGCCCTACTTCTCTGAAGAGTATCCAGAAACTAGGAGGGTGGGGGCTGGGTAGACAATAGCTTGCAGTCAGTGAGAGACATCGGTGTAGGAGGCATGGTGGGGTGGGAAAGATGGACCACCTGGGAATCCAGGAGTGGGGGGAGAGAGCGGGAGAAGAGGCAATATTAGGAATATTAATACTCATACTTTCATTGGGGAGGGGGTAAGAGTTCTTGGGGTTGTATGAAGAACAAACTGTGGAGATGGGGAAGAAACTCAGAGAACTGAATTTAAAATCCAAAGACCTATGTTTGAGTTCTGGTTCTGTCACCTACTAATGTTGGGACCAAGTCTCTCTGTCTCTGTCTCTGTCTGTCTGTCTGTCTGTCTGTCTCTCTCTCTCTGTGTCTCTCTGTCTCTGTCTGTCTCTCTGTCTCTGTCTGTCTGTCTGTCTCTCTTTCTCAATTTCCTCATCTGTAAAATGGGGCTGATGATACTTGCAGTACCTACTCTCAAAGATGTTATGGGGAAAAGGCTTTGTAAATCTTAAAATAGGCAACTAGGTGGTTCAGTGGATAGAGTGCTGGGCTTGGAGTCAAAAAGACCTGAGTTCAAATATGACCTCAGACACTTACTAGCTATGTGACCTGGACAAGTCACTTAACCTCTCTTTGTCTTCATCTACTAGAAAAGGAAATGGTAAACCATTCTAATATCTTTTCCAAGAAAACACCACAGACAGCATCATCCTGCTGTGATCCACAAGGTCACAGAGTCAGCCACAACTGAATAACAACTAGAGAAACGTCCTATTACTATTCTACAAAATGAGAGAGATGGGCTTAATCACTGTTGTTAGGTTAGTAAACTAATAAGCATTTACTAAAAGATGACAGTATGCCGGGTACAGACGAAAATTAAACAGTCCCTGATCTCAAGGAGATTCCATTCTATTGGAAGATACAGGCTATACATGTATAGTATAAACAGAATATATATTTTAAATGAACCGAGGTAGCTTAGAGAGGAAGGACCCTAGTAATTGGATGGAGATCAGGAAAAGCTTTGTATTTGACAGCAAAGTTGATTTAAAAAAGGGGGGGGGGGAGGGAATGACAAACACTGAGAGAGCTTTGGAAAAAAACATTCATATGCTGTTAATAGAAGTGTGAATTGATCTGGCCATTCTAGAAAGCAATTTGTAATTATTTCCCCAAAGTTATTAAACTGTGCATGACCTTTGACCTAGCGATACCACTACTAAGCCTATCTCCCAAAGAGATCAAAGAAAAAGGGAAAAGACCCACAGGTACAAAAATATTTATAGAGGCTTTTTTTGTAATGGCTAAGAATTGGAAACTAAGGCAAGGGGAAAGGGAGATATGTATTGGGGAATGGCTGTATGAATTACGAGATATGGATATAATGCAATATCAATGTTCCATAAGAAATTATGAAAATCTTGGGAAGCTAATGCAATAAAGAGAGCAGAATCAGGAGAACAGTTTCATATGGTAACAAAGCTATAAAGACAAACCACTTTGAAATACTTAGGAGCTCTGATCAATACAATCACCAACCTTGATTCCAAGAGGACTGATGAATGCTATCCACCTCCTAAAAGAGAGGTGATGGACTCAGAATGAGACGTGTCTTTTTTGGACATGCCCAGTTTGAGAATTTGTTTGGCTTGATTATACATGTTTGTTACCAGGGTTTTGATTTTCTCCCCCCATTCCTCAATAGAGGGGCCGATGAGAGGGAAAGGGAAAAAATAGATTTTTGTTCATCAAAAAAAATTAAATTTAAAAAATGTGAAAAGATGGTACATGAGCTGTCTTGAAAGTAATTCTAACATTCTAATGCATTATATTCTAACACTCTTATGTTTTAAATTTCTTTCCAGCCCTTACTCTGGGTGCTTTTTTCAGATTTTTTAAGTGTCATCACATGGTTTTTTTCCTTTTGGTATGTTTCTTCTTTTACAACATGACTAATATGGAAATAGATTTTGCATGATTGCACATATATAATCTATATCAAATTGCTTACTGTTTTAGAGAGGGGGAAGGAGAGGGAGAAAATTTAGAACTCAACATTTTTTTTAAATGAATGCTAAAACTTGTCTTTACATGTAAACGGAAAAAATAAAATACTATTTATTAAAAAAAAGAGTCATCACATGGAAGTTTACTCTTCTGCTTGTTAGCAGAAAACAGAACTAGAACCAATGGATAGAAGCTATATATAAGAAGATATATATATGATATATATATAAGATATAGATATATAAGAAGATATATAGATTTAGATAAGAAAATGTATAGATATAGATAAATAGATATGGATATAGGGAGGCAGGTTTTGGTTTGATGTAAGGAAAGAATTCCCAATAATTAGATTTTTTGAACAATAGAAAGAGTTGAGCAGTGACAAAAAAAACCAAAATAGAGTTCAGGTCAATTAGAAGAAGGAAACAAAAGTTTATCAATACCTACTACGTGATTAACAGATGACAGGTGTTTTACTGATATTTTCTCATTTCATCCTCACACAAACCTAGGAGGTACTTCCTAGTTGTGGAAACTGAGGCAGAGAGAGAAGAAGTGACTTACCCAGGATCACACAGTAAGTCTCTGAGGTTTTGCTTGAACTTGGGTCTTGCTGCCTCCTGACCTACCGCTCTACCCACTGCACTACCAGGTGCTTCTAGGCAGCTCTCTCTTTCTTAAGTTACTTGATAGTCTCTGGGAAGGCTTACCAATCTGTGTGCTGGACTTTGTTCAGACACTTAATGGGCTTAACTCACTTCAGCCTAGATCTCTGGAGTTCAAGACATCTACTAGCTCCAGCCTCCCCAAAAGCAAAGGTTATAAGCATTTGCTACCATGTCCTTTGAGATCAACTAAATAGTAAGAGACTCGAGATTTGTGAGGATTGACCACTAAGGGATGAAAATATGAGACCATGGTGATTCCTGAAATAGTCAAGTTATGGAATAGTCATGGAGGGGCTCTGACCTTCATGGGCAGACAGAATACCTACAACTGATGACATCATAGACTTTTTTTTTTTGGAGAAGGAAAAGGAAAAGGCAAGAAAAAAGGAAGAAAGATCAAGGAAAAGAAGAAAGAAGAGTTTAGCCACCAAGCAAATCCATAATGGAATGTTCCTAGAACAGAAAAATACTAGAAGGAAGTTTCACATCCCCCATGATGCTTTTGTCTAAGGGAGCATACATAGCATCTGCTGCCTAGTGACATCTAGTATGAATTCAGATTTGGGAGTTGGGGCAAGGGAGGAATTGAGGGAAGGCAGCTTCCCATGTCTTCTATGAAATTTTGAGAAGAAAGCATCAAACCTTATTTCTTCAATACCTGCTTCTCCCCACTCCCAAGTTTGTTAAGACAGTTCCAGCCCCAGCTCCAGAGTTTTCAGCTTCCCCCCCCCGGCCCCAAAAAAGGCTTGATTTCTTCCCCAAGCTGGTTTCTAGTTATCCCTCAGTAACATCCCAGACAACAAGAGATTAGAGAAAGTCAAGCAGAGAAGGGATCCTGGGCTTAAAAGCTGGGAAATACGACACAAGAAAACAGGGTGGAAGGTCTCTGATATTTTTCCTCAGGAGAGGAAACCCTGCAAGCCCACACATCTGGCCTTGAATCTTCTGTAGACCCCACATCTGGGAGCAGGACTGGCCATTGTAACTGGAGAAGAAAGGTGTGAATGCATGTGTTACATGCAGCTTGCATGCCTGAGAAAGGAGAGCTGTGCGCACCTAGGATGCTATATTTGAAGCTGGAAGGAACCTTAGAAATCAGTAAAAAACAAAAACAAAAACAAAAACAAAACCCTTTAGTTCTTCCAAACTCCTCATTTTGTACAGGAGGAAACCCCAGTGAGGGATAGTGTCTCAAACCTTCTCCTCGGGTCCCATCTCAGCTCCATAAGGCCTAGCCTCAGAATGGCTCCTACCCCAATCCTCCTTCATTTTTCTCCACTCTCTCCCTTCCTCTGAGGTAAAAATCCTTAGGTCTTAGGCAGGAGGTCCATGGATGCAGAGAAGGACTCACAGATACCCAGAGACAGAGATATGGAGAGGTGAGGTGGAGGGGGAAGGGTGGTTTGTTTGATTTGGGGGTGGGTAGGGCGGGGGAAGGGTGGTTTTGGAATGCAGAGTCCAGTCGCTGAGGGCTGAAGATGGGCCGGGTAGGAATAGACTGTTCCTCACTCTTTCTTCTCAGGGGCTGGTTGATTAGACTCCTGATCAGACGCCTCAGACAATGGCGGTCTGTCCTGAGTGCTTTTGGGGCAGCAGCTCATCCGTATGCAGAATGACCGCCTTCCCCCACCCCCACCCTTCCCCATTCAGGCCATGGAAACCAGGGAGGGGGAGAGATTTTCACAGGCCGTTGGCCCATTTGCATAGCCCAACTTGTCTCCAGCAGACATTGGATGGCATTGTTTATCGGGCCTACAGGGAATGAGGGAGGGGGGAGCAGAAGAAGGGGGGAGATAGGTCTGGAGGAGTAAGAGGATGGGGAGAGGAGGGAGCTGGGGAGACAGACAAGATGAGGGAGAGGCAGAGACAAAGACAGACAGAGAGACAGACAAACACAGAAGGCCAGAGAAAGAGGAGAAAGGAGAAGAGTATTGAAGAGAGAAGGGGGAGGGAGAGGAAGAAGACTGAACCCGTGAGATTTGGGGTGAGCCAGACAGTGGGAGGGGAGCAATCATGAGGGAGACCATGCAGAGGTCTCAAGCCCAGCCAAGTTTGTCTTTCTTTGCCTCCTCTTTTTCCCTCCATCCATCGTCCTCACTTTGGACACCCATGCCGTGTCTAATGCCTTCTCTATCTGGGACACTGGTTGGTTTGTTGTGATGTGAATTCCAATGGGCTGGACTTTCAAGTCCTTTCCCAGGCTGTTGGAATGGAATCTAGGAAGTCGATTCCCCAAGAGGTCAGATTCTCCAGCTCTTTGCTTCTGAACCTTTTCTCTCTCTTATCAAATCTTACATAAAAGAGGTCCCTTCCCCAACCTTCTTTCCATGTTCCTGTCACTCCCACCCTGAAGAACTTAAATCACCTTCAGTGCACTTTTAGCCTCTCCTCTTATATTTGAGTCTCAGGGTCCTCAGTTCAAACTCTCTACCCCATCCAGGGAAACCTGCCCCATCTATCACATCTTACCTTCCCCCACCTCTGAGCCTTGACCCACACTGTTTTCTGGGTGGTTTTCTCTCTCCACCTGATTCCTCCCCTACTCAATAACCCTGAATCTCCAGGATGCCTCAGACACTCTCCCCGACTCTGGCTCTACTTCCGCTCAACTTCTTCTCACCAACTACACCCATTGGTGACCAGAACCCTTGCTCATTAACACTGTGTATTTTTCTAGGTGTTCTAGGCATGGGTCCCTTCTCTCCCATCGGACTTTGGACTCCACACGGGCAGGGACTGTCTCCTCCTCCCTCATTATTGACCTTCTCCACCTCCCTGCAACCCCCAAAGCCTAGGCCTGGAGGAGCTGGCCCTCTGTACTGTTGGAATGAGAGTGAGTTCAAGGGCAGGGTGAGTGTCCAATTGTCCTTCATTGTTGGGAATAATGGCTGTAATCAGACGGGACATCTTAAGGGACGGCCTGCCTAATTGTCCTAGAGAGGTGAAGAAGAAACACCCCTCAACCCCCTGCACCCGTTCAGCTTGTTTGACCTGTTCATTGTCACCCACTGACCCAGCCTGAATGGAAAGGCCAGTCTGGAGAGAAAATGGTGTGGCTAAAAGAGAAGGCAGACGAAACAAGTGGGTTTCAAGTGGAAGGGAAAACACTGTTCTGGGCAATCTGGGGGGAAGAACTAAAGGGGAAAGGAGACAAGGTCTTACACGTTACATAGAGTACAGCATAGGGGAAAGAGCTCTGCATTTGGAGTCAGGCAGAGGACACAGGTCCAATCCTCACTCTCCTAATCACCAGCTTGTGCTTCTGTGCTTCGGCTGATCTGTAAAATGATGCTGGATGAAATGATTTCTAAGGTACCTTATAGTTCTAAATCCTCCAAGGTCCCTGACCTCAGAGAATTCCTACTGTGATGGAGAGATGTACACATTCCCTCCTCCTCCTCTTAACAACCCTCTTCAATTGGAAAAACTGGCTGTCAGGCAATGGGGTTCATCCTAGAGGTCATGCCTCATTTTCCCTTTGCTGTCCCCCATTATCTCTTCTGTTTCAAAGCCTCTTTGCTGATCTAGCCTCTTTCTATATCCTATTAAGTGATTTGAATTTGTGACACTTACATCCCTCCTATTTCCTTCATGTTCAACAGTTCCTGAATTCTTCATCATCCAAACTCCTCCAGGTAGCCTTGGATTGACCCGATGAAAAACAATAGCTCTCCTTAGCCTCATCCTAGGACAGGGCTCCTCCAAATTCTTCTATTGTCTCCCCTCCCCTTATATTTTCTTGTCCTCCATTCCAATAAATATTTATCCCACAAACACATACCCTTTTGTGAGGTGTATTACATTTCACTCTATAATCACTGCTGTGCTATTTGTGGTCTCTCTGCTGTATGTTCTCTGTGTTTGCCAATAATAGTTTGTCTTCCTCATTGTGATGGTGAGACCTAAGAGATTGTGTCACTCCTGAACACTGCCAGTGGTACCTTCCTCAAATTATCTTGTATTCACTTATCCATTTATGTGTGTACTCCCCAATAGAATGTCATCTCCTTGGCAGCCAGGACTGTAGTTCACTCTTCAATCTTTGGTCTATGAGACAGTACTTTGCAAAGAGAGTTTAAAAATATATATATTCCTTGTTTTCTAGAGTTGTGTTAAAGGTTCAGTGGAAAAAGCCCAAGACTTCAAGTCAGAAGACCTGGGTTCTAGTCTAGACTCTGCCATTGTGTGACCGCAGGCAAATCACTGCCCCTCTCTGGGCCTCAGTTTTCCCCTTTGTAAAATGAAGGGATTAAATTAAGGTTTTTTTCCAGGTTCAGTATTGTGAATCTGGCATTGATAGTTAGTCCATCACAATCCAGTCTTATTTCAGTCTTTCCCTTTTTACAAACACCTATGTTCCAGCCAAACCAGACTTCTAGCTGGTCCTGGATCTCATTTTCTCTAGGCCATCCCCTCATGCCTGCTTCCTCTTTTCCTCTAAGTACTATCATCTCCTCTGTGAAGCTATCCCTGATCCCCAACAAGGGAATAGGAGAGAATAAAGATTTGTATTTGTTGTTGTTCACTCATTTCAGTTGCATCCGACTCTTCATGACCCCGTTTGAGGTTTTCTTGGCAGAAATACTGGAGTGGTTTGCCATTTCTTTCTCCAGGTCATTTTATAAGTGGGGAAACTAAAGCAAGTAGGGTTAAGTGACTTGCTCAGAGTCACCCGGGGGAGAAGTATCTGAGGCCAGATTGGAAGATGAGTCTGTCTTGCTGATTTCAGGCACAGGGCTCTAGCCACTGGGCCACCTAGCTGCCCTAAGGCTTCCCATAGCCCCTATTGTGTCAGGCACTATGCTAAGAGCTTTACAGATATTATCTCATTTGATCTTCACAACACATCTGGGAGGTAGGTGCTGTTAATATTTGTATTTTGCAGTTGAGGAAACTGAGACAGAAGGAGACTAAGTGACTTGTTTAGGGTCTAGTGAGTGTCTGAGGTCATATCTGAACCCAGGTCTTCTTGACTCCTGGCCCAGTACTCTATCCACTGGGACATCTAGCCAACAGTGGGCACCTAATTAAGTGTTTATTGAACTGAATTCAAAAGACAGGATGGATTTGAGTTGGTAGGAAACATTTTCCAAAGAAAGGCACAATGAACCAAGGGAGTGAAGGGAAGGAAGCACTGCCTCCCATGTCCGAGTCCATCTGGGCTAGAATTTGAATGTTTCCTTCTTTGTAGAGACAGAGGAAGCCTGGAATGACTTTGGGAGAGGGAGCTGGGCCTAGAGCCTTAGGCAGAAATTTGCTATCCTCTTCTGCCTGCCTTGGGGCTCCCTCTAGTGGTCACCATTGGTCAGTGTGATGAAGCAGAGGTTTCTGAGAAGGAATCCCGGGATCACAAGAGAGGCCTCTATGACCTTCAGGCCTTTTTCCCCCTCCCTCCATCCCCCTCCACTCCTGGGGTACCTCTGTCTTTCCAATCTCTGCATAATACCCCATTCATTCTTCCCACCCAGGGAAAGAGATTTCAATCAGGTTAGAGGCCGGTTCAGTCAAGCAATTGGGTCCATGAATCTAGTCTGGCATCCCCTGGGGCTCCATTTTCTTCATCACTCATTTCATACCAAGTGGACTTTGTTGTCACATTAGGGAAGGTGAAAGGATATGGCATTTCAGCAGAGTGGAAGGAGGTTAGGTCATGGGAAGGCCTTCCAAGATTCAGTTGAATAAGGAGAAGCGACAGATATGTACAAATGATGCAGAATTTAATCGCCTCCATAGGCTCAGTCTTCAATAGTCTCAGGTTAAACATTGGTTCTGTGACAGGGGACAAATAAATCAACCTCTCAGGTCTGAGACAGACAGACTAGACAGACAGATGAAATGGGGATGGGGGTGGGGCATTTGTCACCCAGTTGACTGTCTCCCCCTCAACTCATACCTGCCCCAGGATGAGTGATCCATTAGCCCAATGCTATAACCATTCTTCACAGAACTTTCTCTCTTACCTGCTCTTTCCCCATCCATTCTCCCTGCCTTTTGTCTCATCCCTGCCTGTGCCTCTACCATTGTAGGTCTCCCAGTCCAGCCCTTACAATCTTTCCCAAACAAGGATTGCTCTTAATTGGTGAATATTTCTCTGTTTCTAGCAAGAGACATCAAAGAACTTCCCAACAAAAGAAGTGAGGAAGAGCCTCTCCCATATTCATTAGTCATAATCCACCCTCATCATCTCTCAGAGAGGCCCTGTAGAAGTGCCCATCTCCCAAACAAGAATGATAATTCTTGCAAAGGGTCATAGTTTAGGCCTGGGTCTCTGTGTCCTCAGACCTCAAGTGTCCCTGGACTTCATCTTCATGCTCAAGAGGAACCTGGAATGTAGAAGAAAGGTAGTTGATGAGGGGATAGAGACAAGAATCAGGGGAAAAAGGTCTTGGACAGGGTATAAGATACAGGGCTCTGGGGATGGGAAATGATCTTCCCATCATCTCTGTAGTACCCTTTCCACATTTAAGTGAGAACGTGACTAATATGAAATACTTCTTACATGATTGAACATACATAATCTATATCAAATTGTTTACCATTTTAGGAAGAAAGGTGGAGAGAGTGAAAGATTTGGAACTCAAAATTGTGTTTAAAAAATGAAGGTTAAAAACTGTCTTTACATATAATTGGAAAAAATAAAATACTACTGAAAATAGGATGAGTGAGAGCTGGGGAGGGGCAGGATGCAAAGAATTGATTTGAGAAAGGGAGGATGTTAGGCTACAAAAAAGTAGGAGAAAGAGAAGGATAATCAGTGAGAGTAGAAAAGATTGGTGATGAAGGAAGAGCCCCATGGGGTATATCTCCAGAATTATCAACTGTATTATACCTCCCAGTAGATCTGGTCCTCATAACACTGGGAATCAGGAGGGGAACTCAGGCAGGGGAGCCTCAGCAGAAGCCCTGAGAAGAGAAGGAGAGGGTGTGAAGTTCCTCATATAGGGACTACATGGAGATGGGGGGTAGGGAAGGTACCACAACAACAAAGACTTGGAGAGGAAGAAGACCCAAAGAAGGTGAGAAAATGACAAGGAAAATGAGCTGCAGAGTAAAAAGAATTGGAATTATGTATCCTGGACTTGAAAAAACCAGAAGAAATGAAATCATAGATCTAATTCTTCTGACAAACTCAACAGGAGAGCTCAGACTCAAGGAAGGTCTTCCTGAAGTCCATTTCCCTAAGAGGCTTTCAGACAAGAATGAAATCTCTATTGATTTATTGAGGAAGGAGAGGTGGCACAGTGGTCTTTGCAAGGCAGCTCTGATCTCTTGGGAAGCAGTGTAGAGTAGCAGAACATTGAACTAGAAGTAAGAACTCCTGAGTTCTAGATCTAGTTCTTCCACTAACTCACTGTTGACCCCAGTCAAGTCCCTTCTCTGGGCCTCAGTTTCCCCATGTTTAAAAATGATGGGGCCAGGTATGGTGCTATACACTTTTATAATTCTTTCTACTGGAGTGATCAAAGCTGGTGGATCACTTGAATAAGGAAGTTCTCAATAGCAGTAGTGCTAGAGCTGATCGAGTGTTCGCACCAAGGCCAGCCCCAATATGGTGAGTCCTAGCAAGTGAGGCTGCCAGGATGCCCAAGGAGGATTGGACTGGTCAGGTTGGAAGTGGAGTCAGTCAAAATTCCTGTGCCAATCAACAATGAGGATCAGCACTGAGTGGCCACTGGGCAAGACAGGGAGACTCAGTCTCAAAAAAAAAAAATAATTAAAATGACCGGATTGAGTTTATTGATCTCTTAGTTCACTTTCAGCTTTTTGACATTTTGATTCTACCTCCTCTCCCCATCCCCATTCACTCGCTGCCTCTAGCTCTGTTGCCTGAGGTTGAGCTGCCCTCTGGTGGAGATAGAGGGCAAAACTTGGAAGGTTTGGGTTACATAGGAAACTATGATCTTCACCTTCAGACATCAATCATGTCCCTCTGGCTCTAGTTGCCTTTTTATCCCTTATTTGGATCTGTGATGGGCCAAAAAGAGTCTCTTCTCTTCTCCAAGATATATGGAGACAGAAATTCCACCACCCCCTCAATGCGGTTGCTACCTAAGCTGCATCCCTCCTACTCCTTTCACACTAAATCCTATAAATGTGGAACCTCATAGCTTTTCTCTCTAGAGAATTCCCATGGAGAGTATTAGATTCCAGGGTGACAACCCCTTTCTTCTCTATCCCTTGACTTCTTTCATCTCCTATATTCATCCTGGTACCCATCCCTTCCTTCTTTCCTCCCAGGATCACAGGGAGTCAAGGATAGTAGGTAACAGGAATGAAGGCTCCTGACTCACCTCCAACTCCTCCTCCCAATGAAGCCAACAACAGGGTGACAAAGAGCCCAAAGAGTTGATATACAGCCTGAGATGTTGCAGTTCGATGGCCTTCAGCAATCAGGGGAAATACATTTTCCAATCTGAAAGAAAAATTTGGGATTGGGGCTGAGAAATTCCAGAAAGAGAGGTGCGTAGACTAATGGTGATGACAGAAAGAGTGGGTCCCTGGAGCAGTTTAATGTATTTTGATGCATATCGAAAAGAGAAGTTCAAAAGACACCTATCAACCTCTGTTCCTGGAAAGTAGTAAAGGAGACGTTACCCCAAGTGACCACTAGCAAAAGTATCCTTTTCCTTGGTGTGGACAAACTCACCCATCTCCATAGGTTTGATGGGTGGCCAGCCCAGCCACAAGAGCACCCAGGAGGGCTCCCAGGACCCCTGGCATCCCATGGAGGTTATGGACTCCACATGTGTCTTGGACTTTGAACTTTGACTCAAGAATGGGCTGAGAAACACCAGGAAGAGACATTATACAAATAAATGAGTTTCATTGGAACATGCTCCACCCGCTCTATGCTCCCCCCCCAATCTCTCTATTCACAGAATCAAAGTTAGAGTCAGTCGAATACTATGATTTTACAAAGAAAACTTGGGGTCAGAGAGAGTTGAATTGACTTGCCCAAGGTCATACGGGTAGTCAGATGGCAGACAGGACATAAACCCAGTTCTTTTGACTCAAATACAATGCTCTTTCTACTGTGCCATACTTCCTTCTTCCAAATTCATTCCTTCCCCACCATAAGAAGACCCAGGTCCAAGGTGACGTGCTAATTAAGTTTAAGGGCTTGGGGCAGGACATTTGGGCCTTAGCCTTAGGTGACTCTCTTTCAATCTCTTGGTTTTCCCAGGATGAAGAAAAATAACTATACCATGAGGAACTTGTATCCCAGGGTGGAGATGGTCCCAGCCAGGAATCCAGCAATCAGAGCCCCAAAAGGCGTAATCATCATTTCCCCAGAAGTCCCCACAACCACCCCACCTGCCAGCGCTGCATTCTGGATGTGAACCTGAGAGTATATTGGGGGGGCGAAATGAAAGTTAAAATGATACTAGCTGTCAGTGGAAAAGCCTTTCTAAGGTCATCACATCCATCCCTTGTCTCAGTGATCAAGAGTTTCCCCCTGAGCCCTGTCATCCTTCTGTCTCCCCCTACCCCACCCCAGGATTCCCTTGCTATGATACTTCCCATTCCTAAGTATCCCTCTTACATTCTGACCTCCATATCTCCTGATATCCCTTGCCTGTGTAGATGGAACCCAGTATGTCCCCTCCCAATTTCTCTTCCAGAGAATCTCCCTTGAAGTCAGCCACATGTTGCATCCTAATCCCCCAAGCTCCCCTCCCCTTTTCATTTCTAGCACTTTGCTTCTCCCAGTGACAGTTCTCTGTTCTTTTAATGGCCTGGGCTGAGGAAGAGAAGCAATTATAGTTAGGAAATTTGATCCTGCTGGATGCTCTTACCATGTCCAGCTTCCCCCCTCTGCTTAGGAGTGCTGAAAAGGCAAAGGTGCTCAAAGTGCTGGCCCCCAGGGAGTAGTACGTGTTGAGGGCTGTCCGGTGCTGACCATCCCCAGTATTTGTGGGGGCTGAGTTGAAGCTTGGCCAAAAGATCCACAGGAAGATGGTTCCTATAAAGCAAGAGAAGGGAACCTTTTTTTTCCTCTCAAGGAGCACACACACACACACACACACACAAACACACACACACACACACACACACACACACACCAGACATACAACACAGATATACAATCAACTGAAGGAATATAAAATATGCATTTGTATATGTCTGCCAGAGTCCTTCAATTAGACACACCTCATGAGAGAAAGAATGGTTCAGAAATACTGTAAAAGATGTATCTTCTGATGACTTTATGACACAGATCTGACACAGCTAGTTCTTTTGCTATTCTCTTTGTCCCAGATCTTGGGCAGCTCAGTAATGTGGCTCCTCTCCACTTTTCTATCCTGGGAAATGCACCCACAGACTCAAAGCTAAAGGAATACAGAGACAATCCAACAGCTCTGCTACTTCTCTGTGATGAGAACCCACCCATTTCCCACTCTGTCCCTGGTCCAAGCACTATCACATCCTGAGCAAGCAGTGTGATGAGGACCAGCCTTCAAACCATAGCACTGAAAACATTGCCACTGTAGGCTGATGCAGGCCACCACCAATATGTTCAATAAGTGATACAGTTCTTAGCACCACTGACCATAGCAGTCCCTTTTTTGCCCTCACAAGTCACCTATTCTACTTTCCTTCTTGTACCAGTTATGAAAAACAAGTGCATATGAGTCAAATAATAAGAGCCAACAAGTAAGAGAGTTTTAACGCTTGCAAAGCACTGTAAATATATATTGATCTGAATAGAGAACATTCTATGATCCTCTTTTAGAATCAGGAATAGGGAACATAAATCAGTAGTCAATGAATGTAAATAGTATTAAAAGATATTCTTCAGATCTGTATTAACTTCTGACAAAGGAGAAAGAAAAACAGAAATAAATGAGTTGTTCTGTATATTTTAATACATGCTTAAAAGAAATAGGTCTAAGATAGAGACTAACTGAAGAAATTAGTAAATAATTTCTCCTGAATGGTAAAACCAAATTTTTATTAACAACAATAACACATTTATGGTACATACGAATGTTACAGAGGACTTTTATCCTCACAACATCCCTGTGAGGTAGACAGTACAAACATTAACATTCCCATTTAACACATGCGGAAATGAGTTTCAAAGAGATGATGTTGTTGTCCAAGGTTACACAACTAGAACTCAAACCACTGTCGTGCTATGTAGCCCTGGGATCCACAGATGGAAGAGGGAACAAGGAACCTCATACTTGTGCCTCATGTCACCCTATCCCCTATAGGAGAACAAGATAATTCATGGAAACTGGAGGAGTGTGGGTAATTGTCATATTCTGCCTTTGGTTTCATTTTGAGTGGAATATATGGAGTGAGGAGAACCAAAGAGGCTTTTGGGGCCACTGTGGTGGCTTGACTAACCACAACTGGAGAGTAAGGCCCTAAGTACTTTCACTGCAGAGAGGGAAGGCTACAATGATTAACCTGGGCAAGTTCACATTGAGATTCAACCCTGGAACTTCCAGCACTGAGGCAAAGGCTGCAACAACCCTGGGATCTTGTTGAGACACCAGAATTGCAAACTGCAGTGTAAATACTATATAAATCCTATGTAAAGATTGGCTAGGTTGACACCAAGGCTTAATTAAAAATAAAAGCAATTTGGAGGAAGTATGTTTAGGAAACAGCACATGAAGAGTACATCCATTATAGTTTTCTGTTCCTGTTTTGTTTTCATATCAATGCCACAGACTCAAAGAACCATGAAACTGGTATCTTCAAAATCATCCAGTTCAGCCTCTTCATTTTACAGATAAGAAAGAAGAATCCAAGAGAAGTTAAGTGACATTAGTGGCAGAGTCAGGATTGTACTCCGGTTCTCTGGGCTCCCAAGCATTTCTACTACTTCCTCTATAGGCTCCAGTCATTTTTGTTGTCTGCATGAGATTTATAGTACCAAAAAAGAAAACACCACCACCCACTGGCAAAAACTTTGAACAGTAAATGCAGTATTCAAACCTATATAGTAATTGAAGAGGGTACACCCATGAAGTCTGAGTCTTAAGGAAGTGTCACTGAGATCCTAGAAATTATTAAAACAAAGATCCAAAAGATCATAGATCAGAATCTGAAAATATCTAATAAATGAATATCAGAAAAGAAGACTCACTGAATGAAAATGAAGGCATTTAATGATCAAAATATTCGACTATTGTGCAGACAAGTATTGCATATTATACATGTTTTCAGGCTTTTTCAACGTGTTGATTGGTTGTGCTGATTTGTTCCTCTTCTTTTTCCTTTTGTCTTTAGAAAATACTATTTGTTATATAGGATGGCTCTTTGTGAAGGAGAAGGGGAAGGACATGGGGAAGAAAACTATGATGATGTAAAAAAAGAAGATATTAATAAAAACATGTTTTTAAAAAAGACTATTATATTGAGAATCTGGATCTTGCCCATAGAAGGATCCTTAGAAGTCACGTATTTCAACTCTTACATGATCAGAAATACTTTCTCCAATATGCCTGACCCTTTTTCAGTCTCTGCTTGAAAATTTTCAGTTATGGAGAAATCACAACTTCCGGAGGTTGGCCCATTCCACTTTTGGACAGCATTAAGTTTTTTGTTACATAGAATTTAAAAATTTTGTGCATTTATATGAAAGTTATCCCTTACAAAAGGTATAGTAATAAACACCATACTTTTGAAAAACTTAAAAAAAAATAAATGGTATACTTTACCTATTTTTTCCCAGGTGCTCCTTAAAACACACAGATATTTATTTTTACTCCTTAATGCTTCCAGTAGACATTAAAGGATGTGGTCTGAATGGAGCCTTGACACTAGGAGCATTTGTCAAATCTTTGTCCCCACCAGACCATTTAAGCCATATTGAGCCTCCCTCTACCCTCAGCCTGCCCTGGCCCCTTACCAATCATAGCAAAGAGATCCGAGTGGTAGACAGACCCTTCCCGATGTTTGCTCTTGTCCAGGTGTGATCTGTAAAGAACTCTGGAGAGAACAAGCCCAAAGTAGGCACCAAAGGTGTGGATGGTCATGGAGCCCCCAGCATCTTTCACCTGGTAGGGAAGAGACTGTTGAGGGAGGGGCTGGTATTCCATCTGCTTTTTCCTCTTTCCTCATCCTCTATTTTCACTTTTTCCTCACCCCGGAATTTTCACTCAGACTGGCCCCCTGCACCAATTGCCCACCCCACCTCCTTTTTCCTGAAAACTTCTCAGATCTAACATATTACATTCACTACTATCACTATCATGACCCCCTAGGGAAGTGGGGAGAAGAAGTAATTGTAGATTCTCACCCCAAGAAGATTGAGGAGAATGAACTCATTGACCCCAAACAGTGTCACCTCCAGTAGGGACATGAGCAGCAGCTGTACAGGGCTTGTCTTGCCCAACACAGCCCCAAATGAAATCAGAACAGCTCCAGTGCAGAAATCAGCATTGATCATGCTGGAAAGAAGGGGAGGTTGGAAGGTAGGGTAAGGAGAAAACCATTCTGGAGACTAGGAATAGGAGATAGTCATGGACATATAGAAGGAAAAAAGAGCTAGAAGGAAATAATGCCTCAGATCTTTGTGGTTCTTTTCAGTTTCCAAATAGTCTAAAAACTCTTCTCATTTAAGCCTAACTATATGCTGTGGAATAGGTAATATCACCATCTGACAGGCTGAGAGAAATGGAGTGAATAGCTCAGGATCATATCAGCTACCAAGAGGCAAAGGCTGGACTTGAACTCAGATCTCCTGACCCTAATTTTAGTACTGGAGATTAAAAAAACCCCACCAGAGACTAGGAGGAGAGCTCAAATAAACTTGGAGGGGAGAGAGCAGAGGAAAAAGAAAGTGGATATCAAACAAAATAGAAAAGAAAAGTAATGATGGAATTCAGAGAAACTGAGATTAAAGAAATCAAACAGTGGGATAATAGATAAGATAGTGGACCTAGATAGGAATTAGACAACAAACTAAAAAAAAAAAAATTATTTAGCCTCTGCTCCAACTTCCAGTTTCTTTTGCATAAGAGATCTTTGGGGCTAGAAGAGCTTTCTAGAGGAATAGGTGTTGGAGGTTTCTATGAAAATATTATACCTGTGCCTACAAATTACCATATGGACTCCTGAATGTGGCCCTAAAGGAAAAGGAAAAGAGAAGAGGGGAGAGCACTTTCCTGTTTTTCATCACCATCCCCTTACCTTTCCACACCAATGTAGATCTTGCCTCCATGAAAGGAGTGGAGGAAACCCTGGACCAGAGTGGACCACTGCAAAGAAAAGGCTGACAGGAGAAAGTTGAAGCCAATGCTGCTGAACCCATAGCGTTGGAGGAAGGTCATTAGAAAACCAAACCCAATGAAGATCATGGTATGGACATCTTGGAAACCTGAGGGGGAAGGGAGAATCTGACATCAGACATTTGAATCTGGAAGAAACACCACTGGGGCAGCCTGGGCCTCGTTAGACAGGGTACCATTGAAATCAAAGGAAGGTGTTTACTTCTTCCCTTCTTCCCTCCAGTGCTCTCTGAAGGTCCCTCCCGCTCCTGCCCCTCTTTCCTACTCTGTTTTCTCCTCTTCAGACTGGCCTGAACTGCCTCTGAGCTGGACAGTGAACCTATAAAACTCCCCAAGGGTGGCTGGGGGGTGGGTGATAAACCATTTCACCTTGTCCTTTGGCTGTCCTTCTCAGAGCCTGGTAGCTTAAGCCAGCATGACTCAGATGAGTCTTAGGTCCCACTGAACGAGGGGTTCTTAGCTCTTTTCTGTGCCATGGACCCCTTTGGCAGTCTGCAAAAACCTACAGAACTCCTCAGAATAATATTCAAATAAAATTCAAAATCAAATATACAACAAATATAGGATTACAAAAGAAACCAATTATATTGAAATAAAAATGTGACTTTTCCCAAGTTCATAGACATCCCCCCTGAAATCTACCCATAGACCCTTTGGGAGTTAATAACCAGGAAAGGACTGGGTTTCCATGCCACTTTGAAGGGCAAGAAAATTTGAACTATTTTTTTGGAAATATTCCCTACCACATCTACCCTGTCCCCATGTCTCTCACATTCCCAGATGTTTAGATGTTGTTTAACCTTCATCTGCATTGGTCCAGTGCCAACATTTTTATTCTCACTGTGGAGACAGAGCCCAGTAGGATTCCCTCCTTCCTCCTCTCTCTCCCTCCTCCATTCAAGCATTCCTGTCTTATGGAAAGTCCTTCTTGCTGTCTAAACTCTACCTCTTTTGACTTAATGCTGGGTTTCTCCTTTTGCTACCATTCCCCTTTGGCCTATATTTATATGCTAATTTCATAAACTTTACATTATTTGCACTCAAAAAAGTAGTAGAGACACTAATAATAATAATAACTCATTTAGCTTAGGAGTATAATACTTGACTTTCTATGAACAAAATTATATTACTTTTCCTACTTTAGCTAGACAGATACTAAAACGAGTTTGCATTCTCTAGATACCCATTGAGTGGGGGGAGTTTCCAGATCTAGACTGAAATCCTGAGGAATGGATTCATTTGGCAAGGGTTTTCTCTATTATGCATGTGGAAACTAATAGATCTGTTGATTGTGTCCAGTTTGGTACTTCTTCTGGGCCTGAGAAGAGAGAACTAAACTGAACAAATGTTATGTCTTGGGTGCTTTTTGTAAAGAAATGACACAGGATGATGGATGTGTGTTGGTCAAGCTGACCACAAGTCCCCCATGCCATCTTTCTGGAGACCTTGGATCAGCCCACACAACCATGCTAATAAAAACAAAGGAGCTTTAGTTTGAAGATGTCCATGTGACAAAATAAGGGAAACAGACAAAGACTTCAGAGAGCACAGGAAACCTGTAACTGGGAACCTGACTAAGAACAAGTTGGATGACCCTACACTTGTCAGGGATATAGGAGAATGGCTTCCTGTTTAGAATCACTTGGACTAAGTGGCTTTCAACTCAGATTCTATGATTCTGGAAAGGGAGGTAAAGAGGAATATCTAGGTATATTCTGGGGATTCATGAACACAAAGTTGTCCTGAGACTAAATACTCACTTCAGATGAGGCAAAAAGTGGCTAAAATTTACATATGTATAATTAATAATTGAATATAAATGTAGGCAGATTTATCATATTCATAAGGAGGCTCACAGCACTGACTTGTAAGCTCACAGAATTGGGCCTGCCCAGGTTTCGCAATATTCCTCTTGCTCTGTCACATCCATTCTCCTTCTACCCTCCCAGTCCTTGAGAGAGCAAGACTCTACCAGTAGCAAACACACCCAGATGTAACCCCACCCCATAATCTATCTCCCAGGCACAGATGAAAAGCTCACTTAAAACCCAACACACTGGAAGCCACGATGAAAGACAGCCTCCTACCTAAATCAATTTGCAAACACTTATTGAGCCTTAGTAGAGTTTAAGGATGGTTGCTGGGGGAGATTCTGTTTAGATAAAACAGAATCCCCCACCCACGGGGAGCTCACAGTGTAGCAGATTAAGACACATACACATACACAAATAATTTGATATACAGTATGACATGATAGCAGCTTTGGAATAGTGTGAAAAGTAATACACGAAGTCAGAGAGGGGAGGAACATCATCACCATTTGTAAGTATCAGAAAAAGCTTCATGAATGGGAAATCATTTCAGTTAGACTTTAAAGAACAGGTGTTGAAGGGAATTCACAGAACACAGATTTACAGCTTGAAGAGCTTTTAGAAGCCATCTAGTCTACTCTTCTCATTTTACAGATATGGAAACAGAGGCCCAGTAGGGTGAAATGACTTGTCCAAAGTCACATGGTTACAAATAACTAGATAGAATTTGAACCCAGGTCTCATGACTCCAAAGTCTTTCTATTATAACATATAGTCTCTATTCAACAGTTTAGGAGGAAAGGGAATAATGTAAGCAAAGGCAGATAAGTGAAAGAAAAGAAGTATGTGTTCAGGAGCCAGAGTAGTCAATCTGTTATGAAATGAAAGCACTAGAACCACAGAGTAGCACTAGATTTAGAAGAGCCTTGAATGGCAGGCCAAGGGGTTTGAATTCCAGTAACCAATAAGGAGACAATGAAGACTTTTTAAGGAGATGTTATATAACTGAGCCTATAAGAAAGAACAATCTAGTAATCTCAAGAATGGGTTGGGATCAGGAGAGAGTGGGAGCAAGACCTTTCATGACTCTGTCAGTCAATAAGTATTTATTAAGCATCTACTATATGCCAGGTGCTGGGCAGCTAAACTAGGTAGCATGGTGGATAGAGTACTGGGTCAGGAAGATTCATCTTTCCGAATTCATATCCGGCCTCAGACACTTAACAACTGTGTGATTTTGGGCAAGTCACTTAACCCTGTTTGCCTCAAACGTAAAATGAGATGGAAAAGGAAATGGAAAACCATTCTAGTATCTGTGCCAAGAAGACCCCAAATAGGGTCACAAAGAATCGGGCACAACTGAAAACAACTGAACAACCACAAAAATAAGCACTAGGGATATAAAAAAGAAGGCAAAAAACAATCAGTCCTTACCCATAAGGAGCTCACAATCTATTTGGAGAGACCACAAGTAAACAAATATGTACAAACAAGCTATATACAGGAAAAAATAGGAAATAATTAAAAGAGGGGAGGCACTAGAATAAAGAGAAAGGTTTGGGAAAAGTTTCCTGTAGAAGAGGGAATTTTAACTGAGACTTAAAGAAATCCAGGGAAGCCAATAGGCAAAGAGGAGAAGAAAGATCATTCCAGGCATGGGAAACTGCCAGAGAAAATTCCCAGAGTTTAGAGATGGAGTATCTTGTTCTTGGAGCAGCAAGGAGGCCAGCGTCACTGATTAAAGAGTATATGGAAGGGAGTGAGGTAGATGAATGGCTTTGGACACCACATAGATTTTGTGTTTTATCCTGGAGGTGATAGGGAGTCATCAGAAGTTGAGTAGGGAGTGACATGGTTGTAATAATGAAATTACTGCAATAGTGCTAGTAGGTGGTGATGAAGAGGGACAGTTGTAGAAATAAAGATGAGGGGAGAGTTGCAAGAGATGTTCCAAAGGTAGCATTGAGAGATCTTGTAATTGATTAAATATGATAAGTAGAAAGAGTCAAAGATAATGGTTACAAAGAGAAAAGAATGAGTACAGTGGTACCATTAACAAAAAAAGGAGATAAGGCAAAAGAAGGAAGAGGCTTAGGGGAACGCAGCTTCAGAAATGATGGATTTGAGATGCTAGTGGGACCTCTGGGGAGAGATGTTCTGAAGGCTCCTGGAGATGAGGGTCTGGGTACAGAAGAGAGGTCAGTGATGGAGATATAGATTTGGGAGTTAAGTGTGTTGAAGTAATAGATAAAGCTATGAGAGTGAATGAAATGCAAGGAAGAGAATAAATAGAGGGAAGATGGCACCTTATGGATCATCTGATTTAAAGGGTTGGGAAGAAAAAGAAACCATAGGAAACAGAGGAGGAGTTAAACGAGTAAAGAGTATGTTCTCTCTGAAGCTGACAGAGGAGAAAGTATCTAGTTAGAAGGACCAGTCAGCGATGTCAAATGCTGCAGAGAGATCAAGAAGGGTGAAGATGGATAAAAAGGATTTGGAAGTTACTGGTGACTTCATTTTTTTTTAGACAATTAGGGTTAAGTGACTTACTCAGGGTCACTCAGCTAACAAATGTCTGAGGCCAGATTTGAACTCAGGTCTTCCTGACTCCAGGACTGATGCTCTATCCACTGCACCACTGACTTTGGAAAGTAGCCTCACCTGATAAGGAAAGGTATGTATTTTTAAAAGGTAGCTTGGTGGCACAGTGGATAGAGCACTGGACTTGGAATTAGGAAGACTCATCTTCATGAGTTCAAATCCAGCCTTGGACATTTAGTAACTAGCTTACTACTTGGGCAAGTCACTTAATCCTGTTCACCTCATTTTCCTCATCTGTAAAATGAGCTGGAGAAGGAAATGTCAAACCACTGTAGTCTCTTTGCCAAGAAAATCCCAAATGGGGACATAAAGATTCAAACAGGACTGAACAGTGAAGATAAGGAAAGAAATAATATGGTAGCTGGATAGGGGTAAGGAAGGGCAAGAGGAGAATTGTTCCTGGACTGGAGATATCTGAGCATGTTTATAGATAAGGAAAGATTGAAGATGAATGAGAGAGAGGATGCTGGACTTTGCTGAAGTAAGGTTCTGGAGGGAATAGGATCCAGGGTGCCAGGTAAAGAGATTAACCTTAGTGAAAAACAGAGGTAATTTTGAAAAATTAGAATTTTTTTTTCAGAATTGAAAGGGACCTCAGAATCCAATCTGGCCCAACTCACACCTGAAAAAGGCTATCCGACAATATTCATTCAATATTGGTTTCAAAACCTCCAGTGAAGGGGAACCCATCGCCTACAAAGTAGCCCTTTCTACTTCTTAACACTTAATTGTTAAGGTTTTTTCTCTACAGTAATTCTAATTTACCTGTTTGCAACTTCTACGCATTTCTCCTAATTCTGCCTTTGAAACCAAATGGAACAAATTCCTCTTCCTCAAGACTGCCTTTCAAGTATTTGAAGATAGTCATCGTGTCCCACATAAGCCAAACTAAAGGCTCCTAGTTCTTTCAATAGATCCTTCTACAGCATTGTTTTGGGGATCTTCTAAAATCTTGTTGCCTTCCTCTGGGTACAACTACCATATAATACTGTTGACTAATTCTGATCTTGTGATCCACTAAAATCTTGAGATCTTTTTCAGACAAACAAACTACACAGCAGTTTGTACTTGTGGATTGTACTTGTGGATTCAACTTCTTTAACCAGAGTATAAAGCTTCATGCTTATCCCTATTAAATTTCATCTTATTTGATTCAACCCAGTTTTCTAACCTGCAGAAATATTTTTGGATTCTGATTCTGTTACACAGTGAGTTACTCATCCTTCTTAGCTAGATCCTTTGCAAAATTTGATAAGCATGTCTTTATCCAAATCATAATAATGTTGAATACAAAGCCAAGCACAGATTCCCAGGCCTCTCTACTTGAGACCTTCTTATGAGTTCTTCTGTGACTAGATGGAAGGAGGACAGAGTAGATGATGACACTGGGAAATTTTTGGAAATGGAAAAGGGAAACCTAGGAGAGCTCATATTGGATGACCTCAGTTTGGGTTCTCAGTTAAGAGGAAATTACGTTGTCTGCTTTAAAAGAGAGTTGGGGTCTGAGTGGAAGCAATGTGGAAATGATATAAAGAGTCAGTACAAACAATTTCTTTTAGGCCCATGCATGATTTCTCTTTATTCCTGAGAATGTGTTCATCTGAATGGTACAGACAGTGAAGGAGACTCGCTGTTCGTTCTCCTTTCTGCTGAGGCCAGGACCTCAGAATGGGTTCTCAGAATGAGACCTCAGAAAGACCACTCTGGGTTCATGCTTCTGTTTCAAAGTTGGGAACCTTCGGCTCTTTGACTGAATCCAAACTTCACAGAACAAATCCCTAGGGAAGTTTGGATTCAATCAAAGAGCCACACTTGGAGACCTGGAAGGTCACATATGGCCTCGAGGCTGCAGGTTCCCCACTCCTGCTCTATTTCCTGCTTGACTAATAGGTGCTAATAGGTTCTTTAAAATGGCAATAATATTTATACCACTACTAGGTTTGTTTGGAATCAAAACTCAGTCCCCAAAACTCTTTCAACTACAACCCATATACTGGAATGGGTGACTGAGGACTATCCTTTCCCGTGGTGAAATTCTCCTCTGGCTATGTGATTAGGCCAGCCTTCCTGTGTGAAGGCTAGCAGATGGTCAAGGTGACCTCTCAAAATCCCTACCAGGTTTGAAACTTGAGGAGTAACTAGTGGCTCTGGCTGTTGTCACCCTCAACACCTTGTACCCTTTCCGTTTATCAGAGGTAATATAACAGGTCTCTGAAGACAGCTACAAATCCATGTTTCTACTTCAGGACACAATCATTAAGCATCGACTTTGTGCGGGCCACTGTGCTAGGCTCTAGATATATAAAGACAAAAACGAAATAGTCTTTGCCTTCAAAGAGCTTCTATGACAAGAAAACATTGAGGTAGAGGTAGTAACTGCAGAGCTTGGAGTCAGGAAGCCCTGAGTTAAAATCTGACTTCAGCTATTATCTACCTGGGCAAGTCATTTAACCCAGTTTGCCTCAGTTTCCTCATCTATATAATGAGCTGGAGAAGGAAATGGCAAACCACTCCAGCGTCTTTGCCAAGAAAACCCAAATGGGGTCATGAAGAGTTGGACATGATTGAAATGACTGAAAGCCATGGTCTTGCACTCCTCTCTGCCCCATAGTCTGGTCTTTGAAATAGAATAACAGATGCCTGAAGAGACAAGGAAGTTAAGGATTAGAAAGCTAGAAAAATCCCCTTACTCTATCTTTTCCTAGAGCTACATATAAACCATGTGAGATAGCTGAACCTCCTGAACTCAGATCCCCAGCCACCCTCCACAACCATGTACCTCCATGCACCTTCTTGCATTTAACCTAAATTTCTCTCCTTTCAGGGCTGCATCATTTCCTGTAGTCCAAGCCCCTAAAGGACATCTTCCAGAAGGAGGTTCTATCTCCCCCCCTAACTAGTTATCTGGTTAGATATGATCTTTCTTTCCTTAGACCTTGAACAGTACTTTGTAACTCAATCTTTTACACACTTATCATACATCACTCCTAATTTGTATTATAGGCATTACTATAACTATGGTTACAGTCATCTAAAGTTATAAATTATAGTAATTTTGGTCATTTCCTATTAAGTTATAAGGTAAAAGTTGTCTTAATCTTTGCTTTCTCTTTCAAGAACTAGCACAATTCTTTGTACACAGTAGGCATTTAACATATGTTTATTACAGTGAACGTAACTTCTTTGGGTCCCTGGTTTCCTCATCTGTATATTGGGAGGGTTGGATTCTGTAACTTATTACTGATTTTAAGAGCACAGACTAAGTGAAGGTGGTAGCCAGAGGCAATGATATTGGGACTGGCCAATTCCACAGATAAGTCAACAGTTACAGTTAACTTTCTTTAATCTTCCAAATGAAAGAGTCTGAACAATACATCAGTCCTTCCCCACGTCATGGGGATAGGTACAGGACGGTAACCATCAAAGCCCTGGACTCTCAGCTTCTCTCAAAAGAAATCCACCCCTCAGGGTCCTAAGTCCACATAGTAGGAAAGTCCAGGACAAAAAGGGGGATGGGAGGGTTTGAGGAGTAGTTTAGGAATTTCACTGCCATCCTTTCAATTGCAATTCACATAAATGTTGTGTTTGAGAGAAAACCTATCACTATTGCTGCAGACTTAGTAAGAGGGATAGACGTTAGATTTTGTCAATAATTTCCCAAAATGCAGGAGTGGGTTACTCTGGCACAGGAGAAGAGTGGAATTTGCAAAGCCAAAGGTTCAGGTGATGTGGTAATATAATTTATATTATGTTAATGTAAAAATTATGTACATATAAAAGTGAGTTATCATTTTATTATCACATCCCTTATTTGTCAGGTGTTGCTTAGGGTCTGGCATTCCATGCCTAAGGCAAATTTTTGCCCCTTTCATTTTCCCATCCTTTTGGGTTTCATTTGCCTCCAGGAGATCAGTGTTCTGACAATTCAGGTGAAAGAAATTATGATAATAATACCTTAGAATGTTATACATTACATCCCACACCCCTTAAATTCTCACTCAGCCCAGGAAAGGAGTAAGAAAGACTTTTCCTAATTTTTCAGGTGGAGAAAATCTAAGGTTTAGTGATGAAGTCACCTATGTAGTGTTACACGAC
Organism: Notamacropus eugenii; assembly: GCF_028372415.1. Taxonomy (NCBI): domain Eukaryota; kingdom Metazoa; phylum Chordata; class Mammalia; order Diprotodontia; family Macropodidae; genus Notamacropus; species Notamacropus eugenii. The sequence goes on along the minus strand of NC_092873.1, from coordinate 380,442,147 downwards.
CCTAGGATTGGGTAGGGGTGGGGGAACATCCCTGTAGTTCCTACCGTTGGGGGCACACCCCTGTAGTTCTGCTGCTAAAGTCAGTGAATTGCTTGAGCTCAGGAGTTCTGAATTTCAGAAAAGCTAAAGCTGATCTGGTGTCTGCACTAAGTTGGATACCAATGTGTTGAGCTCCTGGAAATAGGTGTGTCTAAGGAGAAGTTAAATCAGGAAAGGAGCAGGTCAAGGCTTCCATGCTGATAAGTTGTGGGGCTGGCCCATGAGAGTCCAGTACATTTATACGCTAGGTGAGATAGGGAGAACTCTGTAAAAAATACCCTAAAGAAGAGGAACAAAAACCAGGTTCAGTATTAGAAGCCCAGTAGTTTTACCCCCAAGCTAAGCTTTTGTACAGAGACGAAAGCTTTAGTCCTTAGGAAGGAAGATTGAGAATATAGTCTTTTGTTTCCTTTTACTCCTGAGGACCTCAAAGTATTTTTTGAATTTATCTCTCCATGGGAAAGGCATCTAAAATGGACAAGCAGCAGTATACAAGGGAATTGAGATGGGGAAAAATTCTTATGGATGATTTTCTACTGCACTCTGAAAGTGTAAAGGTTTGAGGGGGTTTTGTTGGGGGAGATCTGAAAGGATTAGATGCCAAGATTCTCAACATGTGGCTCATGATACAGTAACCACTCGATCATTTACATATGAGCTATTTGTGGATTATTTGTGGATTATTTATGCCAAGTATTCACCACATGCTGGCTTCCCCCAGCTACCTTCCAAATGCCAACCCCTACCATCGGGCAATGCACAGGAATGCACACTCATTTTAATGTCAGCCAAACAAAACATAATTGGGAAGATAAATCTATTCCCCCAAAGCATTACAGAATTCACCCCAAAGTCAAAGAGAAATGGCCTTTGATTTACCCATGCCATCACAACTCCTTCATTAGTATAGATAATTGTATACAGTGTTTATACAGTGACAGGTCTCAGGCATATCAATTTCCATTCCTAAGAAGAAAGAAACAGATGTCCCTCATGGGAGTGGGAGATACCAGTGAATTCCCTTCACCCAGAGAACAGACGCCCTCCCTTCCTCAATCTCTAGGAACCCCCAAACTCACTTGGATAGCGAAAATAAAAGTCATTATCCATATCGCTGTGGTTGCTTTGGTGCCAGAGGGCAGAGTCTGTCTCATGGTTGTACCGGACAAAAAATGAAAAGAGGATGATGATGGCTGCCTGAAGGAAGAAGCAGAGGACAGGCAACTGCACCCTCAGGCCTGTAGCGTGGCTGGAGTTCCTGGCCATGACAGAGAAGAAGCTGCCGGCTTTGAAAAGAGTCTGGAACTGAAATACAATCCAGAACAAAGTCAGCTGAGGCAAGAGTGTGGGGTGGCTTCATTTGGGAGCTAGAGGCCACTCCCACTCTGGAAGGGAAGTTCCACACACACACCCGCGCTTGCTCCTCCAGGGTCTAGACATGCTCAACTGGATTCCTCATCCCTTTGAAGACAAAGGAAACAGAACTACGAAATATGTACAGAAGTTTCATTCAGCCCATGCTCTGGAACCCTCTGAAAAAGAAAAGGAGCCATTAAGAAGTCCAGGTACGAAGATTCAAGTTCCTGTAGCAAAGTCACGAGAAGTGTCTACAGCCTAACCAGAGAAGATTCTAATCAACGAGAGAAAACATTTGGGAACTCCGGCTCTTTGTATCAGCTCCCAAGGAGAAAGAAATTTAATAAAAGACAAGCAGAGAGATCTAGCTGCTTAGATTCCCATACCCTGCTCCATTCCCAAAGCTCTCATCTCAGAGAACTATGGAAACTCGCAAGTTCATAGGCAATTCTCTCCAAAAAAAAATGTAGGAGGCATATGGCATGGACATCTCCAGGGTTAAAGGGGACTAGGGAATTACTCAATATTTTGATTGCTTAAAAAAAAAAAGAGAGATGAAGAAGAGAGATAAACAGATGGGAATCTCCCAGCATTAATGATTAACTGGCTCAGTCCAGCATTCTCAGCCACACCACTTAGGTCCCAGCTCTCTTCCTCTGCCCTTTTATATCAGTTTTTCTCCTACCTTTCAACTTCCCCCATCTACTTAGTCATGAAGTATTCCTACACTAGCTGGGTTAGGGTCTGACCCAAATTGGCCTGTCAAGAAATTAAAGGTAATGAACCTCTCTTATATCAAGACAGAGATGGGTTCCTAAGGCAGATTTTTCCAAAAAGCACAGGATAGAAAGTGCCAAAATAAGGAAATTGGCAGTCTTGGAATCAATGGAAGGAGGAGGGGGCCCTTCATAGTCTTATTCTTCTTCTTGTAATTTCTGGTTTATTCCAGAGTGGGAGAGGCAGCTGACTTCATATTAAGGATGGCAAGAATGCTGAATTCAGATTCTGCCTGGCAATCTGAGAACTCTAAAGAAGGTATGAGAATGGTGTCCAATGCCTGGGAAAGGGGCAGGTTCTTTATGATTCCTGTAACCTGAACTGTTCCCCTTTTCATTTCTAATAGTTCAGACTCATAGTCCCATGACCACCTCTACAACCCTTAGGGTACTTCAAGAAGAGGAAAAGCAATGGGCAAATGTGAATGCCCAGGGTTTATCGGGATCAGGATAAATTTGACCTTTCTGTACCACTACCTTCTTTTGCTGCTGAAACAATAAGAAAGGGAAGAGATATCTGCTCTTGAAGGGCATTCAGGAAAAGGTCCTAAACGCAAAATCTAAGGCAGTTCACTAAAAGGCCGAGGTCTTCAAACCAACCTAGAAATTTCCCTGGGTGAATGAATGCAGGTGCAAGACCAGATTCCCTGTAGAATGTGTAGCATTTTTTCTGTGGCTTATGGGGAAACCTTTATTATTTTTTTTCACAAGTGGATAAAAGAGGAAAGTGCACAGGATCAATTCTCCAGATAACTGGAATTTGCTGATCTATTTTAGGGAATTTGTTTTACCCTGGGACAATCTTACCTTTTCTCATGTCTCCCTTTCATCTTTTATGTCTTATTCTTTCGTCTTCCTCTTTCCCTTTTCCTTCTTCTTCTTCTCTCCTTTCCTTCCTGCTCTTGGAATAAATCTGTATTTAGTGTTTCCTCCACTGTCACAGTTTTCTAACTGCCAAATTGGGAAGGGAGGAAATTACTCTGTATCCTCCTCTACTGAAAGAGCCTTCTACCTCACCTCTAGGCAGAACTCATTTCAGGAAGGGTACTATGGTGTTCCCTCTTCACAGTAACCTGTGAAGGTAACCTGTTTTTGTATCAGAACCTTGACTTCCACTATTCCTTATTCTCTTCAGATAACAGGTCACCATCATCTGGATAATTATTCTTTAATAGTAACTAACGGATGCCACCTTCCACTTGGTCCCCAATATCTTCCAATTCAGTTTCTTGTTCCTTGTTTCTTTAAGTTTTGCTTAGGAATAATTTTGTTGATGTTGGGGAAGGTAAGTGGTACAATGGATAGAGTGCTAGTCCTACAATCAGGAATCCAGCCTCAGACACTAGCTGTGTGACCCTGGGCAAGTAATTAAACTCTGTTTGCCTCAGTTTCCTCTTCTGTAAAATGAGCTGGAAAAGGAAATTTTTTTAACTTTTGCTTAGGAATAATAGGATTAGTAATATGATAATAATAAAAATAGGATTCTGATCTAGGGTTTATTAACAGGCAAAGATGCTAAGCCAGCCTAGGGAAGTGAAAAATAAAAGATGTCAAACTAAAAAGCATTAATGAAAACAAGACTAATTAAAGCTCCTTTACATACTCACTTAGATTCTGCCAAGAAAATTGTTAGAAAAATCACTTTTTCAATGTTTTTTCTGATTAACCCCAAAATAAACTTTCATTGTAGTGTAGTGTAGTGTAGTGTAACAGTTCCTCTCCTGTAACAGCTGTTAAAGTGAGTGTTGGACTTGTTGTCAGGAAAAGATCTGGGTTCAAAACCCAAATCAGATATTTAATAGCTATGGGACCCTGGGCAAGTCACTAGTGTGAGTCTCTCAGTTTCTTCCCATGGGTTATATTGTCATCTCTTTGTAGATGACTTCAGCCTTCCTCTCTCCTGAGCTCCTGCTTACTGGATATGTCCACCTGGCATCTTCAACTCCACATGTCAAAAACACAACTCATGATCTCTCCCCCTCCGCATCCTCCTAACTTTCTTATATCTGTCCAGACCACAACCATCATTCCAATCACAGAATAATCTTTAGATGCCTCTCACCTCCTTTATCCAAATTCAAGGTGCCAGGTACTACCAATTCTACCACTACGGCACCTCTTTCATCTGTCTCCTCCCCATTCATGGCTACCACCTTCATTCAGACTCCTGTCATCACCTCTCACCTAGACTGGCCTACAGGCATCCTAATTGGTATCCAACCTCTTTTCTGTCTAATCCATCCTCCCTAATGCTGTCAAACTGATCATCCTAAAGCATATGTCACTCCCTCTGTTCAAGAAGCTCCAATGGCTCTCTTGCCTCTAGAATAAAACCCAAATGCCTTTGCTTGGCATTTAAGGTCTATCACAATCTGGTTCCAACCTATCCAGGATGAGAGTTTTTGTGTGGGTGCCATATGCCCCTTTGCCAATCTGGCAAAGACTTTCTCAGAATATTGTTTTTTTAAAAATAAAATAAAATACATAGGATTACAAAGGAAACCAATTATATTGAAATATAGTAATCAAAATTTTTTTCTTTTTTTATCCTCATTTTATTTTATTTTATTTTTATTAAATTTATTTATTTAACTTTTGACATTCATTTTCACAAAATTTTGGGTTCCAAATTTTCTCCCCATTTGTCCCCTCTCCCCACCCCAAAACACCGAGCATTCTAATTGCCCCTATCACCAATCTGCCCTCTCTGCTATCATCCCTCCTTTCCCTTGTCCCCATTTTCTCTTTTGTCCTGTAGGGCCAGATAACTTTCTATACTCCATTACCTGTATTACTTATTTCCTAGTAACAAGAACAGAACTCGACAGTTGTTCCTAAAACTTTGAGTTCCACCTTCTCTTCATCCCTCCCTCCCCACCCATTCCCTTTGGAAGGCAAGCAATTCAATATAGGCCATATCTGTGTAGTTTTGCAAATGACTTCCATAATAGTCTTGTTGTGTAAGACTAACTATATTTTCCTCCATCCTATCCTGCCCCCCATTGCTTCTATTCTCTCTTTTGATCCTGTCCCTCCCTAAGAGTGTTGACTTCAAGTTGCTCCCTCTTCCCATTGCCCTCTCTTCCATCATCCCCCCCACCCTGCTTATCCCCTTCTCCCCCACTTTCCTGTATTGTAAGATAGGTTTTCATACCAAAATGAGTGTGCATTTTATTCCTTCCTTTAGTGGAATGTGATGAGAGTAAACTTCATGTTTTTCTCTCACCTCCCCTCTTTTTCCCTCCACTAAAAAATCTTTTGCTTGCCTCTTTTATGAGAGATAATTTGCCCCATTCCATTTCTCCCTTTCTCCTCCCAATATATTTCTTTCTCACTGCTTAATTTCATTTTTTTAAGATATGATCCCATCCTATTCAATTCACTCTATGCTCTCTGTTTCTGTGTGTGCGTGTGTGTATGTAATCCCACCCACTACCCAGACACTGAAAAGTTTCAAGAGTTACCAATATTGTCTTTCCATGTAGGAATGTAAACAGTTCAACTTTAGTAAGTGCCTTATGATTTCTCTTTGCTGTTTACCTTTTCATGCTTCTTTTCATTCTTGTGTTTGAAAATCAAATTTTCTTTTCAGCTCTGGTCTTTTCATCAAGAATGCTTGAAAGTCCTCTATTTCATTGAAAGACCATTTTTTCCCCTGAAGTATTATACTCAGTTTTGGTGGGTAGGTGATTCTTGGTTTTAGTCCTAGTTCCTTTGACTTCTAGAATATCATATTCCATGCCCTTCGATCCCTTAATGTAGAAGCTGCTAGATCTTATGTTATCCTGATTGTATTTCCACAATACTTGAATTGTTTCTTTCTATCTGCTTGCAATATTTTCTCCTTGACCAGGGAACTCTGGAATTTGGCCACAATGTTCCTGGGAGTTTCTCTTTTTGGATCTCTTTCAGGAGGTGATCTGTGGATTCCTTGAATACTTATTTTGCCCTCTGGTTCTAGAATACCAGGGCAGTTTTCCTTGGTAATTTCAGGAAAGATGATGCCTAGGCTCTTTTTTTGATCATGGCTTTCAGGTAGTCCCATAATTTTTAAATTGTCTCTCCTGGATCCATTTTCCAGGTCAGTTGTTTTTCCAATGAGATATTTCACATTATCTTCCATTTTTTCATTCTTTTGGTTTTGTTTTGTGATTTCTTGGTTTCTCATAAAGTCATTAGCCTCCATCTGTTCCATTCTAATTTTTAAAGAACTATTTTCTTCAGTGAGCTTTTGAACCTCCTTTTCTATTTGGCTAATTCTGCTTTTTAAAACATTCTTCTCCTCATTGGCTTTTTGAACCTCTTTTGCCAATTGAGTTAGCCTATTTTTCAAGGTGTTATTTTCTTCAGCATTTTTTGGGGTCTCCTTTAGCAAGGTGTTGACCTGCTTTTCATGCTTTTCTTGCATCTCTCTCATTTCTCTTCCCAGTTTTTCCTCCACCTCTCTAACTTGATTTTCAAAATCCTTTTTGAGCTCTTCCATGGCCTGAGCCCACTGAATATTTATTCTGGATGTTTGGGATACAGAAGCCTTGACTTCTATGTCTTTCCCTGATGGTAAGCATTGTTCTTCCTCATCTGAAAGGAAGGGAGGAGATATCTGTTCACCAAGAAAGTAACCTTCTATGGTCTTATTTTTTTTTCCCCCTTTTCTGGGCATTTTCCCAGCTGGTTACTTGACTTCTGAGTGTCCTCTCCACACCCATCTGGCCTCCAGATCCACCCAGCCAGTGCTTGGGGTCTGAGATTCAAATGCTGCTTCCCAGCCTTAGGGCTTCAGCAGGGTGGGGCTGCTATTCAGTGTGAGATTAAGTTCAGGTGCTTGGGTGGGGGCAGGGCTGCCACCAGGGCTCAGTTCCCTCAGGGGGTTTATGCAGAGACCTTCAACAATGGATCTGAGCTCCTGCCTGCTTTGGGAGCCCCTGTCCACTGCCCCTTCTGCTGCTGCCTCCCAAGGGGGCCTGAGTTATGGGGACACCCCACTCCCCTCTCTGCGAGCTGAAAAAACCCTCTCACTGACCTCTGGTACCTATGGGTGGAGGGACCTGCGCAGCCGCTGGAGATTCTGTCCCTGAAGCCTGCTTGGATCTGCTCCTCTTGGTGCGGTGGTGCCGAGGCAGGGCGGGCTCTGCTCTGGTCTGGTGCATGACGGACCTTTCATGTCACTTTTTCAGGTCTTTCTGGAACAGAAATCTCCTCCACTCTGTTGTTGTGTGGCTTCTGCTGCTCCGGAATTTGTTGGGAGATCTTCTTTACAGATATTTTATGGGCTGTGGCTTCGGAGCTAGCATATGTGTATCTTTCTACTCCACCATCTTGGCTCCTCCTAATCAAAATATTTTAATGTCAAGTTCATAGGCCTCAAGTTAAGGATTCCTATTCTGAATAATTTCATGGAATCTACTCTCACATGAAGTAATCTGCATTCCAGACAAATTGGCCTAGCTCCTGTTTCCCATACTGGACAGTCCATCTTCCACCACCATGCCTCTACACAGGCTGGCCTTCCCCTCCCCCCCATCCCCCCATGCCTGGATTGCTCTCGCTCTCCTCTTCTGCCTCTTGGAATTTCTAGCTCCCTTTAAAGCTCAGCTCAAGCCTTGGGCTTCAAGGCCTTCCCGATCCTCCAGTTGTGTGTGTGTCAGAAAGGACATCTCTCTCTATAAGTAGCATAGAAGATATCCATTTTCATTAGTAGAAATAATTTCACCTCCTGGAAGCTTCCTAGATCAGTGAAATCACTGGTCCAGTCCTCACTCCAATAAATTACATATTGATATACACTTGTTTTCCCTGAGTAAAGAAAGTGGCCCAGTAGTCACTTAATAAATACCTAGTGAACTGAATCTGTGTTCAAGGTATTGTGCTAAGATACGAAGTCAGAAACAATATATTTTGTTTATTTTTTTTAGGTCTTAAAGGAGCTTCTGTTCTACTAAGGGGATATGTATACAAATAAGTATAATACTAAGAAGATGAGGGAAGAGAGTCTCCCTCACACCCCCACACTCCCTTGGGAAGGGAGGGAGGGGGAAGGGAGGGGGAGAAAAATCTAAAACTTACTGAAGTGACTGTTGAAAACTGAAAACAAATAAATTAATTATTAACCAGAAAAAACTGAAGGGGCTGGAAAAGACTTTGGAGAGGCATCAAAACCTAAGTTGGACTTAAAGGAAGATGAGCATTGAAAGACAAGGAGTGCATCCTAGTCACAGGAACAGCTTATGAAAATGCATGGAGGAGGGAGATGGAGGATCATGTTAAGGGGAAGCCCAGTTAGGCCAGTGACTAAAATGTCTGTGAAGGGAAGCAATAAAAAATAATCCAAAAACAGGTGGGAGCCAAAGACAGCCGTAAGCATTCAGGCAGTCAAAAACCATGCTAAGTGCTGGGGATATAAAGAAAGGCAAAAGACAGCCCCTGCTCTCAAGAAAGGGCAGCTAGGTGACACAGTAGATTGGGCACTGGCCCTAGAGACAGGAAAATCTGAATTCAGTTTTGGCCTCAGACACTTACTACCTGGCATGACCCTGGGCAAGTCATTTTACCTTGTTTGCCTCCGTTTCCTCATCTGTAAAAGGAGATGGAGAAGGAAATGGCACTCCTTCTTTGCCAAGAAAATCCCAAATGGCTAAAATGACTGAACAGCACTCTCAAGGAGCTCACAGTCTAATGGGGAAGATAATAACTATGTTCAATCATGATATAGACAGGATAAATTGGGGGTAGCCTCAGAGGGAAGGTACTAGCATTAAAAAGAATCAGAAAAGGCTTCTCAGAGAAGATGCAATTTTAGCTGGGACTTGACGGAAGCCAGGAGATAAAAATGAGGAGGGAAAACATTTCAGCCACAGAGGATAGTCAGTAAAAATGGTTGGCATCTGAAGATGGGATGTCTTTTTTATTATTATTAATTTATTTATTTTCACTTTTCAACAATCACTTCCATAAGTTTTGAATTTTCTCCCCTCCTTCCCCCTTCTGTCCCCAGGATGGCATGCAGTCTCATATGGGTTCTACATATACATTCTTATTAAACACATTTTCACATTAGTCATGTTGCATAGAAGAATTAAAATGAATGGGAGAAAGCATGAGTAAAACTAAACAACCAAACATAACAAGAGAGAAAATAGTTGGAGATAGAATGTCTTATGAAAGGAACACCAAAAAAGCAAGTGTCATTGGATCACAGAGTGGGTGGGTGGTATAAGGTGTAAGAAGACTTGGAAAGGTAGGAGGGGGCCAGGTTGGAAGCAAGCCAAAGAGTTTGTATTTTGTCTTCTGGGCAATTAACTAATCAATCAATCAATATTTATTAAATGCCTACTACGTTCTAGGCACTGGGAGTAAAAAGATAAAAAATTAAATAGTCCCTGCCTTCAAGAAGTTGAGACCATATCATCAGAAATATGTCCATATAGAAGAACATACAAAAGAAATATAAGGCCATTTTAGGAGAAAACTCTAGGAGCTGGTCAGATGAGGAAAGGCCTCACGCAGGAGGTGGCATTTGAACTGAGATTTGAAGGGCATGGTTAGACCTGTGCGTTAGAAAGATTATTCTCACGTTAGTAGAGGTTGGATTGGAAAGTGGAGAGACAGGAGGCAGGAAGAAAAATTAAGCTGCTATTATAGTAGCACAGGGAAGAACTTATCAGGGTCTAAGCTAAAATGGTAGCTTCATGAGAAGAGAGAAGGGAAGAGAGAAATGATGTAGAATTGATGAGACCTGGCAATTAATTAGACATGGGTATGTGAGGGAAAGAGCCAAGAATGATTCTAAGGTCATGAGGGTAGTGGTACCATCAACAGAAATGGGAAGTGAGGTAGGGGTGGGGGATGGAAATAATGAGTTACATTTCCAGTATATGGCTTGTTAAGTCTATGGAGCATCCAGGAGAGCTATGAAATAGGAGTCTTTTTCTCACCTCCCTCATCTTACTTGATACAGGACTTGAGAAGGTTTTTGAATAGAGCAAGGGGGTTTGGGGAGTAACCTCATCCATTCACCTCTTTCTTAGCTCCTCCCTCCCAACTGTCCTTATCTAAAGAAGATATTTTTGACCTTCAACTTGTAGATTCCCAGCTACAACCAGTACCCACCTCCTCTGAGTTAGCCGAGGGGAACAGGCCTCTGGCTGTCCTCTCCAGATATATATTGGGATGTATGATGTTAATAAGGTTACTGAATAACTTGGGGTTGCTCTGTGTCCTGGTTCCCTTCTGGGTTCATTTCCTCTATGTTCCCATATACCCCTGCCCATGCACAAATAATTCATTCTGTTGCTTAACTCTTGCTGTCTCCTCTGAGCCACCCCTACTGTTTAAAAATATTTTTAAAAACACAGCACCAAAGATATCAGGGGATGAGGACTGACTAAGGCTTGCAGTGTGAGAAAAAAGTCCTTTCTTAGCACTTTTTCTGATTTTCTTGTTCTGACTCAAAATTCAAAAATGACCTCATCACTCCTCCCCCCAGGTCTCTCTTAATCATTCTCTTTCCCTTGTTTCTCAGGCCTTCGGATAAATTGCCCACTACATGAAACTAAATGGGACCCTGAAGTTTTTCCCAAAAATTTTCAAAGATTATGAATAAACCCAAATACAACAAGAAATAGACATCTTTTATGGATTACAGAGAAATCAGTTTACAACCTTGTGGTTTCACTGACACTGCCTTCCCAAACATTTACTTCTCACCCACCCTTCCCATCGGATGCAGACTGGGCTGATAAGCAGATCTGGTCAAAAGGACCTCTGAGGCACAAAAGAAATGTCATTAATATATATTCACAAAAGCATTATCACACTTCAGTTTTCTGCTTCTCCACTTTGGAGATATTCAAGGCAACTTTCTATCTTAATTCTCTCTAGTTATACCCCTGACTTTGGGAGAGACAACAGGAATTTTGAAAACCTCAGACCATTCAAGTGTACTAAATGGGCCTTGACTGTGAGCTGTGGAAGAAAGGCTGTTTGCCCAGTCTCTATAGAGACTAGAAACTGCTCTAGTTTCTTCTTTTGTTGATGTGATGACAGTATAGCCCTTTTTTGAGGTTTTGGAAGCAAAGAGAGAGACTGGGAAGGGAAAAAGGTTGTTAAGAATGTGACTCCTGGTAGAAGTGGCAGTCCTTCCCAAACAGTGAGTACCTAATGCAGGGGTGGGGTAGGGAACCTGTGGCCAAACTTGTAGTTTGGATTCGGTCAAAGGACCATACTTGAGGACCTAGAGGGCCACATATGGCCTCAAAGCTGCAGGTTCCTCACCCATGGCCTAATGTTTTCCTCCTTCATTTTCCAGTAGGCACGAAGGTAGGATGGAAATGGGAGTAAGGGAAGTGCTCAGATGACATGAGGAGGCAGGCAGAACTGTGACAGGTTCTGAATGCCAAAAGTGTTAAGGGAAGGTCCCAGTCTGTATCTCTCTCTTCTTTTCGATTACTGTCAGAAACATTCATGCCCTTGGATTACCATTTTTCTGCTAACATGGCTATCACTCTAGTGAAGGCCTTCATCACCTCCCACTTGGACTGTTACACAATAGCCTGGCTGCTTGGCCAGCCTGTCACAAGTCTCTCCCAACCCAAATCCATCCTCCACTGAGTGGACAGAGCGCCAAGCTTAGAATCAGGAAGATTTATTCTCCTGAGTTCAAATTCAGCCTCAGACACTTACTAGGTGTATGGCTCTAAGCAAGTCACTTAATCCTGGTTGCCTCACTTTCCTCATCTGTAAAGTGAGCTCAAGAAGGAAATGCAAACCACTCCAGCATCTCTGCCAGGAAAACCTTAAATGGGGTCACAAAGAATTGGACATGACTGAAAAACGACTGAACAACAACCATGTCACATCTCCCCTCAACTCAATAAACTCCAATGGCTCTCCATCACCTCCTGGATCAAATACAAAATCCTCTGAATGACATTCACAGTCCTTCATAACCTGATCTCCCCCTCCACATACCTTCTTAGTCTTTTTTACACTTTCCCCCACCCCATATTCTCTGTAACCTAATGACACTGATCTCATTGCTATTCTTTCCACAAGACACTCCCATCTCCTGACTCAGGGCATTTTCACTGGCTCTCCCCTTGTAATGTTAATGTGAGGTTAATGGTGGGTAGGGGAAAGAGTTAAAGATCTTCCCCACCCATTGATAGGCCTCAATACCTTTTGTTAATTTCTGTTGAGGCACTGGGTCAGAGGGTCCTGTCCTCCACATCTGAAAAGTATATAAATACTCTGAGGTGAGGTTTTACTCTGGGGCTTACTCATTGGAAGTGTTTTTTTGGCCAGATGAGATTCTGAGAAGCCGCTAGGGAGCTGTCCAGCTTTGAAAACTCAGATGTTGGTGCTTCTCTGGTAACTATGTATGTATGTAATGGTCAGACAGTTGGATTTGTCTGTTATCTGTGCTGTATCTCTTGCTTATGGTCAGACATTTGGAAGCCCTGTCTGTTGGTCTGTATTTCTCTGCTTGTATTTTCTCTATTAGCATATGTGTTTGATTAAAGTGATCGTTGCTTTCCTTTTAGAAAGACAGATCTAAGAAACTGTACAGCAGGCCCTCCTCTGCACACTGGGGTCCTTGATGTTATACCCCCTTGCCTGGAATGTTCTCCCTCTTCATCTCTAGAACCTGGCTTCCCAGAAGTCGCAGCTAAAATCCCACCCTCTACAAGAAGCCTTTCTCAGTCCCTCTGAATTCTAGCAGCTTCCTTCTGCATGTCATAATCTTGAAAATAGACATTCTTTATCTACTTAGTTTTCTTTTGTGGATGGTTAGATGAAGGTTAGATGAAACTCTTGAGTGGTTACAGACTTCTTCCAGGAGCCTCTACAATGTTCTGAGGCTTGATGTAACCGTCACAATGTCATCTTGAAGTCCAATGTCAAGACAACTAGTGATGGTCCAGGATGCAGTGGGTGACCTTGGCCTTTCTAAATTAAGGTCTTTCCCGGGTCTCAGTGTGTCTAAGGTAATTAGAAAGATAAATAGATAGATAGACAAACAGACAGACAGACACAAGTATCTATATATACATTAGCACGCACATATATAGGAGCAGTTGGTGATGCAGAGAGTATGTTTGATGATTTAGCACAGCTCTGCTTCTCTTAAATCCAATTTACAAGCAAGTCAAGACGTTACCTTCAGAGTGTCACTAGTTCTTTTCAGGAATGAAAGGTGAACAACAATGTTCCTTTATAAACAGAGTACCCGGATTACCTTACTATCCATACAGAATTCCTCTTCAACTTTGATTATGCATTAGATCTTCTCACTTAATAAGGAACTATGGAAAAAAGGATGTTATTGAAAAAGATAGACTCTAAGGATAATAAAGGACTGCTAAACAGCCCCTGTGCTCTATCAGTATTCTTGGAATGTCATAAGAAAGTGAAGGTCCTGACAAACTAGGTGGACTGCCTGTGGCAAATTCATGGAAGAACATGGACAAGAGTCACAGAGAATGGGTAGGCCCAGGGATAGTGAAATTTGTGTCACCGAAGGGAACTTTCACACTGATGAGATCACAAGTCCATTTGAGTAAACTTAAATTGGAAGGGATCTTAGAGGCAGTATGGCCTGATAGATATGGAAATAGATTTAGAGTCAGGAAAACTTGGGTTCAAATCCTACTACAGATACTTAGTGACTTAATTCTGATACTTAATATGACTGAGTAAGTCACTAAACTTCTATAAATCTCATTTGTAAAATGAAGGGATTGGATTTGAAGGCTTCTAAAGTTACTTACAACTCTAAATTATTATATAGATGGGGGTCCATCATCCGTCTCAAATAAGATAAATACAAAATGTAAGTGGAGAGGGACGGTTACAGTGATGAAGTTTTGAATGGGAAAACAAAATGGTTTATGGCCTGTGATGTCTTTGAAGAATGAATTTCTAATTAATTGGGTCAAGAAAGGGACAGCATGATTGAGTAACTAAACAAGTTAACTATAATGCTGGGAGAACTAAACAGGGAAGAATTTTAGCAGTTGCTTCAGTACAATGAAGAGCAGTAGAGGACTCTGGGCTTCAGAATACCTTGGGGTGCTTGTACTAGATAGAAAAAAAGGGTGGGGGGTAGGTGGGATGGGGAGGAAAGCCCAGAGAAACTGTTCTACTCCCTGCCTCCATTGTAAGAGAGTAAGATATCAGGGATAAACTGTGTCAGAGACACAGACAGACAGATACAGAAAGCCACATGAGGGAGGAAGGGAAAGAATTCTATGACCTCAGGAAAGGACTTCCAGTAACCAGGAGTTGTGATTTCACCCTTTGGCCATGTGTGTCCTCAAGACCAGTACCTTTTAAGAGTGAGACCACTCTTCTCAGGGACCTTATGTTCTATCACTTAGCACAGTGCCTGCACATAGTAGGTGCTTAATAAATGTTCATTGAATGATTTAGGGGAAGAAGGAAGGGTTTGAGGGGAATGTTTTATAACATTTTCTTGACATTCCACCTTAGTAAATATGCTTTGCTAAAAAGCCAAATAAGGCTGGCATGCCATTAATGGAAAGTACATTTGTGGGGACTCCTGAGCAAAATAATTCTAGAACTACAGCCCCTCAGAGTTACCCCTAAAACTGTAAGAATAGTAAGCAGCACCCCTCTGGCCCACCCATGGGAATGAGAATTAAGGAAGCAGCTCAGAGAGGTTGCTATGGTATGACCTAGTAATGATGAGAAATACAAACTCCTCTAATAAATAGATCTCTTCTACCCCACCAGTAAATGAATATTCTGCCTCTCTCTGAACACCTAAAAGACCATAACATAAAGTCAGATTTAGGCTGGAAGGGATGAGGATAGTAATCTGGAGTCACTACCTTCATTGTGGATTGTAAGGAAGCAGCATACCATGAATGTAATCCAGAGAAAAGAGTCTAATTAGTCAGCTCTTTGAAAAAATTAACATCTGCTATGGAACATTCCTAATCCTAAAGCTAAGGCAGTATCAGCAAAGCTGTATTTCTATTCAAATTTGCCAATGAATATAGATCTTTTCAGGAATTCTCTTACTAGAGAGAGTCAAAGAAAATTGATGAAGTCATAAAGCACAGATTTACCTAAGCAAATTTACCTTGCTATTATTAAGATGATAATTTTTAATTTATTGGGGTGAGGTTGTCTTTTTTTTTTTTTTTTGAGGCACTTGAGATTAAGTGATACTGCCCAGGGTCACAGAGCTAGCAAATATCTGAGGCCTGATTTGAACTCAAGTCCTCCTGAGTCCTGGGCTGGTGCTCTATCTACTTTATTACGGTTGATGTTAAAAAATGAGGTGATCTGAAGGATTCAACTGAAAGTCCCCTTGTGCTCTACTTTTGCCTGAATAATTCTGAGCAATTACATCCTATTAAAGCCATTAAACATTAAAGCCGAACTCTGCTTTTGACTAGTTAGAAAAATTAACTACAAGAATAAAGTCCAAATGGGTACATGATTTAGGTATAAAGATTGATACCATGAATAAACTGGAGGAGCAAGGAATAGTGTATTTATCAGATCTATGGAGAAGGGAAGAATTCTTTACTAAAGGAGAGATAGAAAGCATTATGAAATGCAAAATGGATAACTTTGATTACATTAAACTGAGAAGTTTTTGCACAACCAAACCCAATGCAACCAAAATCCAGAGGGATGTAGTAAATTGGGAAAGAATTTTTACAGCTAAGCTCGGGGATAAAGGCCTCATTTCTAGAATATATAGAGAACTGACCCAAATGTATAATCATACAAGTCATTCCCCAATTGATAAATGGTCAAAGGATATGAACAGGCAATTTTCAGAGGAAGAAATTAAAGCTATCTATAATCATATGAAAAAATGCTCTAAATCACTATTGATTAGAGAGATGCAAATCAAAACAACTCTGAGGTACCACATCACACCTATAAGATTGGCAAACATGACAGAACAAGAAAATGATAAATGCTGGAGAGGATGTGGGAGAGTTGGAACACTAATTCATTGTTGGTGGAGCTGCGAGCGCATCCAACCATTCTGGAGAGCAATTTGGAACTATGCCCAAAGGGCTACAAAAATGTGCATACCCTTTGACCCAGCAATATCGCTACTAGGACTGTATCCCCAAGAGATCATAAAAATGGGGAAGGGTCCCACATGTACAAAAATATTTATAGCAGCACTCTATGTAGTTGCCAAAAACTGGAAGTCAAGGGGATGTCCATCAATTGGGGAATGGCTGAATAAATTATGGTATATGAATGTAATGGAGTACTATTGTGCCATAAGAAATGATGAACAAGAAGACTTCAGAGAGGCCTGGAAGGACTTATATGACCTGATGCTGAGTGAAAGGAGCAGAACCAGGAGAACTTTGTGCACAGCAACGACCACAGTGTGTGAGAGTTTTTTCTGGTAGACTTGGATTTTTGTAATAACGCAAAAACTTCTTATAAAAAAAAAAAAATCCCAAAGGTGGTTCTCAAGGCAAAATGCCTTCCACACTCAGAGAGAGAAATATGGAAGTCACTCACAAAATGTAGCAGATCATGTTTGTGTATGTGTATGTGTTTGTGTATCATGTTCTGATTTGTTATACGATTTCTTTCATTTATCTTAGTCTGACTACATAGCATGACTATAGTGAAAATATACTCAATAGGAAAGTATATGTAGAATCTATACAGAATTGTATGCAGTCGTGGGGAGGGAGGGGGGTAGTGGGAGGTAGGTGGGGGGGATAAAATCGCAATTGTATGGCAGTGATTGTTAAACATTAAAAAATAAAATAAATAAAATAAATAAAATTAAATTAAAAAAAAAAGAAAAAAAAAGAAAAATTAACTGTGTGACTTGATCTTATAAACTGATCTCCCAAGGAATTCTTCTTCTACAACAACAATTTTGTTCTTCAGCCATGTCAAATGCTCATATATCGTTCAGCAAATACTTATTAGTTGCCTCATAAGCAGAGTGCCATCCTAGGTTCTGGAGAAACAAAGATGAAACCAGACCCTACTTTCAAGGAGTTTATAATCTAGTAGGAAAGTTGAAACAAAAACTCAAATAATTTAATACTATGAGAAATCTGAGAGGGAGAAAACACTTCTAAATGGACATGTTAAGAACCTTCATGATGGAGGCAAGATCCAAGATGGGCCCCGAAAGCGGGGGAGGATGTCAACTGGCAGAGATTTGTGGTGGTGTGTGGGAGGGAGGAGAAGGAGATTCTTTCCAGGCCAGAAGGACGGCTTGAGCAAAGGCATGATGTTGGGAGAGGGCAGGACTAAAATGGAATACAGTAACTAATCCAGTTTAGCTGAGATGTAAAGTGTGAGTAGTTGAAATGAAGCTGGAAAGTTATGTTGGAGTCCAATTGTAAGGGGCCTTAAATGACAGACTAAGGAGTTTGTACTTCATTCTCTAAGCATTGAGAAGCAATGAAGTTTTTTTAAGTAGGTAGGTGACATTAAGCTAATTGATTACTTGGAGTCAAGATGAAGGTTGGATAGAACATGGAGAGTCAGGAACAGGAGAGATCAATTATTATTACAATAGTTCGAGAAGGAGGTGATGTGGGCCTGAATTAGAGAAGACAAAAGGAAGAGACTGATATAAAGGTGGTTGTAGCAGTAAATAGGATGTGAAAACTGATTAAATGTGAAGAAAATGGAAGAGTTAAAAATGACTTTAAACTTTCAAGTTTCAGTTATTGGGAGGATGCCAATATTATTAACAGAATAAAGCTGTTGAAAGGAGGACATTTTGGAGAAATGATTAGTAATTTGGTAGAAATTCATTTTGTGCTAATAAATCTTCTCATTGAAAGGCCATCAAGAGAATGAAAATTATACCTCCTGGGAAAGATTTGTTCAGACAAAAGATCTGGACCTGAGGCTGCCTGCTGCTCTAGTTTAGGACCGAGAAAGAAATCAGTCACCCTTTCTTCAATGTCAGCAGTGATGTAGGATCCAAGATCAGGTTGAAAACATGTGGGCTTCTGCCCCTGTAAGTACAGGGACCTGGTAGGCAGACTTTGCTGATATGGAACAGCCTACAGTTAAGTAAAGGGTTGGCATCTGAAGCCAAGAGAAGTATAATAAATACTATAGTCATCTCTAAAGCAATTTGATGAAATTTCTTTTAAGTTCTGACAAGATGGCTAACATCATAATTTCATACTACAACATCATGCTACGTTAAAAAAAAAAAAACAGTGGGACATGTTATTGTTAATGTTTTTATGCAATCATGCTTAGCCTAAATCCACAAACTCAAGGCCTAAAAGAAATGAAGCCATTCCCAGGGGGAAATCAGACTGCAACTGAACAAAATTAAAACAGAAAACCCAATGCTAGCTCTTAGACTACTGAAGCCACCACTTGGGAATAACTGGGAAACATTTCCCACATTGAGAAAATTTGGAAGTTCATGAAAAATAGTATTCATGTATATATCTGCCAGACTAATTAAAGGATTTAAGAGTAGTAAGTGTTGAAAGAAAATTTAGATGGTGTGAGATTCATGGGCAATGTGAGTTAAGACCTGAATTTACAGAACTTAACAATAAAGCATACACATATAATAAGTATATATGTATATGGAGTCACTAAGAGATTTTAAATCTTTAAACCTAACAGTGAACCTAGGAATAAAACACTAAGGATTTCAACCTCCCAAAGAGAAATCCAAAGCCTAGACGATTGTTGAAGTTGCAGATCATTTAAATTCAGTATATCCAAGAAATACTTCTTGATCTCTGAAACAAAAACCAACAGGATGGAAGAGAGAAAAGGGATGTGGGATGACATTGTTTCACTTCACGGTAAACATTTCCGAGGTGACATTTAATTTCTTTCATGGAGAAAAAAATCTTTAGATACATCAATACCCAGGGGTAGCACAAGAAAAAGAGAGGAGGGTTAAGGAATCAGCCAGAGATAACCTATTAAAACAGTCGAACCAACTCCTGGAGGTTTTAGAATAAACATGCTTGGGTTGGGGGGATAGATAGATAGATAGATGATAGATAGATAGATAGATAGATAGATAGATAGATAGATAGATAGATAGATAGATGATAGATAGATAGATGATAGATAGATAGATAGATAGATAGATAGATGATAGATAGATAGATAGATAGATAGATAGATAGATAGATAGATGATAGATAGATAGATAGATAGATAGATGATAGATAGATAGATGATAGATAGATAGATAGATAGATAGATAGATAGATAGATAGATAGATGATAGATAGATAGATAGATGATAGATAGATAGATAGATGATAGATATAGAGAGGAAGACCGATAGAAGGATGGATGGATGGATGGATAGCTCTGTCTAGAGACAGAGTGGCACTGGTATAGAATACCCTGCAGTTAAGGAAAAGGTTGGCATTTTTAGAAGTGTAATACCACAGTAAACAGGGATGTCAATCTGTCTTTCTGTGACAGGGTCTCCCTATCTCGCCAGGGCTGGACATGCGGTGCTGATCAGCAGGGAAGCCTGCCCCACCATTCCCTGGCAGGCCGGTGGCCCCCCTGGAAGCAGACCTTAGTTTCACCCCGCTGCAGCCGAGACCTCCAGCAGTTCACCAGCCTCCGTTTCCCCCAGCGGCAGGGAGGGCCTGCAGGATCCCAGTCCAATGACAATCAAGGATCCGGGAGGATTCCCCCCAGTCACCGCCCTCCAGAGGCGGGGAGACAGACCGGCTGACGTCCGCAGTCAGTCCGGTCTTTTCCTGCTCAGGTCTCTTCTCTTCAGCTCCTCGAGAGGAGGTCCAAAGTGGTGAAGGAGCAGTCTACCACCGCATCCCTCCTCCCCATTCTGCTTCTTGGCACCTCAGCCCGCCCCCCAACAAAGCTTCCCCCCTCTCTGAGCAGAGGATCATGGGATGCCCTTCCCACAAGCAGAAGTCAACTGGGACCCGCGCTTCCGCGGCCGACGTAGCCATGCCAACCACTACTCTCAGGTCTAGCCTTTTCCACCCTCGAGGCTGCTTTCCCCTCCACGCCGGGAGGCGGCGCTCCTCCGTACTGAGCCAGAAAGCGGGTACGCGCCTTTCCAGATCGAACTAGGGCTGCGCACGCCGCCTGGCGGTGGGGCGAGAGCAAAGCGCGCGACCGTCATCCCTCCTGCACGCATGTTGATTCGCGGCTCCGCGGCCCGCTTCCCGCCACCCACGAACCACCATGCATTGTGGGAGTTGTAGTTTCTAGGCTGGTTCCATTTGTCGCTTCCCTGTCGTTGCGGACTACATTGCTGCAGCCCTAAGATGTCCACCCCCTAGGCTGCTGGAAGGGCCTCTCTCCGCCCTGGTTACCCGGTCACCCTCTCCTCTGCTATAGCAGCAGAATAGCTGGAGGCAGACGGGGCCGGGAAGAGGCCTGCAGGCCGTGCCGCCTCGCTTTCGCTGAGTTCCAAGGCCGCGGAGCCTGGAGAAAGGAGGCCCACTAGGGAGAAGCGAGAGCGGGGCGGAAGACGCAAAGGGCCGAATTTCGGCTCCAAGGCCGGGGCACTTCCTGACAATTAGCGCGGCCCCCGAGCTGGTGGCGAGGGCCTGCTAGGAGGGAGGGTCCCGAGGCGGCCCCAGTGCAGTTCTCGGGATCCTCGTTTGCGGGTCATAGTCTCGAAGGCGGCCCGGCCCGCGGGCCTCCCGACCCCTCGTTTCCCAAGCTCTCCTCCAAGTTCCCCATATCCCCCAGGATGGAAGAGACGGCCAGGAAGGCGGGCTGGAAGCCGGGGATTACGAGGGGGTAGGAAAGATGCGTGGGGCTGGGCCGGGCGGGGGTCCGGGCATCCCCATCCTCCAAATTCACCAGGCTCCTAAGAACCCCGAAAGACCCTTCCCTGCTCTATCCCCCCTCCAGTACGAAGAAAACATCACCCAACCAGAACAGGATGAAAAATGTTCCACAAGCTCAGGTTTTACTTTTTTATTGGTTTCTGAGATTCTACGTAAAAATGTCTTTTTCCAGCAGGGGCAGAACTGGCCACCAGCGCCTCGGTCCGTGGTGGCCCGAGGGGTGGAGCCTTCCTGGATCTCCGGGCGCATGGATGGCATGGCATCTCCGGCTTCAGGGCAGTGAGGAGGGCCCGCCAAGGCCAGGGAAGTCACCTGGTTCAACCCTACTTACCCTGTTGAGTGAAAATGAAGCAATAACCTGAGAGAAAAGCGGGTTCAGGAGCTTCTCGGAGGGGAGCCCCCCACAGTGAGGAGGAGGGTGGCATTCCACCCTGGCTGCCACGGTTGCGGCTCTTCCCAGGAGCGTGAAAGGGGTGCTGTTCTAGGCACCGGACTGTCCTCCCGCTCTTTGGCAATAAACAACGGAGAGCTAGGTGCTCCTTTCAGATGAACCCCAAACTGGGAAGCTCCAGGGAAACGCTCTCCTCACCTCCCCTGCCTTTTGTTTTGTTACAGGAAACTTAAGCCCTGGAGATATTTCTCTCCTCCTCTGTGGTAGTCAGGGTAAATCCCACTTAAAACATCACTAAAGATGTGTAGCCTGCCCACACCGAGCGCTGCGAGAAGCCCTGATGGCTCTTTTCACCCCCGTCTATGCTCTTCCTTTCCCTTCCACGTCTCACCACCCAGCTATGAAAATCAGCAGCCTTGAATTCCATCCATCACCCAGGAAAACTGGAAGGGAGGGAGGGAGACACCTTCCAGAAGCGCCTCTCCATGGGTCTGGGGGGTTTTTTGGTTGTTTTTTGTCAGTCTGAGGGATGGAAAAGATGGAGCAAGACATCTTGAAGATGTCCTACCAAGGAAGAGGAGTTGGGGAAAGCTGATAGAATTTTTTTTTTTAATCAGTCAGAGGCATAGTTGATAGAGAGACCTGGCCTCAAAACCAGAGTTTTAAGATCTCTGTCTCATATTTACTGGCTGTGTCATGGGCAAATCACTTAACTCTCAAGGATTTAGGGCGGCAGTTCTTTTAAGACTATAAAATACGGAGAAGGTGCCAATCTGCATTGGTAAAGGATCCAGTCCCTATTCCTAGTTGGGGAAAGGAGGGGGTGGGGCTCAGGAAGAAGAAAAATTTGAGACATGAAGAGGACCAGAAGGGAATACCCCTTTGTCCATACATCCTATTTCACTGTAATATCATAACGCTAACTTCCAACACACCAGCTAAATGTGTCCATGTGTCCAAAGGAGAAAAACTTAATTTGGAAAAAATTAAGGTAACAATTTTCTTCTTAAAAAGAGGGAACAATTTCATTATTTCACAGTCAAATATGTTTTGAAAATTCACCAATACAGCCTGTCCAGTGAAGGATAATTAATATTACCATATTTAGAATGTAATATTTAATATAAGTCATGTGAAAATATTAGTGCCATTATCTTAGCATTGAATCTCTCCCTGATACATATACCAGAATTATTTTTAAATTATCTTTTGCCCTTTGCTGCTATGGAAGTGGAAATAATTGTCCAAGGAAAAAATGATGACAGTACTAGACTTTTACACAATAATGAAAAGAATATAAAAATACTGAAAGGGGCCTACAAAGATCTTCTTTTCTTCTACCTCCAAGCCTATTTCAATCTAAACAGGAATCTCTCTTCAAATGACTCTAGGTAGAGCCCTCTTCCTTATTCAAGTGCAATAGCCTTGTCAAGTTCTTCCCAACATCTAGCTCTTAGTTCCTCCAGAGTCACTGCCAAGAACCAACTTTTTGCTGCATCCTTTTAGGAGACAGGAAATTTTTGAATACCCTTTCATAGGATCATAGGCTCATATGTACTGAATCATAAGAAATACTAGAAGCAGCCTCAGAGGCCATCTACTGTAACCCCCCATTTTACAAGTTCAGGAAGGCTGAGCAACTTGTCCAAGATCACCCAGGGCATAAGCATCAGAGATGGGACTTGAACCATCTTTGACTCCAGAGCTGGTTCTCTGTCTAGTGTACTGGGCTCAGAAGTTTAAAGACCATGATGACACTTCATTTAACCTTATTACCTGAATCTTTTTTCCCTTCTCTTTACTCCTACCTTCTTATCTAATTCTTCTTTCCAACTTCTCTGTAGGCCCTGAAATATAGAGCCCAGCCTGACCTCTGGGAAGAATACCTAACCAAAGGAGTACTCAATCTTCTAATAAAACCTGAAGAGGAAGATGATGACTTAATGAGGTTCAGACAGCTGAGCCAACCTCAATCCTCTTGACTTCACCAATATGGAAAACTGTAGGAACTGAATGCTTGTTTAAAGCCAAACATCTCCCGAAATGGAAATTTCTGTTGATTTTAGAGGCTCCTCAGTATTTCATGCCTCCAAGAGCATCCATTTATTTCTCTGCTGAATAGCTGAAATCACCCATTCTTCCTGTCTTCTGGGTTATAGTAATTTCACACTGGGGCAGCTGTAACCTCCTTTATATGGTAGCCTTCCAATTTCTAACCTCTGTTCCAAAATATTTTACTTCTGACAGTGCCTGGCACATAGTACTTACTGCTTGTTGGTTGGTTGACTGCTGCCTACACTGATCTATGCCAGGGTAATCCATTCTGCACATCTGGGATGCCCTACACTTATCTACTCTCATCTCTTGCTCTTCCCCAGCTCATTCCCTACAAAACACATGAACCCAGCCTTCTCATGACCTCCTACTTCTTATGTCTTTGAGAATCTGTTCAAGTCCAGTCAACTCATCTTCCTTAACACTCACATGGAAATCTATCCCCTATTAATAATAAAATTAACACTCATCTGTTTTCAAAGCGCTTTCATATGAGATGGTGAACTCCCAAAACTATGTCTGTTCTGAAGTACATACAATGATATGTATGTCTTGTACAATGGTATGTATGTACCCTGTGAGTATTCAATAATATGCTTAGTGATCACCAAATATCCTAGAGAAACATCTACAGAGCCTACACTATGGGCTTAGAGGGGGAGAAGGGAAAAAAGCATACACAGTGACTAGGTCCCAGAGTTCATTTACTGATTTGAGGTTGGCAAGTCAACAGCAAATTTGGACGTATAGCTGGCAGCATAGAGTCCTTACCCTCCCCCCCAGGAATCAGCAGAGTCATGGAGGACTGTAGATCTTCTAGGATGGCCATCTGTTGTTGGGCAAGTTTGGTTTGAAGTTGGAGATTGGCGTGCATACACTCAAGCAGACCTAAGCAATCCTGGGGCTTTTTAATGTCGACTCCTGAAAGAAGAGTGGGATGGGGAAGAGGGACAAAAGGGGAGAGAGACAAATTTTTGGCTGGCCCACAAATGATGGTCCTGTGTTTATCGGGGCTTTGCAGAGATCAGTACTTTGAATTTCCCCACACTCACCGTGTCTCAGACAGACTGGGGAGAGAAGGTGGGGCTTCTCGTGGGCTTCAAGAATTCCACCGGAGGGGCAGCTCACCTGCTCCAGTGCCTCAAAAGCAGTGACCATTAGCACTGACAATTTTCCTGTTGTCTAACTTCAGTACTTCCTCCTGTAACATCAACCCATTTGCTCTAATGTTTTCAACTACCTCATGCACAGCCAAGTCTTAATTAGCCTTGGTAATCATATCTACTTTTTATTGTTTAGGTGTTTCTGCTGTCTTCCCTATTATATCATGAGTTCCACAAAAGCAGAGATCAAGTCTGCTCTGATTACCTGGACCCAGAAAATATTCTGTAACCTGAATAGAATAATGTTTACTCTAAATCCAGAACAACCTAAATTTAACTAGCAGTCTCAATTTCCTCTATTGATGTGAAGTGCTGTGAATCCCTAGAATATCTGACATACTGACATTCTTGTGTACTAGAAAGAACAATAGACTTGGAGCCAGCAAACTTGGTTTTGAATCCCAGCTCTGTCCCTTAATTAGCTCTGTGACTATAGGCAAGTCACTTCATACCTCAGAGCTTCAGTTTTCTCACCTATAAAATGGGGATGATAATACCTGCAATACATATCTGACAAGGTTATTGAAAGGAAATTAAAGATTGTAAAGTACTCTCTAGAAATGTAAGTTATCCTCTTTTTTTTTTTATTAATTCAGCTTATATCCAGCAAGATTTAAATTTTAACCCTTTTTCTACCCCTGGGGAGGTCGCAACAATTAGGGAAATTACCCAACCTGGGGAAGTGGTGGGGAGGGGGGAGGGAGGAAAAGAAAAGTAAAGACAAGAAGAAGCAATAGCACTGGGTAAGCCACAAGCCATCCATTTAAAATTGAGACTTGACTGGACACAGGATTGGTGGCCAAGTCAATGTGAGGAGGACTCATAAAGAACAATGCCATCCACCTCCAGGCAGAGACCTGATGAACCCAGAGTGCGGACTGAAGCATATTTTTTTTCTCTTTCTTCTGGAACATGGTTAATGTGGAAATAGGTTTTGAAAGATTTCAAATGTGTAATGGTTATTGAATTTCTTGTCTTCTCAATGGTAAGGGAGGGTATAGAGGAAGGGAGAGAACAGGGAACTGAAAACAAAATAAAACTGAGTAATTTTAAAATAAAATTTTAAAAAAGAAAAAATGTCAACAGGAAGCCTTGATTCCCAAATCTGTTCCATTTGGGAAATTCTCTCTATAGGTTACCTGTTTGTAGCTTTGCTGACTGATAGTTTTGACAAGTGGCTGGGTTGGTTGCAGGAAGATGAATGAAACTTGGGGAGGGCTTAGCACGACAAAGAGGCAAAAGTTTGCATTCCTCTTCAACTGGAATAAAATTAGAGACAACTAAATCAGTGTCTTCCAATTAAAATTGAGCATTATTAATTAAGACTGTGTGGCAGTGAAAGACTGCTCCAAATCACTAACAATAAGAGAAATAAACAACCCTTAGGTTCCACCATACACAAAGCAATTTGGCAAAGATGGCAAAATCATCAGTCAACAAACATTTATTAAGCACCTAATTATGTGCCATGCCCTATACTAAGCAAAAGTCAGTCCCTGCACTCAGAGAGTTAACAATCTAATGGGACAAGATGCTGAAAGAAAGAAAAAGTAAAAAGGTGAAAGGGGGTGGGGAGGTAGGAGCACCTAGCATGGGCAAATGATGAAGTCCAGAAGAGTGCAGCTGAGGGGGCAATGAAGAGATGGGTACCCTCCTTAAATGGAAGATCTAGGAAGAACGCTCCACTTGCCATCCTCTGCTCTCTAACCAGAGGGAGGGAGGGGGTACCAGGGGCACAGGACACTGAGGAGTGAGTTCCAGGGTGGATATGATCTTGCAGGATGATGAAGTTCCTGGGGACATGATGGAGTTCACAGAAAGATGGGAAATGAATGATACAAGTATTCTGGACAATAATAAGTAATTATGCTAAGAAAGTGTATAACCAGGGGTGGGGAACCTGGGATCTCAAGGCCACATGTGGCCCTCTAGGTCCTCAAGTTCAGCCCTTTGACTGAATCTAAACTTCACAGAACAAATCCCCTTAATAAAAGGTGCCTTGAGGCCACAGGTTCCCCATCCCTGGTATAACTTTTAATTCAGAGATCCCACTTCTAGGAAAATATTCCAAAGAGCTGAAAGGTCCCATAGATACCAAAATATTTATGATAACACTTTTTATAAAAGTAAAAAACTGGAAATAAACTAGATACCCATCAACTGGGAAGAGGCTAAAAAAGGGTAGTACATACAGTAATAGAATACTACTGCACTCTAAGAAATGATGAATATGAAGAATACAGGGAAGCATAAGAACATTTATATGAACTAATGCAAAATGAAATAAGCAGCACCAGGAAGACAATATACATACACAGTGACTTCAATTGTAAATGGAATGAACAGAAAAAACTAACAAAACCGAATCCTATAGAATTAGAATTACTAAGTCTGAAACAGAAAAAGTGATAAGAAAATAGACTTTCCTCTTTTCTCTGCAAAGGTGGGGCACTCAAGGAGCAGAACACTGAAAATACCATCAGATTAAGATGATATGTTGATTAGTTTTACTAAAATGCTTCCCCCTTATTCTTTTTGTCATTATTTAGAGAATATTTTATTAGTTTCTGTAATCAAACCCATGTAAAAAAGACCTTACATATTTAAAAGTGTTACTCCTGTACGAATGGGAAAAAAATTAAATTTAACATTTCTAGACCAATATGACTGTTAATTTCTGTACAATGCCAACTCAACACAGTACAAGTGGGATACTTTTTCCAAAGTTGACATCACAGCTAAACCCCCTTATTCCTTAGTAAAGAAAATGTCTCTCTTCAGGAGTGAGGGGGGATATTTATGGAAATGAAACTGACATAAAAGCAAAAGATAGCAATCTTGTGATGGTAATGGTATCTTAAAGAAGACACCAACCTTCGGCCTCAAATACCCTCCCTCAAGAGTCCTTACAATAAGCAGAAACAAAAGAAATCAGAGACTGCAAAATGGAAATCAGCCCTGAAATTGTATTTAGTCAGTCAACAAACATTTATTATTAAGTGCTACTACTTTCCTGGCAGTCTGCCAAGTGCTAGATATACAAATATGAAAAGGTAGTTCTTGTCTCAAGAATCTTACAATATAAGGGGAGAAGATAACACACAGAAGAAAGCTAAAATGAAGGGGAAGACTGGTGTGGGGGCATGAGGAAGGAGTTTAAAGGAGCGGACCTGGGTGGGAAACGAAGAGATGGCTGGCCAAGGTAATTTCTTAAATGCAGATTTGGGGAAAAGCTCTTCACTTTGTCCTCCAATCAGAGGGACTGAGGTTACTGATGAGCTGTGAGTACCAAAGCTGAAGGATCTTGCCAAATGAAGATGTTCCTGGGGGGTGATAGGAAAATCCAAAGGAGGAAAATAAAGAGATGGCTGGCTCGGACACCATCTTAACAAGAATTTATCAAACACCTAATTTTTGGTTTTGTTTTTAAACTGGCAAGCATTTTTTTCTTCTCCTTTAAAAAAACCTTTGTAACAAATATGAAAATTTGGGGCAGCTAGGTGACACAGTGAAGAATAAGAGTACTGGCCCTGGAGTCAGGAGGACCTGAGTTCAAATCCCAGCCTCAGACACTTGACACTTACTAGCTGTGTGATCTTGGGCAAGTCACAATGAATATTCAAACAAAACAAATTCCCACTTTGGCCATGTCCATAATGTCAAACACCTCATCTAAACCAAATGAGGCAGTATAATGTAGTGAGAATTCTGGTCGAGTCAGAAATTCCTAGGTTCTAATCCTGCCTCTGATATATATATATATATATATATATATATATATATATATATATATATATATGCTTCCAGGTATATGCTTCCAGGTAGCTGCATTTGAACTCTGAGTAAATTATTTAACTTCTCTAAGCCTGTTTCCTCATCTGTATAATGGTGATAATATTATCTTAGGACCTACTTCGTAGAGAAGTTCGCTGTACACTGTCAGAAAGCACCTGGCCTTCCGTAAAGTGCTATGTGAATGTCAGAAATCACAACTGTGATGAAGCTGGATTGTTCTTGGCACCATAAAGGAAACAAAATGCAGTCTCTGCCCCCAAGAGGCTTACAGACTAGTGGAGAAGAGAAGATATTCACATATGAAATATATGTAGACAAGGTTCTACATGTTATGTAGAACTATCAGGTATGCAGAGAGGTATCGAACATGCAACTGATGCTGCCCCAGAGGAATTAATTAGGAAATATCTAACAGAATCAATAAAAATGCAACACAACATAAATAACATTAATATGTGGTTTTCTAAATCAACATGTGGGCTCTAAGGAGGTTTAGTGGCCTGTTTCTGAGTCTGACACCACTGCTCTAAAGGACCAAGACCATCTTATGTGGCTAACAGAGACAGAATCATTACTTGATTCATAAAGTGCAAAGATGAGCACTGCAGATATTAAGTCCTCCAGGAGTTAAGCCCTGAATGATCACTCCTTCTTCTGGAGCAGTCATGAGTCTTCTGGAGCAGCATGAGTCATGCTTCATGAAAGAGGTTAGAGTTGGACTGGACTTGAAGAGTGAACGAGATAAGAATCAGGCCTACATTCCTGGTTGGGGGAAGTGGTGCAAGTAAAAGCATAGGAACACAGTTGTCCCTAGGGCATTCAAGAAATAGTGAGAAAAGGGACCTTAGATGAAATAGCAAGGAGATAGATAGATAAGGCTGGAAGTCAATCCAACCAGTCTTGAAATCTAGTACAAAAATAAGGTCATAAGGTCAATCCTAAAAATAGATTTAGACTAGAAGGTTTCTTCAATTTAATTTAATCTAATCCCTTCATTTTACAGATGAAGAAACTGAGGTCCAGAAAGTATAAGACAATTAACTGTCCAAGATCACAGCTATTAAATGGCACTAAACTATGCCACCTATTCTAAATGTAGACTTTTATCCTAAAGCAGTGAAGAGCCAATGAAAATTTTTAAACAAAAGAGCTATAAAACTGAACATACCTTTACGTGACAAAGAAGTGACAAAAGAAGCAAGAGAACCAAACTAATGTAAAAACATGAGGAAAAAAGGTAGAGGAGAAGGTAATCAACAAGGTCGTACCACAGAGAAGTCAAGAAGGGGAATTTTCAAAGTCACTAAATTTAACAGCCCTTCCTGTCTCAGTTTCCTCACCTGTAAAATGAACTGGGGAAGGAAATGGCAAACCACTCCAGTATCTTTGCTAAGAAAACCCCAAATGGGGTTACAAAGAGTCAAACATGATGGAAAATAACTAAACAACAATAATTTTAACAATTTAATAAAAAATTAACAAAACATTCTGCAACCTTCAAGAACACAGTTTCAAGTAAAGTGATGGCAATCAAAGCCAGACTGTAGAAAGCTGGAGAATTTAAGCAAAGGTAATAACTTATGGTATTATAATAATTTTTATGATTTTTTTTATAGACCTGTGATTTCATCAGCATACAGAACTCCCAATGTGGAAACTCCCAACTATTGCCGGAAACTCAGTCTTAGGGAGTTTCCTGGGACACTCAAGGGTTAATTAAGGGACTTGCTCATGGTCATACAGCTGGTTTATATCCAAAGCAGGGCTTGAAATCAAGTCTTCCTGACTTCAAGGTCAGCCCTCTATCTACTACCTGCCAGGTACAGACACCTTGTTTAATAAATTTGGTAGAGAAAGGAATGGCAGAAATAGAATTATCACTAGAGGGAAAATATTAGGATTGCAGAATCTAATGATAAGAACCTCAGAGCCCATCCCATGCATGAACAGGAATCCCTCCTACAACATCTTTAACAAGCAATCATCCAGCCTTCACCTGAATACTTCCAGTGACAGGGAGCCCAAGGTTTTGTTTTAGGCTCTCTCTTCTCGTCTCCCTCTATATTTTCTCTCTCTCTCAGTAACCTCATCAGCACTCATGGATTGTACTATCAAGCCAGATACCTCAAACTCAATACTGTCCAAAACTGAACTCATTATCTTTCCACTCAAAAACCCTCTCCTCTTTCAAACCTGCCTATTTCTGTCAAAGGCACCACCATTTTCTAGTCTCCCAGGTTCATAAACTCGGCATTATCCTCAGCTTCTCAGTCCCCTTCACCCCACATATCCAATCAATTGCCAAATCTTGGTATTTCTATCTCCACAATCTCTCTTGTACCCCACCACTCCTATGAACTCAT
Source organism: Notamacropus eugenii (assembly GCF_028372415.1). Lineage (NCBI taxonomy): Eukaryota > Metazoa > Chordata > Mammalia > Diprotodontia > Macropodidae > Notamacropus > Notamacropus eugenii. Next base: position 380,411,403 of record NC_092873.1, on the reverse strand, counting down.
ACAACTACTAAGAACTAAGTTCTTTAGATATCTGAAGTTATCTGTCATAATCTCTCTTCACCCAAGAGTTACCTTCAACTCAATTAAACATCCTCAACTACTTCATCTGAGCCTTCTATGCCACAGTTTCCAATCTCCTTACCATCCTGGTAACTAATTTATCAATGCTCTTGTTAAAATATGGTATGTAAATGTGAATACAATACTCTGTAAGTGATTTGACCAAGACAGAATAATGACAATTTCATCCTCCAGAAAAGCAGAGACAGGGCCAAGGGGGAACTGCTAATCTCATCAATAAGATGGCACTGGTTGCAGAAGCAAAAACAATGGGAGCCATGGGGGCAGTGATCATTCCATCATAGAAACTATAGGAAAGAAAAGGAAACCTGCCTAAATTTAGGGGTTCCTAAATTTTAGGAAGGAACAAATTTCAGAAAGTTTAGAAAAAGAAGTGATCTAATGATCACTTACATAAGGGATCCCCATATTTGGCAGAGAAAGTGGATTCAGGAAAGATAGAGAGCTCTCTCAAGAAAGAAATCCTGAAGGCACAAGGAGAAATTATTCTAATGAGGAAATACAAGGGAAACTCTCTAAAAAGACTGATGTTTATGAAGAATCACATAATTTTAGAGGTGGAAAGAAACTCAGTAGCCATCTAGTTCAACCTAAACTGTAAAGAAATTTCCTATTGTAACACACCCAATAACTGGTCATCCAGCCTCTGCCTGAAGGCTTCCAATGACTAACTTGGATTTTACGAAGACATGTCTAGAAGATGGAAACAAGGGCAAACAACTGAGGATAAATACAAAAGAGTAGTGCAGTACTCTAAAAACAGTGTCAAAAACACTACAGCTCAGCATAATACAATGCAGTCTTTTGGCTGTACAGGGGAAAAGAAAAATATCAAAAGAAGGGCATCACTGCTGAGAGTGGATGGTATGATAACTTATCATTGATCGATTTCATTTTGTGTATTTTCTCTATCAAGAACAATGATTTTAGGATCGGAAAAGACAGATTAAAAATGGTTAAATGAGATGGTACCCAAAATAAGTCAAGGAATAATCAGCTGCACTGTCAGTGACATTTTATAGAAGCTGTGGAATAGGAGTGGTACCACAAACCTGAAGAGAAGCAGGTATTTTCCTACTTTCAAAAGAGAGGTAAGAATGAAATCTGCAAACTATAGGCCAATGAACTTGACTTCTACTTCCTGGCAAAATTCTAGAACATATTTTTAAAGGAATAGTTTTGTGAGCATTTAAGAAAGGGAAGAAATGAGAAAAAGGATGTCTTGGCTTAATTAAGAAGTCATGCCAGATTAATTTCCTTCCTCAACAGTGTGACTAGAATGGTAGGTCAGGGAACTGTTAGAGACACAGTGAACTTAAATTTCAGCAAAATATATACTATGTCTGTCATGCTATCCTTCGTGCACAAAATGCTGAGCTATAATACAGGCTAGATCAGAAGTTTTCAAATTTTTTGGACTCAGGATCCTTTTAGCCTCTTATAAATTATTGAAGACCCCAAAGAGTTTTTGCTTGTGTGAGTTATATTTATTCATATTTACCATATTTGAAATTAAAATATACTAGTATTATTATGAAAATAATTTTGACCTCATGGACACCCTGAAAAGGTCGTAAGGACCACCATGGGTCCTCAGATCACTTTTTGAAAGCAATACAATTAAGTAGATTTGAAACAAAATGAATAACTGGACCCAAATACTAACAAATGGGTCAATATAATTTTGTAGGGTAGTTTCTAGTGGAATGCCCAGGCATCTGTCCTGGGCTTTATAGATTTATATTCTGTCATCAATGATTTTGATGACATAATATCATTAATGCCTTTTATTTTCACACTAGCTAGCTAGCTGTTATTATCTTCCCTTACTATAAACACCCCCAACTCTACCACTGAAAAATTTTTTGTAACAAAGAAAAATATTTAAGCAAAACAGAAACCACGTCTGACAGGGATATCACATTCTATATCTGTAGTCCCTCACATATCTGCTGAGAGAAATGAAATGAATTTCATCACCAGGTGGACAGAGATTGTTCCACAAGGACTTAGCTTATTTATTCTAATTAATCCAGTTTGGATGCCTTTTAGTGATGTGACATGGTAATCAAAAAAATGAATACTGTTCTAGACTTCATTAACAGAGGCCTCTGGACAGGACAAGAAGTAATAGTTCTCCTTTGCCTTCATTTAGATCATATCTGGAACACTTCTTAGGAAAGATAGAGAAAAACTGGAACAAATACAGAGAAGAACAAGTATCAGGGTCACAGGACTAAAAAATACGCCAGGGGCTATCTATAATCATATGAAAAAATGCTCTAAATCACTATTGGTTAGAGAGATGCAAATCAAAACAACTCTGAGGTACCACATCACACCTATAAGATTGGCAAACATGACAGAACAAGAAAATGATAAATGCTGGAGAGGATGTGGGAGAGTTGGAACACTATTTCATTGTTGGTGGAGCTGCGAGCGCATCCAACCATTCTGGAGAGCAATTTGGAACTATGCCCAAAGGGCTACAAAAATGTGCATACCCTTTGACCCAGCAATATCGCTACTAGGACTGTATCCCCAAGAGATCATAAAAATGGGGAAGGGTCCCACATGTACAAAAATATTTATAGCAGCACTCTATGTAGTTGCCAAAAACTGGAAGTCAAGGGGATGTCCATCAATTGGGGAATGGCTGAATAAATTATGGTATATGAATGTAATGGAGTACTATTGTGCCATAAGAAATGATGAACAAGAAGACTTCAGAGAGGCCTGGAAGGACTTATATGACCTGATGCTGAGTGAAAGGAGCAGAACCAGGAGAACTTTATGCACAGCAACGACCACAGTGTGTGAGAGTTTTTTCTGGTAGACTTAGATTTTTGTAATAACACAAGAACTTCTTACAAAAAAAAAAAAATCCCAATGGTGGTTCTCAAGGCAAAATGCCTCCCACACTCAGAGAAAGAAATATGAAAGTCACTCACAAAATGTAGCAGATCATGTTTGTGTATGTGTATGTGTTTGTGTATCATGTTCTGATTTGTTATACGATTTCTTTCATTTATCTTAGTCTGACTACATAGCATGACTATAGTGAAAATATACTCAATAGGAAAGTATATGTAGAATCTATACAGAATTGTATGCAGTCGTGGGGAGGGAAGGGGGTAATGGGGGGTAGGTGGGGGGGATAAAATCACAATTGTATGGCAGTGATTGTTAAACATTAAAAAATAAAAAAATTAAAAAAAATTTAAAAAAAAAATACGCCAGGGGAGAATTTGTTAAAGGTACTAGACTGAAAAAAAGTAAGTAAGGGGAGATAAGAGTCTTCAACTACTAAAAGGTTATTATTTTGAAGAGGGTTAGCATTCTTTTCCTTAACCCCACAGGACAGAATTAAGCAAGCTGTAGAGAGACAGATTTAGGTTTTAGGTTCAATGTAGAGGAAAACTTTCTAACAATAAGAGCTGACCAAAAGTAGAATGGATTGGTTCAGGAAGAAGTGGATTTTCCATTTAAAAAAAAGTAATAAAACCTACTATGTGCTAGGCACTTTACAGATATTATCTCATTTGTTCCTCATGACTTTTTAGGGGGGGTTGGTACTATTATTACCCCCATTTTACAGATGAGGAAATTGAGGCAGACTGAGATTATGTGATTTGCCTAGGGTCACAAAGCCAATATTTGTCAGAAGTAGTATTTGAATTCTTGTCTTTGTAGTTCCATGACCAGTTCTCCAACAGTTGTGCACACTGCTTCTAAGAACACTACCCTTCTATTAATTTGGCTATTACACCAAAGAGTTTTTTCTTATTGTTATTATAGTTCACTAATAGCTCCAGGTGGTTTATTTTTCTTCATAGGAAGAGTTTTCTGGCCATGTCTCTCCTGTCCTATACTTGTGCAGCTGATCTTTTTAACTCAAGTGTAGAAGAACCTGGTCAAGTCAATAAACTCTCTTTTTCTATCCTCCTCCATGTTTATTTTTCATGGCACTTTGTCTCAAGACAGCATTCTGTATGTTGGCTACATATACTCTTCTATGCTCTTAGGAGGCAGTGAAAGGAAACATGAGGAAGGAATGCAGTAAATGGGTGTACCCCCGTCTGGAGGGGACCTCACAAAACCCTTCTACACAAAGCATCCCCAAAGTCTTAGTTCAGTGTTAAGCTAGGAAAGCTTATATAGTTAACTCTTAAATTGTTCATGGTAAGAGAAGTGACCACACAGTCTGTGAATTCTCTAGGCCTCTCCTTCGTCCATCTTCCTCCAGATTGGGTTGTCTTTGGCCATTTGACTATTGACTAGAAGATGAGCAGAAGACAGAAGAGATGAAATTTAAATTCATTTTTGTTCAGATTCTGAATGTCTTATTAACACTCTAAAATGTAACTCTAACATTTCTCCAAACAATTTAAATCACTTTACCCATAAGCCTTCACTTTTAGAGACAATGTGATATAGAAGAAGAACACTAGACTCAAAGAAGAGTCAAGTGAACACTGGGTTTGAATCTGCCTCTGATATTCATAAATTGCACAACCATGGGCAAATCACTTCTCTGAACATCAATTTTCTCATCTGTAAAATGGCACCTACCTCACAGGGCTGTTGTGAGATCACGTGAGTACATCAAGCAGCTGGCAAACTTCAAAGTGTAACATAAATGTCAGCTATTACTATGAACGCCTTTCCTGCTGTGATGAACAGTTTGAGGAATCATTTACACAAAATCATCATATTTTTAACTACCAATGCAGACTATGGAGTGGAACAGGGTTGGGAGGGAGAGGGAAGGTATTACCAAAAAATCAGAGGGAAAAGATTTGTTAAAATCCAGTTCTTTCAGTTTTTAACTCTAGATTGAACCCCAAAAGTCGAGATGGTAGGAAAGGGGCACTGGTTCGATTTTTAGACCATTCTAGGCCTCTATCTTGACACATTCCCCTTTCTAAAGTGGCCTGAAGCCCACTGAGCTAGAGGAAGAATTATCTAAGGTACCAGAGATAAATGAGAGAGTCCAAGCTATCGATAAACTGAAATCAGCAAACAGTTTGCGAGATATCTCATATCATGCAAATAATATATTCCTTACCTACGTGTCATTTTGGCTTAGATATGGCAAATCACAGAACAAGATTCCACTCTTCCCTGCCTGTATACAGTCATGTTCACGGAAATATGGAGCAGTGTTTATCTCAGACTTTTCACAGAATGCCTATCCAGAAGTCATCCCAGGTCACTGCTAACTTCAACCAGCCCACCTATACTATAAAGTCTGTTGGCCTGAGTTACTACCATGTGTCTGGTGAGCACTGCTAAGAAAGCCTCCTAATAGGTACACTGGGGAGGTACAAAAGAACAGTATCCTTTGAGGTATGACTATTTAACAGAGAAGACAGGGCAAAGGTGAAAATGTACAATTAAAGATGGCAGGAAAAAAATGTACATCCAACTGCTGATTAGACACATTACTATAGAATGAAGAAGGTCTTAGACTTAAAGGAGAAGAGGGGGACCCCTTCCTGCAGGCCACTTACCTTTTCTTTTGGCAGAGTTACTTTTTGGCTTCTCCATCTGATTAGCAAAGTTCTGGTTCCTGAGAAAGAACAGCTATATCACTGGGCTGGAAAACATCTCATTTCTGTACTATTTTAAGTATTCTTATCACAACTATATAGAACTCTCAGTAAATTACAAACCCTCCTCTCCATAACCTTGATAGATCTTAAGCTGTTTCCCCTAGGAAGTGAGCCACCACAAGGAAGACACTGTATTTCCACATTTGTGTCTACATTACAAAGTCAAATATAAACAATTTTTTCATCATCTACTACTTGAGGAGCATCACTGCCTCCCTCACCTTCACTCTACTAATACAAATGATCCAGTGGTGACAAATAAACCAGTACTACCTTCCTGCTTCTGGGCACACGTATACCTACCCCAACCCAGATTTGTAAGACTCTTGAAAAGAACATTTCTGTAAATAACACCCTACCCATACCTCTCAGTGTCTTCCTTTACAGCTAAGAACTCTAGGCTAGCTAATTTGGACAATGTCAACCCTTCCTTCCTTTTCTATCCTACAAGGAAACAAAAAACAGTATTGCCATGATCCCCACAACCTCCCCAACTATCCCTACACAACCTTTTCAGTATGTGGCAACAAAAAAAGAAGGTGATCTGGGAGACTTCAGAGTTCTTAGACAAAGAACAGAGACTGGACCTGTGATTTTTATTGGTATGAAGAATTCTCAGGTAAGGAAATAACTTGTTCCCTGCAGTCATCACCTTATCTGCACTTGATCTTAGAGAATTGAGAAGCTAAGTGCCTTGCCCAGGCCACACAGCCAGGATGTATCAGAGGTGAACCTAGGTCTTCCTCATTTTCCAGAGAGGTCTCTACCACTTTGGCAGACTGCCTCTCAGAGTTCCTCCAAATACTTAATACCTAGCACAGAGTTCCAAAGAGTACAAAGAGCTATGAAACATTACTATCATTTACTTCCACAGAGGCCTAGATTCTGGTTCTGACATTTACTAGGTGTGACAATGCAGCAAGTCATCAAAAATGGGAGCCTCCATTCACACAGCTACCACTCTAGTACAGGTCCTCATCACATGACCAGGGTCTATTACAATAGACCTGCTGGCTTGGTCCCCACCTCAAGTCTCTCCCCAGTTAAGTCCCTTCAGCCAAAGGGATCTGCCTAAAGCTCAGGTCTGACCTATCAACCCACTACTGAAAAAATAATTCTGTGGCTCCCTATTCCCTCCAGGATCAAATATAAACTATTTTGTTTGTCTTGGAAGGTCCTTTTCAACCCAGCCCCCAGGACCTTTCCAAGTCTTCTTACGCTTTTTTCTCCTTCATGTACTCTACAATCCTACTGTCTTGTAGTAGTTCACGGAACAGTTACTCCACCTCCACACTCCGTGCATTTTCACTGGTTGTTCCCCAAGCCTAGAATGTTCTTTTCATGTTGCTAGGCAAGCCTACTATGTCTCTCTCACCCATTCACCATCCAGCTCTCCACAGAGGCTCTTCCCAATTTTTTCATCCCTCCTCAAACCTCTCACAGTTCCCTTCCACCATCCTCTCAGCTAAGAACCTTGCCTTCTATTTTACAGAAAAAAAAGATCGAAGCTATTCACAATAAACTCCCTCTTCTCACCCCTTCCTCATCTCCTATCATTTCCTGATCTCTTATCACTCAGAAGAAGCCTTCTGCCATTACCTGCTCTTCACCTGCCTCACATGATGAAATGGACTTACTCTTTACCAAGGTTAACCCTCTACCTGTTTAAGTGATCCCACTCCATCTCACCTCCTCCAACAGATTGCCTGCTCTGTTATTCCCCACCATAATACTTACTTTTCAGCTCTGGCCTATTCGTTACTGCCTACAAGCATGCACGTCTTCCTCCACCCTCAAAAAACCCTCACTTGATCCTTCCATCTCCACTAACTATCATCCTATATATCTTCTACTCTTTGTGGCTAAATGCCTCAAAAAGACCGTTTACAATAGGTGCCTCCACCTTGTTTCCTCTCACTTTGTTCTTAACCCCCTTACAATTTGGCTTTCCACCTTATTCCACTGAAACTGCTCTCTCCAAAGAGCTCTTAGTTGTGAAATCCAATGGACTTTTCCCAAACCTCATCCCTCTTGACCTCTCTGAAGCCTCTGACACTCTCTCCTCCCTAATACTACTCTCTTCTGTCTAGGTTTTTGGGACACCACTCTCTCCTGATTCTCCTCCTACCTGTCTGACTACTCCTTCTCTATCTCCTTTACTGGATCTTCATCCAGGTTACTCCCACAAAAGGTAGGTGTACTTCAGGGTTCTTTCTTTCACTCTCTTCTTTTCTTCCCTCAATACTACTTCACTCGGGGATCTCATTAGCTTCCAAGAATTATCATCCCCATCCTAATGAGTCTCAAATCTACCTATCCTGCCCCAAACTCTCTGCTGATCTCTAATTTCACATCTCCAAATGCCTTTCAGCTCAAAATGGATCTCCAATAGGATCTCTTAGGCTAAACATGTCCAAAACAGAACTCATTGTCTTTCCCCCTCAACCATCCCCTTCCTCTCCTGCTTTCCCTATTACTGAAACAGCCTGTGCATGGGTCTTCTGGAATCAAGTCTCTCTACTCCAATCTATCCTCCATTCAGTCACCAAAGTGATCTTCCTAAATCACAGGTCTCACCATGTTTCTCCCCTACTCCATAAACTAAAATGCTTTGTTTAGTATTCAGAGACCCTCATAACCTAGCCCTCTCCTACCTTTCCAGTTTTCTTACATCTTATTCCCAGTCAGCACTCTTCGGTCCAGTGACACTGGCCTCCTGACTGTTTCTTGAAGAAAACACTTCACCTCCCAACTCAGGGCATTTTCTTTGGCTCTGCACCATGCCTGGAAAGCTCTTCTCAATTCTCCCTAATGACTCACCTGGCTTCCTTTAAGTCCCAGCTAAAATCCCATCTTCTGCAGGAAGCTTTGCCCAAACCCTCTTAATTCTAGTGCTTTCCTTCCATTAATATTTTCCTATTTATTCTGTATATAGCTTTTGTTGTTTGTATGTTATCTCCCCCGTTAGACTGCAAACCTCTTGGGCATAGGAACTATCTTTTACCTCTTTTTATACCCTCATTGCTTCCCACAACGCTCGGCATTTATTGTTGATTGATTGGTTCTTCCTCACCTGCTAGCTTCCTTCACGATACCTTAAATGCCACCTTCTGCCTTCTTCCTCCCTCCCCCTAGATGTATTCTGTATGTATACAGCTGTTTGCATGTTGTCTTCCACATTCGAATGTGAGTTCCTACAGGGGAGCGCCCGTGTTTTTGCCTTTCTTTGTACCCCCAGCACTTAGCACAGTGCCTAATGCTCGCTGCTGAATAAATCTGTTGATGAGCGAAACGAGGGTGCTCCAACTACATGACTGGCAAGGCTTTTGTATGAAAAGGGCACTGTACATTTTTAGGTGGTATAAAATTGTGAGTTATTATTACTGGTTATCACGTAAACAGCAATAGCATAAGAAGGCAAAGATTCGGTCACAAAGCTAACTGGGCAACCAACTACAAATCCCAGCACGTACAGGGAATGTACTGTTATCCAGTCCTGAAGACTACAACTCCCATATCACCCTGCGGCAAAACGTCACGTTTCTGTCTCAAATGCCGGTTGACGTCTCGCCCATACGCCATTCCCTCACCTTTGCTGGGTTCGAACTGACTGATTGAAGGCTGTTATGTCTTCCTAGTTCTTCAGAGGCCAGGTAAAGCAGGAGGAGATGGTTCAGTTCACTCACTTGCTATGTAAAACAAAAGCATAAACTCTCCCCGCTTCCAGAGCCCCACCCAGGAGCTGTTGCGCTTGCGCGCTGAAACACCAACCAATCAACTGCCTGCGCTAAAGCGGCTGCGTGAAGGGCACCGGCAAGAGTCTGCACGCGGCCCGGCCGGGAGCGGTCATCCAATTGCGCCTGCGCTTGAGCTGCCCCTCCCCTCCGTTCGGCACGCTCTCTACCTAGCTTGCATAGCCGTTCGGGCCAGAGAGGCGGGACCGTAGGTACCGATTGGCTTATATTGGTGCCTGTCAACGAGACGTGTGAGGGGATTGGCTGCAGCACAAAGGATAGCACGTTTAGGTGTAGGCGCTGTAGCGGCGGCGCTGCTCGGGCACCGCATTCTGGCTCTATCTCCAGAAGGTTCCGCCGGTTCACCTAGCTCCCGGTTCCCGGCTCCGCGCCGCCATGATGGGCCATCGCCCCGTGCTCGTGCTCAGTAAGTCGTAGGGGACTAGAGGCTGACCCGACCTTTTGTGCCATGCCTCCCCACACCCATTTCGGAAGGCCCCTGATCCCCAGGAATCCCCCCGCAACTGATCTCTGCGCGTCGTTTCATTTGCCCGTAGTAATGCCCGGATCTCCCGCGGGTGCGGGATCCCTGGCCCTTCGGTCACTCCCCCCCACCCCCAGGACTTCTCTCCCACTGAGGGAGGCAACCCCCTGCGCGCTCCCTGACCGGCCTCCCGATCCAGGGCCCAGGACTGCCTTCTGGCCTTGCAGATCTCCTCGATTCATTAATGCCTCTCCACGTGATTTCTTCCCCCCATCCGCCGCAGATCTCCCTGCCCCCACAAACACATCCTTGTCCTGAGAGGTAGCGGTTCGACCCCTAGAGGGGCCCTTCTCTTCACCGTAGAACGGAAGCAGACCTGCACCCCCCGCCCCACCGGGTCGTTGGGAGGAAAGCGGTTTGTAAAAGCCCCTCTCACTTCGGGGTTCTTTCTCCTCCCTCCATCAACTCCCCGAATTTTTTCCCAGCCCGTGTCGAGTTTTGTTCTTTGAGTTATAGAGGCTGTGTTGTCCTCAGACCGTGTTCGTGGGACCCTGACACGGACTCAGGACGCCTTAGAAGTGACTTGGTATTGGTAGGAATTGCGGCCTCCATACTTTGTGACCTGGGTTGTCTTACCTTGAAGGATTTGAAGATCCTGAAGAGGTAGAACAATTTGATCATGGCTCTAGAGCCGGAAGGAGGAACGTGGGAAGTCGTCTAGTCCATACAGCATCCTCCGCTGCTACCTAGGTTGCTTCAGTGCCTATACATACGTATCTAGGCCGTATGGCATTCTCAGCCGCTGCTCTGGTTACTTCTGTACGCACACCGGAACACTTTTAGTAACGCTAAACAGAAAATCATCTATTAAAAACTTTTCTCCCATTTTTCTCTAACGTCATTGGAATTTGTTCTAGTGAAAAATAAGACCAAAAATATGAGGGGAGTTCTGTAAGTTATGAGATAATGTATTTTTTTTCTCAGTGATGTTGGGAAAATGTCTCTTTCGTGGCTAACTCTCCCTTATATATATCTTATGCCTTGTCTCCTGGGTTAAAAGGTAAAACTCTTTGAGGGTAGATTATCCCAATTTTGTATTTGTGGCTCTGACTCTTAGTACAATGCTTATCAAATACTAATCACTTGATATAAATACTTTTCATTCATCACAAGTGTGAAAAAGCAAAGGCAATCATGAGACATTGTTCAACTGTTTTGTTTTTCATGCATTTCAGGTCAGAGTACAAAACGGGAATCTGGAAGGAAAGTACAATCAGGGAACATCAGTGCTGCCAAGGTATCTTTCATTAGACCCCCTCCCCCCCAGGATTGTTTTAGTCTTACAGTTTGACTTGATTCTCTTTTTTCTGAGTATCACAACAATCCCTCAGTGATATATATACACAAGTAAAGTCAGTAAAGCAAAAAGGTGATATGTGAAGTGAGTGAAAGCTGGTGTTTTATAACAGAAGTTTACTTGCCTGGCGGATTGTGAATGGAATGGACAGTCCCTTTAGTGTCTGACTATTGGGCATGGAAAGCTCAGGGAAACATTTCTTAAGGACCCCAAACTCATCTGCCAGTTAGTTCAACTAGGCTTGTTGGGAGTTCTCCCACATTGACAAAAGTAGCTGTGTGGCCCTCTTCTCCCTCAAAACAGTTTGACACATTCACCTGAAAGATTTTTGACTCTGAGGGTCAGCCATAACTCTTTGTCATTTCTCCTCTTCCTTCCTACTCCCACTTCTGACATTCATGATTTCTTTTGTATATGGAGCTCCAGTTGCGAAAACTACCAGTACAAATAGAGAACTGTTGTACAACTTCTTTATCTGTCACTTTTATTGAAGTTAAATATATATATATATTTAAGGCCACATTAGAATTTGCATATCTATACCTTTTTTCCCATCAGACTATTGCAGATGTCATCCGAACATGTCTGGGACCTAAGTCCATGATGAAGGTAAGTTTAGCTCTTTTAGCAACACTCAAACTAAGAAATACCTCAATTTACCCACCCCTGGTATATTCAACTTAGTGAACATACATCACCAATGTCTTCTGATTTTTTCTTAGATGCTTTTGGACCCAATGGGTGGTATTGTGATGACCAATGATGGCAACGCCATTCTCCGAGAGGTTTGATTTTTATTTTGCGTTCTTGTAGTTTCATAAGTGAAATGGAAGATATTAGCATGCTTTTCCTAAGAAGATTTTGTAGGTGATAAGGGCATTGTGCATGCATTTTTCAGAAAGAGAATTTAAGGGGTGGTTACATAGATAATAAAGGCTGAATTCTCCAGCTTTTACTATGTAGGATCATTTTTATTTGTAATCTTCTTAGAAGCAGAGTAAGAAAATACACAAGTGCATATCTCCAAGGTAGAGAGCTGAATTAGGGACAAGCAGGATAGACAGAAAAAAAGATGTTGGGAATTGTCTTGAATTGTCTTGATCCTCTCCAGATTCAAGTCCAGCATCCAGCAGCCAAATCAATGATTGAAATCAGTCGGACCCAAGATGAAGAAGTTGGTGATGGGACTACATCAGTGATTATTCTTGGTAAGATACAGGGAAGTTAATGAAGGGAAACAGAACACAGTATGAGTAAAATGCTGTACAGATGTATGATAGTAATACAATTTAAATAATTTCTGCTACTTTTCTACATAACCTAATAGATTCAAACATGGAAGGTGAACTTTTCAATCCTAGTTTAGTGATATATAGACCATTTGGCATGGTAGGAATAGCACTAGATTTTTAGTCAGAGGACCTGACTTCATATTGTAAATAATAACCTTGCAAGTCATTTGCCATCTGGTGACTTCATTTTCCTTATCTGTCAGAGGAGGAAGGCTGTACGCATTCCACCTAGGGTAAAGCCATTGTCTTAGTTTGCATTAACTGTCTTCCACTTCACATAATATCTCTGGTATTCTCCTTACCTTCCTGAAATCTTTTGTGCCACTTTTGCTATACATTGATACCATTTCTATATAAATTTCTGTTTGTTGCAGAGTTCTACCAAGAAATACATATTTTTTGTTTAACAAATGAATCTATTTTGTACATGATCTATGTGGGAATTTGTTTTGCTTGAGTATGTGTATTTGTAATATAAGAATTTTGTTTTATTTTTTCCATTGGGGAAAGAGAACATAAAGGCCTGTTAATTGAAAAAACTGTTAAAAGAACAGCTCAGTCAAAAATTGAATAAAAGTATACTTCATGTAAGGACTACATGTCTAAGAGGAATCTTTTTAAATAATAAATACATGGAGTCAAAATTTTAAAAGTTGATTTATTACTTTACAATATTGTCAAGCATGACCCAAAAAGCATATTCCCACCTCAATTACTATATCATGTGTAATATTGGTTAAGACTGTAGTCTATGACTGTTAAATTGGATGGGAATTTGCTAGGGAATCATTAAATCTAATTGCATTTTTGCCTTTACTTCACTATGTTCAGAATTTTTATATTTATCAAGACCAGTTTTGAGCTTTAAGCAAAACTTGAGTGGGCTATTCTGTAAAAGGGAAGGCAGGAGCTGGGTTTCATGAGTGTTTATCAAAAGTAACTCAAAATACGAAGAAATGGCTGAAAATACATCAGGGAAAAGTGGTCTCAGATGTCTAATAGAAATTTCTAACTTTGTCAGATAAAACTAGAACATAACTCACCTGAGTATTATGAGAAAGATGTAGACTCATGCAGGTGATTTTGATTCTGGTGACCTCAAGAGAAGAGCGGTGGTCTCAAAAGCAGTTTCATCTTTGGCAAGATAAAGTCAGTTCTTTTTCTTCTTTATGACCAACATATTGATGGCTAAGTTGGCTCTAGTGTATATGTCTCTTCTTTCCTTTAGCTGGAGAGATGCTGTCAGTGGCTGAGCATTTCCTAGAGCAACAGATGCACCCAACAGTAGTGATCAGTGCCTACCGAAAGGCATTGGATGATATGATCAGCACGCTTAAGAAAATCAGGTATTTGGGAAAGTGACATGTACTGTGATGAATGGGGAAGGTTAAACTGAACCCATCATGTGATGAGATGATGAAAAGTGGCAGGGAGGAAAGTATTACACACTCATTTGCTCTTTTTCCTGCCTTCTCAATTATGGAGAAGGGGTTATAGGAAGGAAGAAAGAAGGTTTAGGAAATAAGTGATACATAGTCAGAACAAGGAGGAATAAAAAGTGATGAGATCGTTCAGAATTCTGGAAAACTGTTCCAGCGGAATAGTGATTAGCTGTTTTCTTTTGGATGTTAGTTGAGAGCACATGGTATCTAAGTTACCCATAAGAAAGAACTTAACTGTCATTTCACATATGCAGTCTAATTGGGCAATGAACATTTTAGTCATCTGATTAAGGGTGGTGGTAAGTCTAGTATCCTCTGCACTGATCAGACTGCATCTGGACTGTCTGGATGGTGACAGATTTTAGAACCATGTGATATGAAGAATAGTTTAAAAAGCATGGAATATTAAGGCCTGGGAAAGAGAAAATGGGAGGGATATAAGTATCTTTGGATATTTCAGGCAGGAGGGATTAGATTTATTCTGTGTAGTTCTAATGTACAAAGCTTAACAAATGAATGGAACTTAAAGGGAGACAAATTTACACTTAGGATAAGGAAAGACTTTGTGGGACAGTAAATCCCATGTAAACATTTAAGCAGAGACTAGGTGAGCATGTATCAGGGGCATTGGAAAGGAAGGGAATCTTTGCATTAGGGAGGGAGTTGGTCTAAAGAAAGGTCCAAAGCCTCTTAACTCCTTTTATTGTATAGCTCTAGCTAGCCCTTGTCTTCATTGAGTTTGCATTGTTGTGGAAGAAACAAAACTAATGCAGAATAGTTACTTCTGTGATCCATGATCTCATTGATATTCTCTTAAACTAGTTTTCACATGCAAGTCATTGGCAACATGTTGCAGTCTCCTGATACCTAGGTTGTATCATTTTTTTGGTCCTCAGAATTTCAGGGTTCCATAATTTTCAACCATATAGCATTAACAGAAGAATATTCATATTGAAAAGTTAGACTTTTGTGACAAGGAACAACTTAATGTTATTGAAAGTTCTCCTAATCAATTCTAGGCCTAGCTTATCCATTTAGTGCCTTTTCTGAATGTTTTTGCTTATGGTCTAAAACAGGCTACCCATCCATCTGTATGCTCTAATGCAGACTAGGGCTTCTTAAACTTTTTCTAATCAGGACTCATTCAACACTTCTTAAACTGTGGGTCGTGACCTTGTGGAGCAGTATATATTCCTCTAGTTTTTTCTGTTGAGTAGGCCAGTATCTTTTGAGTGATCATGAATCTCATTGAAAGGCCCTTGTAGCGTTCCTGGGCTCTATGTAATCTACAAATGGAACCATCTGTAGATTCATTCTGTCCATAGGAAATTCCTCTACTCTTTTAACTTTGAGAGCGACATTTTCCATGATGATGGCAAATGCGTTTGTTGATTATATGACTCCCATTGACTGTATATCTGTTCAGGGAGTAATCTACCTACCTTCAGAGAAACTAATCAACTTAGGTGTAGGGTGGTAGATTTTTCTGCAGCAGTGTAGGAAGTGTCTAGGCTAACAAAACTAGATCTTTAAAGCACATATTTATTGACTTGTTCTTCATGGAATTTCTCTTCATCCTCTACAAAAGATATTGATGCATACACTGCAATAGTTTCTGTTTATTATGAGTCTTTCAGGGTGACATCTATCTCTGATGTGCCCTCTTTCATGGAATTTTGTATGATCTTAACATGCATTTGAGGTACGTTTGAGGAGAACCTTTAAGCTTTTGTTTTGAGTGTGTCAAATGCTTTTTTTTGTAATCAGTGAACAGAGTGCCTCAACACAAGTCCTGTCCCAATGCCTTATCATCGTAGGGAGAAGACTTAGAGACTCAAAGGGCATGTCAGCAGAACGGAAGTTCTGCCACTCCTATGGCCTCTGCTCTCAGATCAACCTTGTCATGGATAAAATAGGTCCCTCAATAGAAGATCGACTGATGGCTGGTGGGGAGGTGGGAGGCAGGAAAGCAGCAACGTAAGATCCATGTCTCAGCATATGGTCTGTTCTAGTCACTAATTGACCATAGCAGAAAAGTTAAAAGTGGGATGGAGGATGTTAATAATCCACTTTTTACACTGTCTACAAACCTTCATTTAACTGCTGGCACTCAGCTTATAATCATAGCTATATTGACATTTTTTGCTATAAGTAAAACCTGGATACATTAAGTTGCAGCTTATACTACAAAAGTTTGTTTTGGTTGACTACATATTTGTGATAAGGTTTTTGTATTTTTAATAAGAGAGGAAGTTTTTGGGGGGTTTTGTTTTCATTTAAAAAGTAGCTAAACAGAAGGATGACTCGCAGAGAAGCAAGCAAAAGATTTGGTTTCATCATACATACGCAACAAATCATTTCATGAAATAGTCAAATAAAATTAAAATTCACTTTTATATAGTATTTAAAGCTTATGGTTTGCTTGTAGCCATTTTTGTGATGTAGATAGTATCCCCCCATGATCTTAGAACTGTTAAGGCAATCTTAGAGATCATCTGGTCTGGGAGTGGGGAACATGTGGCCTTCTGGTCCTCGGATGCAGCCTTTTGACTAGTCCAAGTGTTCCAGAACAAATTCTTTTTTAAGGGGATTTGTTCTTTGACATTTGGATTCAGTCAAAGGGTTGCACTTGAGGACCTAGAGGGCCACATGTGGCCTTGAGGCCACAGATTCCCTAATCTAGACGAACTCTCCTCAAGGTAAGATGGATAAACTTAAGTTCCCCAGGAATCACAGATTTTAGAGCTTACAGAAATAATACAGAGAATTTCTTCCAACCCTCATTTTATAGATGAGTAAAATGAGGCCCAGGAAAAGTTAAACAGAGAGTTAAGATTTAGACGTATGATGCCTGCCAAGAAGGCATCCTTTCCTCTCCTCTCCTCTCCTCTTTAAGCTGGAACACGAGCATGTGGTAATGGTGATCACTATAAAGAGGTGTTGAAATTGTGCACTATAAGTAGTCCTGAAGTACTGGGTTCATGTCCTCTGGCATCTAAAGAGCTTCATAATTTTACAGACACACACACCTCACCCCCACCCCCACACACACACACACCACCACTACCACCACCCCCCACTTGGCTACTCTTCCAGCCTTATTATGTGTTTTACTTTTGCTCGTTCTCTTCGGTTCAGCCAAACTAGCCTTTTTACTGTTTCATCTGTCTCCATGCTGTTTCCCTTACCTTTGTAAATCCCTACTTTTCTTTACAGGTCAAATTAAAGGCCCTCCATGAGGCCTTTCCTGATCTTTCCACCATGTCCTAGCCTCCAGCTGCTTGTACTTTGCCTGTATTTTGTATAGACTTAATTAACATGTATGTGTCTCCTCCTATAAAATGGGAGTTCTTCAATAACAGGTTCTATTTCATTTGTGTCTTTATATCTCCATCACCTAGCACAATGCCTGGCACATAGCATAAGCTCTTAATGAACACGGGTAAATTGATTGAAAAAGCATTATTGAAAGTTGCTTTGAGAGATGTGAAGATTCTGGAGTGTAGGACTTGAACTTAGCCTTGAAGGATGAGTAAAAATGTAATTAAGTGAAGCATAATGAGAGTAAATATAATACAAATTATATGTTAAAACCATTTAGAATGGGTAGACATGATACATGTGTATGTATATATATATATATATATATATATATATATATATATATATATATATATATATATCTCCTGCAGTTTCTTTCAAATAGGAAACTCCTAGTTAAAGAAACTACTTCCGCCAGTGAAGGCCAGAAATGGATCAGGTTCTAGACCTGGTGTCAGGAACATTTGAGTTCAAATCCTGCTTCAGATGCTGTATGTCCCTGGGTTAAGAACTTAGCCTCTTCCACAGTTTCCTCATCTGTAAAATGAGGTTAATAAGAGTACCTATTTCCCAGCATTGTGAGACTTAAATGAGATTATAGGTAAAAAATATTTAGCATAGTGCCTGGCATATACTTGGTGCTTAATAAGTGTTTGTTTCCTTCCTACCTCTCTCAAAGAACTCTGAAGGTGAAATAAGATATTTGTAAGCACTTTGCAAAACTTAAAGCAGTGTATAAATGCTAGCTATCGTTATGCTGTCTCTAGGTATATGCAAAATAAACACAAAGTACTTGGATACAAGATAATTTGTAAGGAAATGAGGGTTTGGGGGATGAGAGGTCAGGAGAAGGTTCATGTAGAAGGTGGTGCTTGAGCTGGATTTTGAAGAAAGATGGAGATTTTTTTGATGCAAAGATGAACAAGGAGTACATTCCACATGGGGGGGTAAGGCGGTGGCGGCAGGTGGTGACCAGTGCAAAGGAACAGAGATGGAGACTAGTGTAGCTGGATTACAGAGTACCAGCTGGAGAAGTGATAACAAGGCTGAAAAGATAGGCTGGTGGGCCAGGTTGTAAATGGCTTTAAAAACAAACTAAGAATTTGATATTTTATCCTAAAGGCAGTAGGATGAGAATGGGAGTGCAATGTTCAGTTCACTTAAGGGAAAATCATTCTGGCAACTCTGACATGCATTAGAGAGAGGAGAGGCTTGAAAAGCAGTAAGATGGGCAAGAGTTGATTCAAGCTTGAACTCACAGTTTCTGTGGGAGTGGAGAGGAGGGGTGGGAGTGCAAGAGATGATGTGGTAATAGAAATCACAAAATTTGGCAACTGATTATAGATGGGTAGGGTGAGACAATGAAAAGTTGAAGAGAGTGCTGCCACTATGAACCTAGGAGACTGAAGAAGGGTGACTGTTTCATCAGGAATAGGGAAGTTTGGAAGAAGGAAAGATTTGGTCTCTTCACTACATACTAAGTTTGAGAGGCCTAGAGGGCATCCAATTTGAAATGTGCAACAGATAATTGGTACATCAGGACTGGAAATCAGAGAAGAAACTGGCACTGGATGTATAAAATAGATGTGTGTGTGTATGTCATCTGCATAGAGAGGGTAATAAAACCCAGGGAGCTGATGAGGAAGAAGTAAAGTTATAGATAAGGGTATAGAAAGGTGAACAAGGCCATTTCTTAATTTTTAATTTTAAGAAAATAGGATCCCTCTCTTTAGCTCATTATTTTAGTCATTTGACATCTATACTGCAAACAACTTTCTTGGTAAATATCCTTCAAACTACCATATGACCATGTGTTTCCTTCCTCTTCCCCAGTGTGCCCGTTGATATCAACAACCGTGATACAATGATGAATATCATTGACAGTGCCATTCGCACTAAGGTGATCAGCCGCTGGTCCTCTCTGGCTTGCACCATAGCTCTTGATGCTGTAAAGATGGTACAATTTGAGGAAAATGGCCGAAAAGAGATTGATATTAAGAAGTATGCTAAGGTGGAAAAGGTAATGTCTTCAGTGCACTTTTAGCCATCCCCCTTAGAAATATAAATCCCGACTAAGTAGGCAATTTAGACTGTCCAGTATGTGGACCTGACAAGGAGTATTTTCTGACCCTAGAGTTATACCCAGTACAAGTTTTAGCAGAGGGTCAAGATTTGTTGGTAGATAAACTAGTTGCCCCTGAGTAAAGGGAAGGCAAAATTGGAACTCAAAATTTTTGGCATCCTTGCATGTAACTACAACACATACCATAGGGCCCTTGATTTCTATTGTGCTTTTAGTTGGAAAATC